>NW_020451127.1:2822054-2866111 GCF_003343035.1 Apteryx rowi
TCTGCTCACGCGTTTCTCTCTCCGCTTTCCGCCTTTTCTCCATCGCACGCGCTGGGAACGGATTTGCCACGACCTCGCTTTCGCGTTGCGTTTTGTGCCTGTGCAAAGGGACGCGATATCCCTGTTCGAGGGCGTTTTTATGCACGCTTTACGCCCGGGTAAATCGCTCCACGTTACGCGGAGYGGCGCGGCTCAGCTGCTCCCAAAGTCCAGCTCCCGTCGCTGTTCAGGTTTTAGGCTCCCGTACGCAGGCAGTTTGGGATTGAGCCAAAACGTTCAGGATTAARTGTGTTAACTTCTTCCTGATGCAAGTTGCTGTGGCAGGGTGRTCGAATGCTTCTGATGGGGGCCGAGAGGCAGAGAAGCAGCAGGAACAGAAAGCAGGTGTCCAATTTGGGTTGTTTTTTTTTTTTTTTTTTCTTATATGCCATCTCCATCTCCGAAAAGCGGAGACGGGGCCTCCTGCTTTCCAACCTCAGTGGTCTTTGCAGCAGCTTGAGTCTTTGCTCCTTGGTGTCCCCAGAGCGGATATGGAAAAAGGACTCTAACCCTTCCTTGCCCCCCCGTGCGCAGCTTTACAGCATGTTTGGTGACTCCTTTTATACCTCTCTTTGGTCATCTTTGGGTTAGACAACCCTAATCCTTCCCTCTGTCGCTTGGGATGTTGTCTCTAGATCTATGCCTGGAGCCGTCCATTGTCTTGCCTTTGTAGACAAACGTGTATTTTTAAAGCAAAGTGGGATTCAGAAGTGTTTTGAAGCCTTCCACCTAAATGGTGGAAAAATTCTCTCCAGAAACCGGCAGTTGTGGAACGATCTGCACTGTGACGGCCAAAGCCACAGCAATCTTTTTTTGGTCTGCAGAGTGCTTTCTTTTGGAGCATCAGCTTAAGCCTTATGCACTTGTACATCAAGGAATGATCTCGAAAGACCGAGAGCGGCAAGAGATCAGAGCCTGGCCGAGCTCATCCCAGCAAAATATGCAGCTGGTGCCTCCAACCCATGGACAAAAGGTCCGTTGACCTTTACGTTCTCTATAATTTGTAATAACATCCAAGGCTGTGGGTGCACTTTTCATCCTTGCCTCGCAAAGCACCTCACAAAAGGTGTCCTCTCTCCTGTGCAGCCGGGGAAACTGAGGCACCGAGCGGGGGAATGCCTTGACAACATCACCACAGGGCAGCAGCTGAACCTGCTCCCTGCTGGCCTTGTCTTCTAGGCCAACCTGCCTCCTTTGAAAGAAAATTGTCCTATCAGCTACCAGACATAGTAGCTTTCTCCAGTGATGGAATCTCGTTCTATCCAACCTGTGTTCTCCGTTAATATCTGTAGGTCCTTAGATGGATCTAGTTTAGAGATGCTGTTGTCTTTCCACAGAGTTTGGTTTCCTCCTCATCAAAAACTTAAGCTGACATTGAACAGAGGAAAGATATTGTGCTGACCCTCAGCTACATCCCTCTTATCTCCAGGTCACCACTACGGTCATAGTGAATTGGTTACAGCCAGTGTTTGTCCAGCTGGATCCCTTGAGAGTGGAGCTGGAAGGATCCTCCTGAGACCTTCTGGGCCCTACTGTGCCCCAGGCAGGACCAGCTCACCCCAAACCACCAGCAGACGTTGCCTGTTTGGCCCTGCAGGACCAAGGGGTGCAGAGAGCAGGTTATTCCCTTCCTTTCATCCGCGGCCACCCATGGTACATTGTCGCCAATGTGTCATGAGTTGCTGGGCCTCTGTCCAGTGCATGATGGAGATGTGTTTACCTCCCAGGCCTGGGGCTCCATCTCCTCCCAACCCAAAGTGCTCTTTCCTGGTGCTGAAGGGCCCTTCTCGGAGGATCGTCGAGAAAATGCTCCCAGGGATTTCTTGTTGCCGGGACAAACCCCAGGCCTCAGGGAGCCGCGTGCGGGCTCTGCTGGCAGAGCAGGTGGCCAGTACGTCCTGCTCCAGCCTCAGCCTGGTGGGAAGCGGTGACGGTGGTTGTGCAGGAACCTGTGTCCAGCTGGTGTCTGCAAGGAGCCAGGTGGCTTGTGGCCACCGCACAGAGGACAGGGCCTTGGGGCTGGTACAGGGGTCCCCAACTTTGACCTTCGTGGCCCGGGCAGGAGACCTTCATCCGTTGCTGTTCCAAGCACAAGAGCTTGCCTTAGTAAGTGTATTTAAGCTGCGCTTAATGGGAGAGAGCGGTGCCGTTGGAAACACGTACGTCCCCGCTTTTCTGGCAGGAGGGATGAGCAGATGCTCCAGTCTCCAAACCAGAGGGGAGCAAAGGAGCCATCTGAGTTTCAGGAACCAGAGGCGCTTTCTCCTCTAGCCCAAACTACCTTGAAATGCCACAGGAGGGCAATCTGTCCTCCGTCAAAACCCTCCTTAGAAAGTGCCCTTCTGCAAAGCTGTTGAAGGAAATGCAATTTAACCGGGCTGCAGTGAGTCTTGGGTGGGAATGAGGGGAAGGGGCACGCTAATGATGGGGAATTTGTGCCTTTGACTCCTGCAAGCTATGAGAGCTACTGCTGAGACAATTCTTGGATGTCTTCCAGGAGCAAAATACCAGGAGATTTTTTTCAGTGTATGTAATAAGGAAAACTCCTCCTTCATCTGTCATGTATTGCGGAGGTGGACTATTGAATACGGCATGTGCTGAAGGTCTCTGCTCCTTGCAGCTTCGCTGGAGGGATATATTTCTGCAGGGCCCAGCTTTGCAGCAGGCTCCAATTTTTCTTTAATTTATTGCTTGTTTGGAGTTCTTTCACCCAAGGTTCATCCAACCAGCGCAAGGTTCATCTTTAACGCTGCTCAGCTCCCTTTGACCCCGTTCGTTGCTTGGAGATCTTGGTGACCAGCCACAGAAACAGCTGTTGTTTCTGCTCCTTGCTGCCAGGGGGCCGGTGTTGTTTTTGGCACTGTGGGGTGTCCCGTCAGCTCTCTGKCTGCCTCCTAAGAAGGTGGGACCCCAGGGCTGCCTGCCAGCCCCGTGTCCCTACCTCCAATGCCCTGGGCTGTCTGTAAAGCACAAGGTGGCTTTGTGTGGGCAGCCGAAGCCCCTGAGCAAGGTCTCAGAAGACATCCTCAGAGCTTCAGCCCCTCTTCTGAGGTTTCTCTTCTCGCTCTCCCCAGGGGCAGAGAAGACCCCTGGGGAGGTTGCCAAATTGTGCCAGCCACCGGGACAGGTGCAAAGGTGGTGTGAGAGACACTAGGTAGGGGGGATTGATGGGGATCTTGAGGATTAATTGTGGAAACTCAGGATAACTGAAGTCAAAGAGATTTTGGGAGGTGTCGGAGCAGGGACACCTTTAACATTAGATGAGGTTGCTCAGGGCCCTGTCCAGTCAAGTTTTGAGTATCTCCAGGGGTGGAGATCCCACCAACTCCCTGGAGCCCTGTGTYGGTGTCTGACCACCCTCATGGAGAAGACTTTCTTTTTATATCCACTTGGAATTTCCTTGGGTGCAACTTGTGTCCATGTGTCTTGTCCTCTTATTGCACACCCTTCAGAAGTGTCTGGATTCACCTTCTCTATAACGTCCCATAATGTAGCTGCAGACACCAGTACGATCTTCCCCTTCCCTTCTCCAGGCTGAACAGACCCGGCTCTCTCATCCTTTCCTTGTATGTCCCATTCTCCAGGCCACAACCATTTTGGAGGCCTCCACATCATAGAATAGTTGAGGTTGGCAGGGACCTCTGGAGATCATCTAGTCCAACCCCCCTGCTCAAGCAGGGTCACCTAGAGCACGTTGCACAGGATCGTGTCCAGGCGGGTTTTGAATATCTCCAGAGAAGGAGACTCCACAACCTCTCTGGGCAACCTGTGCCGGTGCTCTGTCACCCTCACAGTGAAGAAGTTTTTCCTCATGTTCAGATGGAAGCGTCTGTGTTTCAGTTTGTGCCCGTTGCCTCGCGTCCTGTCGCTGGGCACCACTGAAAAGAGTCTGGCTCCATCCTCTCAACACCCTCCCTTCAGATACTTGTACACRTTGATAAGATCTCCTCTCAGCTTTCTCTTCTCCAGGCTGAACAGGCCCAGCTCTCTCAGCCTTTCCTCATAAGAGAGATGCTCCAGTCCCCTAATCATCTTTGTGGCCCTTCGCTGGACTTGCTCCAGTAGTGCCACATCCCTCTTGTACTGGGGAGCCCAGAAYTGGAYRCAGYACTCYAGATGTGGCCTCASCAGGGCTGAGTAGAGGGGGAGAATCACCTCCCTCSACCTGCTGGCAACACTMTTCCTGATGCACCCCAGGATACCATTGGCCTTCTTGGCCACAAGGGCACATTGCTGCCTCATGCTTAACTTGGTGTCCACCAGCACTCCCAGGTCCTTCTCCGCAGAGCTGCTCTCCAGCAGGTCACATGACCCACTCCGGACTTTTCTTATACTGGAACTGGACACAGGATCCAGACATGGTCTCACAAGGGCAGAATAGAGGGGATAGTCACTGCCCTTGCCCCACTGGTTACTCTTGCTAAGGCAGCCCAGTGTTCGGGTGCTGACTCCAGCTTGTCCACCAGGACTCCCAACCCTTTCCTGCAGAGCTGTTTTCTAGCCAGTCGCTCCCAGGCTGTCCTGTGGCTTGGGGTTAACTCACACCAGGTGCAGGACTCTGCCTTTACCTCTGTTGAACTTCATGAGGTTCCTGCTGGACCATTTCTCCAGCCTGTTGAGGTCCCTCTGAATAGCAGATCATATTGACCGCTCCCTGCCAACTGGGGCTGCCCACAAACTTGCTGACAGTGCTCTCTGTCCCATCATCCAGGTCACCAACAAAGACACTAAATAGCATTGGTGCCAGCAGTTATCCCCAAGGGACGCTGCTCACCAGCTGGCCTCCCCTGGCAAGGGGGCGAGCACAGGACCTGGCAGCACCAGGAGATGCTCGGGGGGTGTCAGGACAGAGCTGAGGGCTGGGAGCAGCAGGAATTGCTCCACGGTKTTGGGGTAGCAAGGCTTTACTTTTTGGGCCAGTTCCTCACAGTTTCCCCGTTTCACTGGGAAAGGGCCCATTTTGACATGGGGAAGACTGAGGGACCTTGGCATATCCCGAGGCTACGTTTTTGCTTTGCTCTGTTATTTTTGACTGCGACTTTTAATGCTCTCTTAAACATACACTTAGCCTGGAGATTTACAAGTGTCTTCTTTGTGCAAAAGCATCTTTCAAACACAAGGTTGAAGCCAGGAAGGGCGCGAGCTGGAGCTGGCGTGCGGGAGGTTAGTGCGCTCTCCCACCACGGGGCTCCGGAGAGACAGTCCTGCTGGAGAGAAATAAACAGCTGAAGCAAAGGAACAAGGCCCGGAAACCACAGCTCATCCTACCCGCCTGTGTGGCCCGACCACGAGGCYGGAGCGGAGGCCCCGCTCCTGCCTGGCTCCAGCAAGCTCCTGTTTCCTTCCCGGCAGCCCCTTCCCAGGAAGGCTGGGAAGAGCCTCCCTCCGCTTCCTTCCCCCGTGGCGGCTTGCAGCAGCACCCRGGATTTCCGTGGGCACGGCGAGAGCCGAGGTGAGTGCTGGAGCCAGGTTTCCCGCAGCCAGAGAAAGCCCTCGAGCTGCCGAGCTGAGAGGGACACTCCCGTCCCTCACCGTGGGCTTGAAGGACAGAAGCTTTGAGGGCCATGAAAGCGTCCGAGTCCTGCTTCGGCGCCTAAATCCTTGGTCAGTCTGGCCCTTTGGGTTGATGCAGGGTCAATCCAACCCAAAACCCAACRTGACCTTCCCCATTGGTTTCAGCCGGGGCTGGGAAGCCCTGGGAAAACGCCCTGCCCGTGCATCCACAAGTCTCTCCTTTGGAAACCTGATGCTGGTTCAAAAGCGAGCGTGAGCCAAATTCCTTCAGGCACATTTTTATCATCCTTTTTTTTTTTTTTCCTGCCGGGGACAATGGTATTTCTTGCTGCTCGGCCCAGCCATTTCCTCCGCGCTCACGGACAGAAATAGTTAACGGAGTTTACTACAAAGTTAATGTCCTTGTTTCCTTTCGCAGGCAGCCGGCTGCCCCTGCCTGYCTCCCCCCTGCGCTGGCTCTTCCAGCGCTCCCAAATTGCTGCCGGGAGCCTTTGGGAGGAGTAGCTGTGTAGTGACATGATGTAAGAGCAGACGTTTTCTTCCTCACGCTGGCATGTGTATCGGTGACCCGGTGACCCGTGCAAGCACTGCCGCGTCCGCAGGGCTTTCTGCAGCTTCAGCCTTTGCTCTCCGGTTGTGATTCGCATGGTCGGAGCACCTCATGGCTCCGGGAAAGACATGAGCCCTGCCGTGCTGCACCTACAGCTCCGGCTCTGCAGTTTCGAGTCAAAACAGCTAAGCTAATAAAAAGAGGAGAGGAGGAAAGAGCGAGAGAAAGGGAAAAGATGACACCATGGGCACTGCAAGGCATTCCCCAGTGTAGGAGGTCCTCATTCCTTAGCCGGGTTTCTCTAGGGGTTGCGGTGCCGATCTTGGGTCCAGCGGGGATCTGCAGCTGAGAGCATCAGCCCTGATGTCTGGGGCCCCTGGGCCTGCCCACACAGAGAGAGCAGGTCACTGGCCTCCCGTGCACAGCCTTGGGTTTGATACCACCCCTCCTTGCAACGTGCTTGGAGACCTCTGGGGCCAGCTGTTGGCATGGGTGAAGAATAGGTCCTGGTGAGGACCCAGGGCTCCATGGACTGCATTGCCTGGGCTTCATTGACCATAACTGGGGTGAAACACCCAGGGGTGGATCCAGTTGCCCACAAGTAGGTGTCTAGGGCCATCCAAGATGCCCCAGGCATCTGAGATACCTGCATGGGAGACAGCCGCCTTCTACAGTGGCAGCTGGAGGTCAGGCAGGACCCCCCAACGTCATGCTATGATGTCCCCATTTGGGACACTAAATCCTACCCTGCCTCCATGCAGACACCCCAGATGCTTTAACCTGCAAGCTCAGTCATCCCCGTAGCAGCCCCCCACTGCTGCCGTTGCAATGGACACTGGTCCTGACCTGGGTGCACGTGGCCGTCAGGCCCATTTCCACAAATCCCCTCCATGGTTCCATCGACCAAGCCCCGTCTCGGCCTGTGGTCAGGCAGGCCTGAAGATCCTTGTGCCTTTCTTCCCCCGCGCAGCCCTTGGACACGTCRGTGGAGGCACAGGCCGAGGTCAGCCTCAAAGCCAGGCTCTCGAGCTTGTTTCCACAATCGTTACAATCACATGAACCTTCCTTAGAAAGGAAGCAAATGCCTCTCCTCAGGAATAATTATCCCAGGAGGAGATATTTCATCTCTACACGATCTGAGCCTGCAACACATTTTGCAAACTGCCACAATCCATTATGTTCGCTGCGCGAGGGCGCCGAGGACGCTGCAAAGGCTGCTCGCTCCTGAAATCCTGCAGCTGCCGGAGCGGCGGCGGCAGCAAGCCGCGCTCCACGCGGCCCTGCCGGCGGTCAGGGCTCGTGGCCAGGGCACAAAGGCGCACACAGCGATACAGCGGCCGGGGGCTAGCTGCTCTGCCCTCATGTAGCGACTTCTCCAAGGGCACCCGCAGGAACGGGCCGGACGCGCGAGGCTCTGCTTCAATGAGGCTTTGTTGAGTTAAAACAAGGCGTTTCGCTTGGATTGGCTCCGGCAGGAGGTAGTCGCTGTCAGGCCACGCGCTCGGACAAAGCTTTTTTCAAGCTGCAGGGCGGGGGGGGGAGAGCGAGCGGAAGCGCGTGGATGTGAGCTAGGGTGAACCAGGTGCGCGGGAGGACACGTGCCRGCAGCGGTGCACTGGCCGCCCTTGCGTGCCGGCTGCCAGTCATTGCTGCTCTACCCAGCATTGGGCGAGAAGGTCTTTATTTAAGAGCCCTAAGCTTGGTCACAGTCTGATTTACCAGACCCAGAGGTCTGCAGGGCACTGACTCAACAGGGCTTGATGGGAAACGCYGGCTCGGTTGAACATGAGACTTCCCACCGCCCTGGCCAGGGCACGGAAACCTGACTCGCGTCCCCGCACTCCCGGCATTGCTCAACAACGGCCAGTGGAGACACGAGGCGTTCGAGGGGGCGTTCAAAGCTCTGCTGAACTTCCCTGACGGGGTGAGATCAACCGCCTATCTCCATCATTTTTGGAGATGGAGAGGACTGCTGTTTCTTTTYCTTTCACCCCTGCCTGGGAGACGGCTCTGCGGTGATTTAGGAGCCTCGTTGTTCTTGGCATCACCTCCAGGTCAGAAGCGGGTCTGAGGTTTTCCCCTCTGTTCGGCGTCGTGTCAGATGGGACCTACAGCGAGGAGGCCAAAGCTCGGTCTGGATTGCAGCGCAGGGACGAATCCAAATGGTGAGCTTCCCCAGACCGTCCTTTTCTCAGCTCTTTGGCTTGCTGTAGGATTAGACTGACGCAGTTTTTACCGTAAGATCGGATAAGGCTTTGGTGGCCAACGAGGGAGGATGGGGCTGCCTGGTGAGTGCACGATGTGAGCAAAGCAATTGCCGATTCGAACTTGATTTGTAGCTGTGATCCAAGGACATCCTTGGAAAGGTTTTGATCTCCTGTTTTGGTCCTCTAGATCAGTGCGTGAGCTGCAGTCTCTGGATCCCTGGGGGGGCAGTGGATTACTTCTAAGGAGCCTGCAGGCGGTTAGTTTGCGAGATAAGCTTATTTATAGCTGTTGTTGTACGGAGGGTTGAACTGCCGCTGGAAAATAGGAGTACGTAGATGAAGAAAGGCCAAAGCCCCCTGATGCTCAGGGCCAGAGAGGCCGGAGGAGCGGCAGGGGAAAGCAGAAGGCTTCCTGTAAGAGATGTCGTGTCTACACCGAATGCATGAGAGGTTTCACACACTTGCCAGGATGCGTGTGGGTGTGGAGCGAATTTAATACTCCGTGAGCAGAGCTAGCTTAGAGATCTCAAGGTGGGAGGAAGGGGAGGAAACTCTCTTCCAAGCAGCTGTGTTACTGCAAGCTTTTGAACTGCATTTTTCTCTTTCTCCCAGATCTCATGGCCTCAGAAACTCCTGGCAGACCGCTGCACCCTTTTAGCCATTCCCTTTTCCAGAGAATTTTAACAGCAGTCCTAGYGGGGATGAACTCTGATGTATGATTTATGTAGAGCATTTTATGGTGTTTTTGTTGGCAGGCGGTAGTTTATCTACAGCTTGAAATGTTCCCTGAACCCTCTTATCGCTGGCATTTAAAAACAACGGAGCGCTGATGAAAGGCGTGCGCTAATTGAAGAAGGTTGATTTAGGGCCYGGGCTGCACAGCGGCGACGCGGGGAGCTGTGCTAAATTCCTGGTGCCTGCACCGGTCGGAGAGGTTGCTGCAGCCTTAAGTTCCCCATCTCTGAAGGAAAGCGAGAGGGTTTCTCCCACCAGCGTGGTGGGGTTCATCTGGCGTCAGCCACGATGCCAGAGGGCCGTGGTGGGCCCCGAGAAAGCCAGTGTGTGGTTCGGCCAAGTCTCGGGTCTCGTCACCCTTCAGCTTTGGCTGCGATTAGGACAGGCTGAATTACCTGTTGCTCTCCGTGRGTTGAACCCTGAGCTGTTGCACTAGCTTCACTGCAGAAAGCTACGGGCTCACTGCAGCAGGGGCCAGGMGACGGGGTTAATTTCCCTTCTTACTCACATCAGTGAATCATTCTTACCAAGCCAGACCTTGATGTCTGCGGCTTTCTTCCACGCTCAGAGCCTTCTTGGCATGGCAGAACAAAATGATCAGCAGATGTGAAAGGCWTTGGCTTAGGGAACCTCCAAAAGTGATTTTTTTTTTTTTTTTTAATGTGCTTTTTCAGAATCCAAATCATCTTATCCGTGCATTCAAATACAGGGGGAGTRCCATATGCTATTGGTAAAAACACAGCTCATTTCCATTTTCATCCTTCCTCTGTTTGTGATCCTTGCTAGGATCTCTGTGGCATAACAAATGTTTTCCTAAAATCAGCAACTTTACTGAGATCTCATCAACATCCGTGGGATTTGGAGTAATCTAATCTCACAAACATCTTACAAAACATCCTCCTGCCCTTCTAACACTTTCCAGTTCCATAAATCAACATCTCAAAAGTTTTTTTTGGGAGCGTCTGAGCTTGCAAACTGTACCTTAAAGGGGATCTTAGCTCGGGATGATTGTTGAAGCGTGGTGTCAGACCTTGTCTAGCTGGGACTTCCAGTGCATGAAGAGCCAGAGGTTGGGCAGAAACAGCACAAGCAGCCCTGCCCYGGGGTCTCTGAGGTGCAGTAGCCTCTGAAGGGCAGGATGATGCTGTTAGTCCTACAGCGGAGCTGAACTGGCCTTCTATTCTTCAGTGTGAACACTGAGAATATGCAACTTTTTCAGGTTCCTTATGCTACGTAAGGAAGCAATTTATCCCATCTGCCATAAGAAGCCTCCTGTAGGACCAGTTCTTGCCCCCTCTGGTTGTGTCCCTCCGTCCTGTTCCACCATCACGGATGCTAAGGAAAAGTGGGTGCACAGTGAGGTGCAAGCAGCACCTCTACGTGGAAWAGGTATTTTTAAGGGTAGTTAAAAATGTAAGGTAGCAGGAAACAGTTGCAGAAGAATGTCACAGCCCTGAATATTTTGGTATTTTTTTCTCTTCCGCCATTGTAAAAAATAGACCTAAACTAGCTCTTTCCACCTTGGAGTCTCTGAATGATGATCAGTGGTAGTAAAAAATCCGAATGGACCATTTTTCAGATGAGTCCGACCCCGTGGCTCAGTCTGGTTGCCCACATGCAGATGTCTCATGCCACCTGAGATGCCTTGGGCTACCTGCACAGGCTTGACAGGAGAGGCACAGCACTGCTAGGAGAACTGTGTCCTGRACCAGCACTTGGAGGCCAGGCAGATGTTTAGCTCATCTCCCAGGTGGTTGAGCACCTAAGGTTAGGTGACAGAATCCCACCCAAGTGTCCTAAAAATGATCTTGGAGGGGACAATGAGAGGTTGCTCATCCCCTGTCCCTCTACAGTGGTACCTTGCAAAACGCCGCAGCTGGGAGGGGAGCTGAGTCTGGACAGCACCCTGAGCAGTGGCTCATTGTCCCCATTAGCTGATGGACCATCTCCATGGGACAGGAGCACAGTCAGGGTTTGGGGCAGATGCTCCAGTGTAAAGAGCCTTCCATTCCTGGCTATCAAAATACTCTTTCCTCTTYTCCTTTTGAGGAGAAGCCACCATGCTGGATGTGGTCCTGCCTCCAGATCTCCTCACCACCCTGTCGCATACCTCTGCAACCCTAACATCTTTGGGGCATCGCTCCCCTTCCAGGCAAAAGGGCAGTTTATTCCAGACCACTTGATCTGGAAAGATCCTGACTTGCTTTACACTGTTGTGTCCTACTAGAAAGAGAGCGAGAGAAGGCTGCAGGAGGATCAGTGGCATGTCTGCATGCCTGCAATCTAGATATGCGTAATAGGTACTCAAGCAAATTTGGTTTAAACTGGTTTATGGGAGGAGACAGCCTTCTATTTAAAGAGGTTTTGGTCTTCCTAAGCCTGCATTGAAGCATGCAGATTTTTGAACGAAAACACTGCTGCTACTGACAGTAAAACCTTGGCTGGCATGTGTTAACCTCTATTAACCTGTGGCCTGTGCTAATGTGCTGGGGCAGAAACTGCCCTTACAGTAGGAGAATCCACCCTGCTGTTATTCCTTGTAATGGGAAGCTTCCAAGAAAGAGGCCAACACAAATATTTGTAGCAAAGGCAGGGGCTGTCTGAAGGGAGGAGCGGGCTGCAGGAATGCTCCTGTCACTGGGCAGGAGGTGACATCACCCGGATTCCTTCGTCGAGGAATGCAGGATTTGCCATCTTCCCTGCCAGTAATTGCTTTTCAAAAACAGACCTGCCCAAGGATGCACGTTCCACTCGCCCCTTCCACAGCAGAGCAGAGGCGCCTAATGTTCCCCTGTTYCCACACCTCTGCCAGAGCGTTAATGGGGCTGTTGCCTGGATAGGCATGAAAATGAGGAAATTGGTTCCCAAACCCTAGGTAAAAGCATATGAAATTCCGTAAGTGGGGGCTATCCACAAATCCAGGCAGGAAGACTGGAGCCTGTGGGGCAAGAGATGATTTCTTCCTGGGGTTAGCCAGGATGGGGCAGGTGGTGGCCCGAGTGTGTGCACAAACTTTTCCACCATGCAGACTTTGCTGGAAGCTGCAAGAGGAAACCATTTGCATTGCACTGTGATGGCCCCATTTCTTGGTCCTATGAAACCCAAGAAACACGTCACACATTTTTGAATGCAGGTTCTCAGCATGATGACTGAGATACATACGCTCATATGTAGAGCATTCCCACTAACCAGCCTATATCCCTCTTAGCCTGATAGGGATTACCCCTCAGGACAAAGCCGTAATTCACCCTCCGTGCAGCCCTTGGCTTCTTTCTTGGGTTGAGAGCCCCCACATCCCATCCCCAGGCCCCTCAGCTTATGGTCCTCCGCCCCTCGCTCTGCATTGAATTCCAGTTTTCAGCAAACACCACTGGAAAGTAATAACAGACGCTAATGTTCATATGTCATCAGCACTTCCACCAGCCTCGGCGACAGTAGAGGGGTCAGTTCCTGTGGGATGGAGACTGTTGCCGTCATTTCAATAGCTGGAACTAGGTGTAGTTGAACTGCCCACGTTATTAGTCCAGCAGGGTGATAATTGTGGCTGGAAAGGCTCAAAGGTTTTTGCTCTCAATGCCTGAAAGAGGATGGCTGGCAGGAAATGAAAGCGGCGTTCTCCAAGGCAGGGATGGTTTTGCTCCTGCACTGATTCTTTAATTTTCCATCAGGTTTTGGAAAAATCTTGGCTATTACAAATGGACAACTAAAGCAAGAGCAGAAAAGAAGAGCTCTAGCCAAAGGAGAAAAACCACTTGGTCAGCTGAATTTTCAGAACACGAATGAAGTGAGGATGTTTGAATGGAAAGCAGCACAGAGAGGGCCATGTGGGTGGCTGGATCTGCAGTCCCAAGCAGGGCGAGATGTGGCATTAGGTGCCCTGGGAGAGGGAGAACATGGCAGGGGTCAGGGTGAGATGCGTGGAGGGAAAGATAAGTGGAAGATCTGAGAGAAGAGAGATCTGAGGCAGAGTGTCCCTCACTACAGCTTGTGCATGTGGCCTGCTGAATTTTGGGTCCTTTCTGGAGCTTGTGTTCACCCAGCGGTATAGACAAAGTCAGAGAGGACCCTGGGATCACAACAGGGCACTGCAATGACATTTGTTAAGGACAGGGACAGGAGAGAGACACACATACAAGTGGGAGGCAATGGCTGGGTCAAGATCCGCATGGGACAGAGTGGCAGTGCCAGGGGACAGTCCTGCCTTGGGACCTCCTGGGCTTGGTTTGGGTATGACCTCCCACCAGGCAAGTCCCTTTCCTCATCATGACTCTACCACCCTCCATTGTGGGCTGTGTCTCGTGCCAGTGATTGGGGCTCTCGGCACAGCACCAGCCAGAGCAAAGCTCCAGCTTGTAGAGCCGGTGAAAAGGGCACCACATCTGCATGTGATCTCAGGCCAGTCCTCTGAGATCTGTGCTGTGTGATGCTGGCGTTTCCTTACAAGTGGGATGGCTGGAGTGGAAGATGTGTGGGATGTTTGTAGGAGATATGTAAGGACCCCATTAAAATGTCAGGAGAAATCAGCATCTGTGGGGAGAGGCCGGATACCTATAGCACGGCCAGCAGATTGTGTCCTCTCTTGGAGCACAAGTCCTATGGGACACTTGCTGCTTGAGAGAGGGCAGACACTTCTAGGTCACTTACACCACTGCCTTTGGCACAGGTGAAAATGCAGTTGTCCTGGTCATTTCTGCCTGCAATTGGCCTGGAGACAGCAGAAAGCTGCTGGAGTAGCACAGATGTTGGCTCTAGAGGGTTGAGGTGAATCCTCCCAGGCTTTCTGAGAGCTGTAGGGAAAAGGAGGATGATGGATGAAGAGCTCCACCTGAAAGATGCAAGAGAAACATTTGGCACAAAGTGGCATGGAGATCATAGGGGAAAGGCAAGCCTGGCTAACAGCTCAGACGTAAGTCACCAGTGGGTCCGTGTGCCAACCCCAAAAACCAAGCTCTACCCCAACTGCATGGGCATCCTGTCAGACCTAAGGGAAAATCAGTGCTACCCGCTGGTGAAACCTGCCAAGCTCTTGTATGGGCAGCAAATCTACTGCCAGGAGAGAGGAGGAAGGAGGAAAATGAACTCAGGAGATTAGCCTCTGCCTCTATTTTCCTTATCTATAAATTGGGATAGTATTCTGTAGTATTTCTTTGTATTAAACTATGGAGGCTTCACTTGGTCCTGTCTGTAGAGGGTGTTGAACTCCTCTGGATGGCTTTGGAGGAACTGTTGCATGCCCGGGATCGCTGAACACAGCCCCACGCTCCCCAATGTAGGGAAGCGGATGAAGGAGAAAGCTCCCAGGCTCTGTATTCATCACTGCTYGGTGCGTTGGGTACCGTCTGTTGACTCTGCTCTGCTGGCTCCAGCTCCTCACAGCTGTACGTGTGGCCCACAGGGCTTTACCTTGTCCATCCATGTGCAGATTGTCCCATTTTATAGCACTGTTAGAGAACACAAGGTGGGTTTTTGGTTCACATCCCTCAAGTGAAGGGTGGGAATTTCCGTTATTACTTCTTAATCTTCCCCAGACATACAGATTGCGCTGTGGTTTCTTACTAATTTTTGTCTGGAAGCTAAAGGGAGGATGCCTTGGAAAGGAAATGAGGGAAAGAATCAGAGATGGAAAGAGTGCATTTTTAAGAAGAGCCTCCCACAGCTTCATCTTCTTTCCTCAGCTTTCATCTATGGCCAGACCACTGGTTGCAGCTATTATCTACAGAAAATTTCCAGGGGTTTTCCTGTGATACCAAAGTGTCCATCAGTCTTCAGAGAGTGGGCTGGGTACTCAGCTAGTGAACATCGCCAGAGCCCTGAGGAAGAGGATGATCAACCAGCAGCAAACTTAGACGCACCCCGGTAGCTGCTGTAGGTCTAGCTGAGACCCCGACTTGGCATCTCTAGGGGATGTTTATAACAAAGTGAAGGAGGATCAGAGCATTTTTCTTTTGCACTCTTTTTGCTTTGCTCTTTCCATGCTGTTTAATTATTTGATTTAAATTTAGCAATGCTCATATTAGCAGAGGAGGCTGAAACGGCTCTGGGCTGGCAGAGAGGATGTGAAAGAAGTGTAAACACATGACTGGGAGACTAGAAAGGGAGTTGCTACACATAACTGGGGGATTTCAGTATTATTCTGGATAGAACTGTAACTGCAGCATCCTCTGTGTACCATCTTCAGCCTGTTTGACCCCTTTGCAAGCCACAGCGGTGCCACGTAGGTACCAGCAGGCTCCTCGGAGAGCAGGAGCTGCTGCAGTCCGAGGAGTCCCTGCGGCTGCTGGAGGCTTTGGTGCAAGCAGGTAGCGTGCAGTCAAGCTGCTCGCTGCTCTAGCTCCACTCCTAAACCTTGTACCCATGAACCTGGTGTTGCCTCAGGAAGATTTCTGCCTTCAGGAGCAGTCTATTGCATAAGCAGAGAGAGAGCAAACCTCATGTAGCGTCCCGCTTGTCTCCAGTTGTGGATGAGCCCCAAGCACTGGAGCATCTTTGGCTCAGCCCCGCAGCTCTGCCGCTCTCTGCATTGCAGAACATCCCCAGCATAAAAGGCGAGGAAGGGCTGTCCACCTTCCTCCTCCCGCGTCTCTCCCCTTCCCCTTCCGCCTCAACGTGCTCATTCATGAAAAAATGTCCGTTGGATGGACATGGAGAGAGGAATTAATGTTGGCAAGGTGTTTCCATGCATTGGCCAAGGGAGGCTGTAGGCTCAGAGGATTTTAATCTTTGTTTTCACAGCTGGGTTTGATATTATCCTTTCTACTCTCCAGCTTTTTATTGCTGCTCACTCTCCAGAACAACCTGCTGCAAAGCAGCGTGTGCATCATGCTGCTGAGTTGTTTGAGCACAACTCAAAGGATCGCAAGGGTCCTCTGCGTGCAGCCCCACTGCAGCCCAGCTCTGCAGGCCCTTTCCCACCTGGCTCTGCATGGGCGAAGGTGGCCAGGCAGCGGAGGCTGGCTCCATCCATCCCTTGGTAGGAGAGGGCAGGCAGCAACTCAAGGAGCTGCCATGGGAAGGTGTGTGTTCCAGGGGCATTGGGAAGGTGTCCCCCTCAGCCTTGTGCACGTGGTTTGATGGGACCATGGGCAAACCCCCAGGCCTTGGTGAGGGCCCCTACCTTGGTGGGGTTTGCCTGAGCAAGAAGGGACATCCCCCAAGGGTAGTGGTGCTGGTGCGGGATTTGGAGAGCTGGATGCGTGGCATGGCAGACAGGCTGGTAGGCACCTCTGCCCAATGTGGTGGAGAGGATGTGCTCAGCACCTTGTTGCATGCTCAARGGCTTGGACCTCTAGTGCTGAAGGTGTCCCTGGTGCCATCCTTTGCATCAGTATGGCCCAGGCAAGATGGGATGGGCTTGGCTCCACCTGGATGCCAGCTTGAGGGGACCTCAGTAGCTCTCTGGTGGAGACCCTGATTCAAAGCCCCTCTTGCCCCACGAGCAAGGTGGAGGAAAATGTGCCRTGCACACGTGGCCTCCCTTCTTGGCACGGGGGACCACTCGCTTCCAGATGTGAGGTATGATGCAAAGAGCCCTCACGCAGGAGCCGCTGACCTATCCGGTGTCAGAGGGTGGGGGCCCACCTATGTAAACACATCCAGGAAGCCTCCTGTCCCTTTTCCACACCGCGCTCTCCTTTGGACCAGACCAGCCAGCCTCCACCGATGCTCCATCCAGAGGGCTCCCAGGGAAGGTACCGTACCGCACGCCCAGCTCTGGGCATTTCTCTCTCGTATTCCCTCTTTTCTGTATGTAAGCATAACTATATAATTATCTCTGTATATAATTACCTAAGTGGCCATTTAAATATTTACTGGTGATACTGGTGGAACAATAAATCTCGGTTAGCAGAGTAGAAACCTGCCCCAGTCATGCTGGGACCCCAGCCAGAAGGATAGGGAGGCACTTGTAGTAATAATGTTTCCTTTTTCTTCATTTTCTGTTTTGTCTGTTATCGAAGAACAGTTGGCAAAAGAGTATCCAACACGTTTGTTTCCTCATTTATCACATTCTGGTCTCCCTCTCTTCCCTTTTAGCTATGTTTAAGTCTTATTAGTAATGGAAAAATGAGCCATAAAGCTACACTCAAGTGTCTGGTATTTTTGCTTTAACCTTTGCTTTCTGGTCTTCAATATCCTTATGTAGTTTATGTTGGGCTTTTGTAGGTGGATGAAGCTGGGTAGTCACTGCTTGTCTTTCTGGGCATGTACTGTTTCTGTCCTCCCCTGCCCTGGTGGCCTTGGTGAAATCCCTCTTACGGTAACTGCTTCAGCACTGAATTTTTCCATGTGTTGTTGCAACATGAGATCATTGCAGCTTGTACAGGGGTCCTGTGTAACATTTTGCTGATTTGGAGTTGCAGGATTGGGCTCTGTTGCATGGAGCTTATTCAGGGAGGGAGCAGGGATAGATTTATATGGGGGAGTAAAGGGTACGGTAGCCGTCCCCACTCCTTTTCCCCATTTGCACAACAGTTGGGTCACTGAGTAGCCTCACCATTGTGGCTCTAACTGGCCTGGCTTTTCCAAAATCACAGGCTTTTCCAAAGCCAAGGGGTTGAGTGTCCTAGTGACAGTGCAACTGTTGGGCTTTTCAGGGAGGTTTGGTATCTTAGAAGCACAAGTCCTGCTGGAATAAGATTTGGACCTATCATACATATCCAGCTCCTTGAGCTCCTTGAGCTTCACTTCAGCTCCTGGACAATGGATTTAGGATACCAGTGTTATGTTCTTAGCTTTGAAAAACCTTGGTCTAAGTTTTAATTTGGTCTTTTCCCTAAAGCAACACATCGTTTGCCTGGGGGAATGGCTGCATCCAGCCACTAGGATTGGAAATGCTGCCCACAAAAACTCACGTTTGTTTTATGCTGGTGACTCTTCATCATAACATCAGCACTTGCTGTGCTGGAAGGCAGCTCAGTGGAAGCAGGACCCAGTGAACTGCTTTGCAGGACATGTTTCCTCCTTGCCCTCTTGGGTCTTTCAGGCTATGTCTCAAACCTCTGCAGGCAGAGGTGTGACCGCAGGAAGATATACCTGCACAGGATATAAAACCAGTGTCTGGAAACTCGGAGTGCAGTGTGGGACTCGGCATGTGTTGGCTCAGCACCCTAAACAAATGCCACACCAAAGCAAAAGTACCTTAAATCTGCTTAAAAGTATAGCTGCTCTTCCAAATCACCCACACTTTGTTTTTAACCACACTGTTATTTAAAGCACTAAGGCATGAGCTCTGCTTAGAGAAGAGCTTAGGACAGGACAAGTACTTGGCAGTCATTCAGCGTTCATGGGATATGGCCAAGGTTTAACAGGGAGCATCACGTGCAGGTGAATGGAGCATGGACCTTGCTCAGGCAGCTGGGATGGGTCCTGTGGGTCAGATTCCCACAGTGGTTCAGAGGGGTCTTGCTCACTGCAAGCTCATTTCCGTGTTAGGGTRAAGACACAGTTCCTCTAATCTGCACTTTGGTTAGTAAGTTACAGTTATTTTAGGGGTGGCAAAGACAGGGAGATGTCTTTGCACCCAATTCTCAAGCTGTGCTTCTTGGGGATAAAAGAAATCTCAACCAAACCCCTCAACCCCTCGCCAGAGCCTTCTTCCCTATTGCAYTGTGGTTTGGGCAGGTAGATGCTAGCCAAGAAGTGAACCAGGATTGAGATTGGACTAGGGATCTTTAGAGCTGAGTCCCCACCTTGGCCAACAGGACCATGTTTATTGGTGGGTTGCACAGCCATTTACTTCKGTGCAAAAGTGCTCTCCAGCCAAAGCAGA
The DNA here is from genome assembly GCF_003343035.1 of Apteryx rowi. Lineage (NCBI taxonomy): Eukaryota > Metazoa > Chordata > Aves > Apterygiformes > Apterygidae > Apteryx > Apteryx rowi. Next base: position 2,840,866 of record NW_020451127.1, read on the forward strand.
GTAAGGGCAGTGGTAGGGTTTCCCCTCCTCCCTCTGCCAGGGAAATAGGGTTCCTCCAACCCACAGGATGTGGAGCTCATGGGACAAGTCTAAAAGGGTYGATATCAGAGTCAGTGTTAAGTCCACACAACACAGCACTGACCAGACCTCCTGGTTTAGGATGAAGCGAGCTTGGGGGGCTCCACTGTGAGGAGGAGAAAAGCCCAGAGGCACATTCCCCTTAACAGGAATGTTGCCCTCCCAGCAGAGGCGTTGGTAAGACATGGTCCTTCAGTCTTGCGGCGTATCGCCTCTCACATGGCCAAGGAATGAACTGCATTTTGGCTCTGTAGGACCTTGGCCTTGCCAGGGGCCTGTGGGTGAGATGAGGCCCACTGAAAGTGATTCAGTTTACGGACAGATTTATGTCCTGGCATACTACTGTCATCTGTCTCTCTTCCCAACCGGGTGTCTCACCCTATTTAAAAAAGTATTTAGTGAACCTCTGTTCTCCTGATGCCTGTTTCTGCCTTGGCCTGCTTTTTCAGGCAAAACTGGCATGAACCTAGTTAAAATCCTGGTGGAGGAGCTTGTACTGAGACTTGCTGCACACAATGGAGCTGGTCTAACACCAGACTGGCATCGGTTGGGGATAGGTAGTCAAGCTGGCCGCAGTGACCCTTTTACTGCCGCTCCGTGTCTGGCAGGTGAGGTGAGTGGCAACCAGAACAGGATCAGAAGTGTGACCTCCTATATCAGAGGATCAGCAGGAGCACATCACCCCCAGTGCATAAAATTTGGGCACAATGGAGGCTTAGTGCCTTATGCAAAGCTGTCTAAATATCCTTCATTTGGGTCCGGAGTCACTGGCTTCTCCTGTCACCTCCCTCTCTCTCTTGACACTGTGCACATGTTTTTCATGCAGCTGAATACCAGGGAAAACTGTCCTTCTTGTCCATTCAACACAAGCCAGGGGACCTCGCCCAGCATCTCTTGAATCGAGCCCAGAAGCTGTGGTTGACCTTCCAATCTTTGCTCCCCATCCCTTTGTTTCTGCTCCCTTTTCCTGGGGCTCTTCCAAGCTCCCACTTAATGTACTGTCTCTGCCCATTCACAGGTGTCAGAAAAACCCCTCCACCTTTCTGGAGCGGCCAAAAACGTGGCTGCTTTCTGTACCGCTTGACTTTTTCCAGTGTTCCCTAACACTTCCCACGCACTCTGGTCTTTTTTCCTCTGCCCTCGTTTGTGTTAACGCACCTCTGCTCTGTGAACTGTTAAAGGAGGAGCTACCAGGGGGCAAAAACAGGAGGAGGTGATGTGCCGTGAACTTTTGCACAGCCATTGTTGCTAGGGGACTGACTTCCTCTGATTTATGTTTTTTTTTGCTTTTTTGTCTTTTGTACAAGCTCAGGAAGGTCTACAGCAAGTCAAGCCTGGCCTCACTTCATAGGGATGTGCTTTAGAAAAGGCAGCGCTAGGAACGCTGGCTGGAAATTTTATTGCTTCCTGTTATGAGGGCTCAGGGAACGATGAGTTTGGGGGAGAGAAGCAGGTCGGCACCGAGCCCAGGTACTCCCCCAAAGCGCTCGGGTGGGGCTGGAGATAGACTTTTTTCTTCTCTATTTTTCTGTGGCTACTTCAGGAAAGGGAAGCAAATAGAGAAGGAAATAATTGCTTGATTTGGCCTTTGCAGAGACCTCTGACTCTTGAGGCACATCGCCGCTTTTACTATGCTTTCTTTGGAGCAAGAACAGACAAATAGAAAAATGCTATAAAGAGCTTCGCCGAGCAGTGTGGCTTTCTAATGTTAGCGCTGCCCATAGTGGTACTGCAGCATTTCACGCTTCCTGCGCTTCCTTTCTTTGCTACCTTTCGGTACGTTGACATATGTTACCATAGAGAATAAAATCGGCCTTGAAATTTTCAACAGAAAGGGGCCTGTCCAAAAAATATGTGGTTTTGTCAACGCTGAAATTTATCTCAAGACTATGTCCATCACAATGAAATTTTCAGCTGGGAAGAACCGGAATAAATCATTTCTGCTCATTGGCCTGGGTTTAAATGCTTCCTCTGGGCTTTTCTAGTTTATTACTGTTATTTAACTATATTCACATTTTTTACACTTTCAAAGTGAAGTGCTTTTGCCTTTCTGYGGTCATCATTCGGCAATATCAAGAAGACACATTTCAATGTTACTGAGCAGAGAGATTTTATTCATTCTGTTAATATCATTGGTCTTTTTGGTCCAAATACAAACTAAAGCAAATTCTGTTTTCTGACCTATGTTTTTGGTCTTTTTGGCTAACAGAGGCCCTACAGTGGTCATAAATCGCTCAAATCTAATGGAAATTCAAATTCAGAGTTTATATTTTCAGAGTGCTTTAATGAAAACAGCCTTCACCTTGTTTTCAAATATCCTTACACGAGATAGATAGCCAAAATTTCCACAGGCTTTTGAAAATGTGTGAGACCTGATTTTCTGAGATTGGCCCTTGCAGGAGCCAGAGACCAACTGCGATATTCTGGTCCAGGTCAGGCGCTTTCTTGGGYTCACCTAGCAAGCACAGATGGACGCGCGTAAAGATCAGAAAAGAACGAACCTGACGAGAAATGGCTAGGTGCCTTGGCTCGCTGCAGTTCAGACGGCACGTTTGCTCCGCGGTTGTCATCACCACTGTGCTGGGGTCGACCCGGGTGTCTGTGCAGCAGCTCCTGAACGGCTCCCAGGGGTGGCCAAGTGTGCTAACGGGACAATTTGCCTTAACACCACCAGTTACTGTTTCGAGTGGCAGTCTCACCCTCCAGTAATGGAGGAAATCATGGCATAACCCTGGGAGAAAGGTGCTGTCGAGCTGGAAGCAGTCCTAAACCCAGCCCATCAGGGTTTAGATCCTGCTTTTTCTCTTGAATTGTTGTTGCCTGCTAAAGGGAGGTTGGAGTCACTGAACATCTCAAATTTAGCCTGGAGAGGCATGGTCACTGGCATAGCAGGAATAAGTCTCTTCCCTTCTTTTTGATTTTTAAGACACATTCCCTGTTTTTCCAYCTTCTCATCACCTGTCCAAGTCCGGCATTATCCACTCAAATTCCCACAAGTGTTTTTGAAGCAGAGAGCTTTGCTTCACAAGGCAAACGATGAAGTTGGGGTAAGGAATCACTGCGGCACGCTGTGAAAGAGAGGAGCAGGAATCTCCGAGTCTTTAGGACGAGACCTGGTGCCTTTCAGGAGATGATGTTTGAGGAAACATGAGCTATCAGGCTCGACAGGACAGAGAGGGGCGGGTCGGTGACCTGGGTTGGGTGCAAATGTGTGGCTGGTCCTCTTCTTCCAACCCCATAAATTCCTCGCACGGAGACCGGCGGCTCTGAAGACAATGAGGATAATGGCAGGAAGAGGGGAATTTCAGAAAAGGAGGAAGCGTTTACAGAGGAGGGCGCCGTTCTCTGAAGCACATGTTTATGCCTGACCAAAATCTCTGTTTAAAGCCATTTTTAGAACAGCGGCACTCTGATAAAGCGACAGGGCTGCAAATAGCAGCCCAGCCAAAGCAGAGGCACTAATGAGATTAAAACCTGCCGCTTTTCCCTCTTTAGCCAGGACGTTTTAAAGAGGTGCCTTCCCTTGTACTGTCACCGTGAGACCTTATCATTCACCGGTAAAGCTATAAGCCCCCCCCCCCCATTTATGGAATTATAAAAATGCTGGGGGAAAAGAAAAAAAAAACAAGAAAATTCAGCAGTTCTGCAGTGGAGTTTAGATTATGCAAAGAGGGGAGAATTTTTTTTGCAAAATCTCTACTTTCCTTTTAGACAGCTTTGGTATCTTGTTCTTGTCGCTCTCCAGCCTGGGGACCTCTCCTGGGGCTCTTCCACCCCTGTCCATCACTGAGCCTGAATTTTACCTCTCTCTCCCCAGTCCCCATCTGGTGCCTTTGCAGCAAGGCTACCCTCATTTGCTGGATTCAAACGTTTTTGCTCCCCAGGCATGTAATTCTGCTGCCTCCTAAGCCAGCAATGCTCCTAAATCCAACAACTTCCAATAAGGTCAAAATTTGATGCTCCTAATTTGTTTCAGTTTTGTGAAATTTGTCTCAGCACAGTAAAGTTGCATCCTGGCTTATGTTTTAAACAGCAACCTTATTAATTGGGCAAAGATGTGTTTCTTCATTTGATATAGTTTTGAAATGGATTGAATGAAAAAACAAAAGGTGAAAATTAGAGAAGTAAATGCATCGGCTCCATCAGAGCAATGCAGCACAGAGATTTGTAGAGATTGGGCCAGACTAGAAAATTTTGCTTGCTACTCATCACTGACATAGTAGGAGACATAATACTAGATCTGATTATTGTTAGCATCCAACTGTCATTCATTTTAGCTGGATACTTAAACATTTATGACATGATCATTTATAGATCAATATTCTAAAATACGAGAGGTGCCTGGGTGGATAGACGGCTCCCAGGAGAAGCCAGAATTGCACAAGTCTCCATTACACACATTCCCTTTCTTTCTCAGCCCTCTTTTTTATTGCCCTTTTTCAGTTCCAAGCATTATTTAGAGGCCAGGACATGGGGCACTGAAGGGATGGGCAGGGGAAAAGGTGCCTACAACTGTTTTAGTCTGGGGATTTATTCAGGGCTGGAAAAGCTCTGTTTGTTCTCCAGTGTCTGCCTTGGAAGGAGGAAAACAAACTGTTTATGAGAGTGTGCATATTCCTGCTCTTCTGTGTTATTACTGCAGATACGCACAGCACAGACTTTGGCTTTCACACAACCTGTCCCCTCTGATGGTGAAAACCGAGCTAAAACCTTCCCGCTCCCTGCCTGCTTCGCACCCCGCTTGCGGCCGTATCTGCTGTGCCRAAGGCCGGGGGCAAAGCAGACGGAGCACTGGTCACCCAAAGAGCGGTGCCCCTTGAGAAGACTTCCACCGAGAGAGCTTGCTGGGTGTATAAATAACCCACGCAGGTTAGAAAGCAAAGGGCCAGGAAAGGCTGCTTGACCCGCGGGACCRGCACTGTGCCGAGCTGCCTTTTATCTCTAAGTTGCTCCTTGCAGTCCTGCAGAGCCTGAAAGTTGTTCTCAGATAGTTATTTATAAATAACTGTACTCTCTGCAGCTCCGTCCTACTCCAGCTGGAGCTGGTCATAGTTTTGCCACAGTCTCTGATGGGAATGAGAGCTCGGTAGTCATTCCTCAAAGCTGATGGAGCTCAAAGCACTTGCCTTTTTGATGAMGGTGGTGTGAAACGTGCTGGAAATCACAGGGTCCCCGCATGGGACCATGGTGTGGCACCTATGGAGGTGGCCCACCAGGYTGTCCCTAGATGTGAAGGTCTGCGTGGGTGAGAAGGTCACCACTGCTGTGCAGGTGGCCTTCGCAGGGCTCCCTGAAGCAGGCGGGAGGCCGGCTCCAAGCCCTGGGAACCGTGCGGTGGCAATGTGGCCTTGGCTTGCTGCACATTTCCTCTGTCTCAGCTGGGGTCCACACCACGTGWCCAGGCAGGTCCTGTTTCCCATGAAATGATTTCAGCAGCATGTTGAGGGCTGAAATGCTATTTTAGGATGTGTGCTGCCGTCTACTTTGAAGAGCGCAGCCCTCACTCAATGCAGCTCTGACAGCCCTTGGATATGACCCTGGCAAAGCAGTGCTGTGCATTAATCTGCCCCGTTCCTGGCGTCTTGACTGGGGAGGGAAGGGTGGGACAACACTGCCCAAATCGCAGATGTGCAGCATTTCACAGCCTGTTGGCCATGTTGTCCTCTGGCAAAGCTGTCCTACTTGAGTTGCAGCCCGGGCTTTCTGTGGCCATCACCACCAAGATCCTGCGCGACGTTGTTAGCCAAGTGATGGCTTCTGGATGGGACATCTCCAGGAAGATTGGGGCGTTGCTGAAGGGAGAGGTCCAGACCCAGTGCTCTCCACTGAAACCAGCTCCCTATCCCCACCAGGTCCTTTGAGAGTGCAAGCTTTGTAGGAGCATTGTACGCTTAAGCTGAAGGATGCACCAGGGTCATGACAATTTAACTTCATTAAGGGCTAATTTCCCCCTGCCAAAAAAAAGCCTGTTTCCCTATGCCCAAGGGTATGTCCACCCCTACACGTAACTTAGCTTAACGCTGGGCTCTTTCCACCTGCCTATCAGAGATGGCTACTTCTGAATGAGAAATTAAGCAATCACTGTGCATGACTAGTCATTTTTTTATCTGAAGAGCTTCCAGAAAGTAGCTGCAGTACATCCAGAAACACCACCCCCCCGGAGGACCTGTTAGCGTGAGGCTGTGCCACGTGGCCGAGTTCTGATGGGAGCAGCCTCACGCATCCATTGGCTCTTGCGGAGCAACTTCCAATGGCATGGCCAAAGCACGACGCCAGCGTGGCCCAGTGCAAGGACACCACTGCTTACAAGATCATCGGGGTGAGGTGCTCCAGAGAGCAGCAACTGCCCATCCACCCCCCTTTGGGATTTTTGGGCAACCGCAGCCTTTTTGCAAAGGTTGTAAATCTGACAGCACCCTCCTGAGATGAAAGCTCCTGATTGATAGACCATATGGTTTCTAACTTCTCCCTTGATCAAAATGGGCATCCTCTGTGCTTTCTCCCCTGGAGGGTTTGCCTGATCCTTTTTTTGTGCTGTTGGCCACTGCTGTCACTTCCTTCTCCTCATTCCCGGCCTCTGGAGAGACACTCTGCCTTGACTCACCATTTCAATCTCAGCAGCTACCTGGAGTCCCAGCCCTGGTGTGGCAACGGCAAGGTTCCCATGAACGTAGTGGGGAACAGAAATGATCCTTGCACTATCAGGAGGGGGATGCTTCTCCATCTGCCTTAGGTCCCATGTTGATTCCCAAATGTCCTTATATGTCTTTTGCTTCTGCAGAGAAGCCAAGAAAGCCCGTGGTGTGCTCAAAAGCCCATCACAGTCCCCACCTTGAGAAGGGAGGTCTGCCCTCTACCTCCACCCATGAGCCCTTTCAGAGAGCCTCGCCTGGGGATGCAGCAAAGCAGGATCCTGAAATAGGTTTTTCTCACTACTGAGTCTTGCCTCTCTCTCTCTCCCTCTCTCTCTCTTTTTTTTTTTTCCACCAATTCTCTGCCCATGGAGCTTTTGCCAAAATGTGTTTTCCACATGTTCCCTATTAGTCATGCTTTCTGTCTTACAAATCTGTTACCAGCGCTGCTAACTGACGCTACGAATTTACTTCCAACAGCCTCCAGAGCTCGACAGCAAAATTCCAGGCAGCGTTCCTAAAACGGACCCAGCAGCTTGTTTGCGTTTAAAAAAATCAGTGCTCYGCTCTTCCCCGTCACGCAGCACCTTCCCTTTGTCCGTAAGGGCTTGGGGAGCCCCGGCGAGGGCCGGAGGCGCCCCACGTTCGCGCACCCGCAGCGGCGGCAGGGAAAGGGCCCGTGGGTGCGAGCGGTCCTCCGGCAGCATCCGCGCGGGGCGTCCCGGCGGCGGGTGCCGCGCTGCCCCAGAGGCGGAGTTTGACGGCCTCTTAAATACTTCCCCGGAGMGCTCGGTTCAAGCCGCCGGGGCATGGCGTGACCGCGGCGGCAGCCGCTTATCTAGGGCCGGGCGACGGGCTCGGCGCGCGGGAAAAACTTGGAATGCGGAGTGGGGGGAGAAACCCGCAGCGAGGAGCACTATGTCACTGTAAGTAGACTTTCCGTTGCGTTTTTCCCTTCAGTTTACACAAGCGGAGAACAGGGTGGGGAGTGGAGCAGCAACGAAAGACTTCCAGTAAAAGCAGGGGGTTTTTTCTGCTTCCCCTCCCCTGCTCCTTGTTCTGCTTATTTTAGACTCAGGTTTTCAAGTTTTCCCAGTTCCAGCAGCTGTGTCTGCAATTGCACAGAGGAGTCAGTAGATCTCGGGAAATAACTGTGAGGCTCGGAGCCAAAAGGCAGACCCTCTACCCAGCTACGCTCGGTTTTCACTATTTTAGGGGTGAGCCAAAGGCTCTAGAAACGTAGCTGTCGGACTGCGTGGGGTTTGGGTCAGGATCAGCTGGGAACACGGTGCAACTCCCCTCTTCGTAGCTGTTTCAAAGTGCRACGTTTACCCAGCAGGTGTTTTATACGCCGCATATCAAATAGTGCGGAGAAGACTGGTGAAGTTAGATAATAGTGAATGAATGGATTGCAAAGCCCGAGGGATGGGAGATGCCCTCATGTGATCTCTCCGACAGGTAATTTAGCTAGATAATCTACCCTCGTGTTATAATCTAATCCATCTACTTGCTGCAGTTCCACACTCATGTTTTTGCCCAGGGATATGGACTATGTAAACTTTTTTACTGAGCAGAGGAATTGAGTTTGAAGCATTTCGACGATTCCAAACCCTGTCTTTTTGTGCTTTGATAGTTTGCATTTTGAGGAGAAGAGTCACAGTCTTGTCCTAATACCATCCTGTTCATTCAGCAGAAGCAATGTGACCGTTTGGAAGCTYGTTTGCCTGATAATTGCTTTCAAAACAGAACGAGGTCCTAAAATCCTCAAGCAGTTAAAGGCATTAAAATCTCATTTKGCACGGAGTGAATGCACAGACTTCCTAGCCAGCCAGTTCTAAAAAAGTGCTGAAAGTTTAACTGAGCAGATTGTAGGAGGGTTTTAACTGAGCAGATTGCAGGAGGGTTTTTTCCTTCGTTTCCGTGGGCTCTTTCCAGTACGGTGCTGGGAGAGGGTGGGCACAAAGGATCATCCAGGTGCACCGAGGCAGCAGCGGGGTCCTTGGGATGCAGAAACAGCGCGAGGTTGTTTCCTGCAGATGTTGCTGCAGATCCAGATGTGCACGGAGGGTGGCAGGTTTTCGGAGCTGGCGGAATTTGCACTGTTCAGGACGGGACTAACAGCTACAGCTGGTAGCTGGTAACCTTCTCAGAGCAAAACATCAGATCAAACCTTGAATATTTACTCCAAAATCCATCGTTACCCAGGTCAGACCCTCACTGCCCCAGCAAAAGTTCTGTTGGAAGCTTCCTCAGCTCTCCGGTAATTTTGTCCTTGAGTACCAATTGCAAAATGGTAAATTATCCCCAGTTTAGACCTCCTAAGTGAGCACTGAAATGAACTGAAGTGCTCGACATGACATTTGCAGTCCACGTTTTAGAACAAATCTGATTTTGCGCTTGCAGGAAATTGGAGGTGCAGATGGGAGCAGATGGATGGCTAAATACTGGCATAGGAGTAGTCAGGCTGGAGCAGACCTGCACTCCAGCACGTCCCAAGCCCTGCTGCTGCCGGCACCAGGTGCTGTGGAGACGGACGCACCATGTCCTGCAGCAGGCAATTRCGGCACAGTCGTGCAGTGGGGCCTAACCCTTCCCAGCCTCCCATCAGCTGGACTCTGGTCAAGTGCCTGGATTAATCCTGCAAATATTTTAACTCCCCATTTTGCCCATACCTGAGTGCAGACACAAATCAGCAGCAGAGTTAAAGACATTTTGAAATGTATCCATTGAGTTTAAAGGAGCAAAAATCACTTAAACAGGGGGCTTTCCCATCTTGCTGCTTAATAAACCCCATTTCCTTAATAAATAGCTCTGTAGAGATCATTTTTCACGTTCTTCTGCAGTGACTGTATCTGCAGAAGCATTTTTATGACCATTGTGGCTGAGGCATGGTGGACTCACCACAGCAGAGGTTTTCTGGACATTGATGGACCCAAGTGGACCCTCTCCCTGCCCGCTGCGTGTCAGGGCTCTCCTCCGTTACAGTAACCCCTGGAAGCCGTGGTGGTACACCCATTGCACAGACCCAAACAAAACTGTCCCAGATACCTCCAGTCTACCCAGGGAGGCTGCTGGCTTGAGTCACTTTTGGGACAGGAGATGGGGATTTTGGTGCCAGTGACTTTCAGAGCTGTTGTGCTTCAACTGAGAAGTTCGGGATAGGCAGGAGACCTTCCTCACCTCTTCTTCCGGCTTGTTAGCCAGCCTAAGGCAAATTGCTTCCCCACTCTCTGCCTCAGTTTCTCTAGCTGTAGGAGAAGAATAACAGCCCTCGCCACCATCTGTAAAGTGCTCCTGCTGTCTGAGTCCAGCGTGTGAAGACTTAGGGTTTTGGGTTCACAGAGGATTTGTTTGATCTAGAAATAGCAGGGTTAGAAAATTCCATCTGCCTTCTCTCGAGAGCTCTTGACACTGAAAGAATTTAGCTGGATCTCGAGCCTCGGGCCACGTCGTTCCCTCCCGCAGCAGCGTGGAGACTCGCGCTGAGCAAACTAGCTGCGTTTGGCTCATATCCGAAGACACAGCATGAGGAAAATAACATTCCGGAAAGGCAGAATGTGGAGAATAGAGCAAGTCACGTTTCCCTCATTGCTCCCGCTCGGGGCTGTGCCCACAGAGCGCTGTGCCAGGGAAAGCAGCTGCACAAGGGCTCCTTCCCACCCACCCCGTCGCAGCCAGCGGGGTCGAGCTCCAGCTTGTGCCATGGAAACCCTGTGCCTAATTGTGTATTTTCATGTCAAACCAGTGCAAAATCCCCTTAGGACCGGGCTCATGTCTCATGGTGTCATTTGGCCTCCTGGACACTTATCTTCGTGAATGAGCCAGGGTTGAACTGAGGGGTGGCTTTGGTGTGGGTCAGGCTTCCCCAGTAAATGTACGGTAGTTCCTTCCTCTTCCTCTGCATGACCTTGAGCGATGGCATGGGAAGAGCTGTGCTGGGGCAGCTACCACCGAGCCGTAACACACTGCTGTGTGGACACACTCATGTCCACGCTCACATGCTTGACTCCACCATCCACCACCAACATATCCCCTCTTTGCTGTTGGATGCAGGAGCAAGCATCATCTCAAGGATGAGTCTTGGCTCACAGACACCTCATTTACTGCCTGCCATCAGGTGCCTATGTGCAGACAAGGTGGTGAACTCCCTTGCAGTCAGTGGAGCTTGAGAACTGATGTAGGTGTCTACTGGAGGGTGAGCTGAACTGCTCTCTGGGCTCTGCTGGCTTTAATGGGTACAGGTGAGCACCCACATACAAACACCCTGATGTTAATCTGCCTTTTAATCCATGCACTGAGTCCCACCTGAGCTGTCTAAGCTCAAACATGGTCTGAATAGAAACAAAAGTAAATGATGGCTTTTCAAAGCAGAAATCCCCACCAGACACGGTGGAGGAAACATGTCTCTGCAGCAGAGGGACCTATCCGCCCAGCCTATCCTCTGCCACTCCAGGGTGAGAGCCCCACTGTCCCAGCAGGAGCCCCACCAAGATGCCCTTCAGATCTGGGTGCCTTCCTTATCTCGCCCCCACCAAGCTGGAGCTGCTTCAATGTCTGCTTCACCTCGGTCCTTCTTCACATCTTCCTTGGGGAGGGAATTGCATATGCTGAGCAAAGTTGTGTCTTGCAGTGTTTTCTATATTGCCCGCTTGGCAATGGAACTAGGGTTGGTTTTCTTCCTAGTGGTGTAAGGGACAGTTTCTGCCCTGGTTATGCTCCGTGGCAAAATTATAAAAGGAAAACATCTAACTGAGCCTAAAAAAAATAGCGATCACCCTCTTCCTTCATTTTTTTAAATGGTTTGATTAAAAAGTAGCTATCTAGACAGCCTACTTTTAAATATTTTTTATACCTGTCCTGGTGAGTTATGCTTGAAAAATAACTGGATCATCATGATTTGCAGCGACGAATGACAGCATTGAGTGTGCTACTGCTGTCAGTACCTGACGCTGAGTGCGGGATGCACACGTCCAAAGAACGAGCAAGGGGTCGGGCTGGTGCACCCAAGGCTGGCGAGCGGGATTAGCAAGTGCTTTCACTTTCCTGGACTCCACCATGGGGTCATGAGTCCCCAGGTATCTGTCAGGGCTGCTGTCAGTCAAATAGGTGCGTGTCTTTCTTGGTGCCTGTGGGTAACCCAAGGAGGTTGGGCTGAGGCCCCACTGCAAGTCAAGCTAAGCCCAAAATAGCTATTATGAGCTCTTCCTCCCCAGCTGCCCAGGTCTTCCAACAGTCGCATGGTCTTCTCTGAAAGTTTTTGAAGGTTATTTTTAAAACAGCCTGCATTTGATTTAAGCATTTGTTTTGTTTTGTTTCTCAAAAGGAACTTAAAAGCTCTGTCGGCCTGAAAATATAAATATTCCCATTCTTCTGCTGACTTTTTTGCATTTTTCTGGGCTTGCTGATGAAAGCCATTTCAGCAGTGTGAATCTCTGTGAGGTGGGGAACATCTCCCATTCCCACATTCAGCCTCTCCCATATCCCTTCCCTCATGGAGTGCTTGAGCACGTGATGCACAAGCAAGAGATTATCACAAATTAATTGTCTTTTTGTGCCTATGTTCCTTCCCTTCTCCACTATGTTCATTTATCCCAAAGCCCCCAAAGCCTTGTTACAGCTGAGCAATGTCTTGAAAGAGGCAATAAAATGGGTAACAGGAATCTAATAGATCCTGGGGCTTGTCTTGTTATGAACTTACATACATCCAGTGTAACCAGGTATCCCTGCCTCCTATCAAGGTGGTGCAGCACGTCCCCACACCGGCCACGGCTTGGTCCCCAATGCTAGACTGACTCTATTGCTGACTGTTGCCACAGACATTAACTTATGTTTTTTGCTTCTCTCTCCTCCTTCAGGTTATAACTGAGTAGCCCTTATGACCAACATGAGCTGGAGCTTTCTAACCCGCCTGCTAGAAGAGATTCACAATCACTCCACCTTCGTGGGGAAGGTCTGGCTCACCGTGCTGATCGTCTTCCGCATTGTCTTGACAGCGGTTGGAGGGGAGTCCATCTACTCCGATGAGCAGAGTAAGTTCACCTGTAACACCAAGCAGCCTGGCTGCGACAACGTCTGTTACGATGCCTTCGCACCGCTGTCACACGTCAGGTTCTGGGTCTTCCAGATCATCATGATATCCACCCCTTCGGTCATGTATCTGGGCTATGCCATCCACAGGATCGCCAGGTCCTCAGAAGAGGAGAAGAAGTTCAAGGGATTCAAGAAAAAGAAGCAGTTTGCTTTGAACTGGCAGGCAGTGCGCAGCCTGGAGGACCCGATGGAGGCAGATGAAGAGGAACCCATGATCTCTGATGATACAGCAGAAAACGAAAAAGCCAAAGACAAACCCAAAAGCAAAGAACAGCAGAAGCATGATGGGAGGAGGCGCATCCAGGAAGAAGGACTGATGAAAATCTATGTGTTCCAGCTACTTGCCAGAGCTTCATTTGAAGTCTGCTTCTTGGTAGGGCAGTATCTTCTCTACGGTTTTGAAGTTGAAGCTTTTTTTGTCTGCAACAGAGTCCCTTGCCCTCACACTGTGGACTGCTTTGTGTCCAGGCCAACAGAGAAGACGATCTTTCTCCTGGTGATGTATGTTGTGAGTTGTCTGTGCTTATTGCTCAACATGTGTGAGATGTTTCATCTGGGGTTTGGGACTATCCGAGATGCCATTCGTAACCGAAAAATCAACAGCTTTAGGCAGCCTCCCTACAACTACGCCTACCCAAAGAACATCTCTTGCCCTCCTGAGTACAACCTGGTAGTGAAATCAGAGAAATCCACCAAGCTCCCCAATAGCCTGATGGCCCATGAGCAGAACTTGGCTAATGTTGCTCAGGAGCAGCAGTGCACAAGCCCAGATGAGAATATCCCGGCAGACTTGTCCACCCTTCACAAACACTTGCGAGTGGCCCAGGAGCAATTAGACATAGCGTTTCAGAGCTACAGCAGCACCCAGCCCAACACACAGCCTTCTCGAACCAGCAGTCCCGCCTCGGGTGGCACCGTGGTAGAGCAGAACAGGGCCAACACCGCCCAGGAGAAACAAGGTGCTAAACCCAAAGCCTGCTTGGAGAAAGGAAGCTCAAGCAGCAAAGACGGAAAGACATCTGTTTGGATATAGCTCGTTTAAAAGGAGAGAGGGCAGTGTAAGTGGAGTTTTTATTTTGGTTTGTTTCTGTTTTTCAGTATTGTCTTGAGTTCATTTCACAGGGCACAGGCGCAATTTTTATATGGAAGTCAGCAGTGAAAAGGAGTTTCAGACCAATTTAGTGTTGTCTTCCAGTACATTAACAAAAGACATTTCCTTACTATTTCCAAGCCATTCTCCAGCTGGGAACCTCCAGTGAGCAATAGCAAGGGTCAGAGACCTTGCATATCCGACCTGTTCGGTCACTGCTGCGTCTCCCAACAGGGACTGGACAATGCGCTGATGGGGAGAGGAGCTGCTGGTCGCTCAGAAGAGAAGTCACCCCTACAGTGAGCAACTCCTCCCCTGCAGTGTGAGGATAGCGTACTGTAGGTTAGGGAGTGTTTAATTATTAAATATCCTTAATCAAAATTAATCGCCGATCCCTTGATTAAAAGGGAAAACAGCTGACACATTGCATGAACTTTCATGACACACTTATGGCTAATTTCCTGTCTGAATTCGTAGCTGCATTAGCAGGCATCATTGGAAACGTATGCAACAGAGATTTGTGCTTTGCGTTGTAACCTGGAACGCACGTCAGGTTATGGGGGGCAGAAACGCAGTGACTGTATCTGCACAGGGAGACCTGAGAGCATAGCACAGTGCTAAAGGTTTTATTTTTTTTCTTCCTCCGCATTGAAACAAAAAGCAAATATGATCAAACACTCCATCGCAGGAGTTAGCAGTGGAACTGCATCATAACGGTTTTGGGGTAGCTCTTGCTGCAGATGTGATGGGGATCGTTGCACTTACAGCATTTTTAACAAACTGCTACTTCACATCATCAGAAAGTGCCTTTATGCAACCAGGAAAACAAAATTGTAAAGGGTTTGGACATCTTTATTGGCTAAATTTGGCTAGATTTGTTTTTCTGTTTAATCAAACCCTTATAGTGGCAGACCACAGATCTATGCATAGCATGTATATGGTGTGTGTCTGTGTGTACATGTAAGTATATATATGGACACATATGAACATGTCTGTGTGAATATATATAAATATATATATATATAAATGTAATATCAACCCGCTGGAAATTTACAGCCTTCCCCTTCACTGGGTAAACCTGGCTGATCCAGAACGACGGCTGATCTTCCTCCTGGAGCAGCCCTTGGGTACAGCCTCACCTGGGGAATCTGCAACTTTTCACATACTTGCTTGGGCACCCAGCAGAAGATCAGTGGGGACAGGACCAGCGAGGCCAGTAACAAGCTTTTCCCTAATTTATGGGAGATTTTTTGGTTTTGTTTCGGATTTTAGGGGGGGAGGGTTGCAGTTACAAGAGTTTGGGGGCATGTTAAAAAAAGCTGCCGAGCTCCAAGGCTCCTGCTAGTATTGCGAATATACTTTGTCAGGGTGGTTTCACCCTGCATCTCTTGTACAGCTGTGGGCCTGTGGCTTTGCCACCATCCAGTAAGACAAAGTAGAAAGAAAACCTACTATATAGGTTTTTTGTTAGCTTGAGGAAAAGACCATCTGCTGCCAAATGGTACAGGCTGAAATCAGTTACTGCCCCGCGGTCTGCCGCGTCTCAGAGTGGGTCACATCCTTCAGAGAGCGGAAATCTTCCTGGGATGTCTGTGGCTTGGCAGATGCTCTCACAACCTCCCAGGAGCCACCCTGGAGGACTTAAATAGCCAGAGTATTTAAGAGCAAACTTAACGTGAAATGAGTAAATCCCCACTGAAGGGCAGCACGGCCCATATGCTGAAATGCACCTGCTGTTCATTTGGGGCACTGCCAGCCAGACGAAGTCGCACACAGGTCCCCGTGCCAGTATTTCTTATCCAATGGACCTGTGTAACTGCTTGCTGACCATCTTCCTCATGTCCTTGAGATCAGTCTCCAAAAGTCTCCAGGTTGCCTGTGTGGTCAGGCCCATAGGCCAAATGGATACACCTGAGTATGGCCTTCAGCGCCTGGTAACACTGATAAATCTGTGCAATGCCATTAGACAACAGTGCTGGTAGCAAAAAAGTAGGTTTAAAAATAAATCAAAGAAACATCCAGTGAGGTATTCATCTGCAAATCTTCAATATGGTTTTGCTTAACAGTCTGGAGAATACTTTGAGGCTTGATCCTGGTCCCACTGAAGGCATTGGTAAAATGCCTGGAGCACAGTCTGCTCCTCGTTACTAAAGACCTTCCGCTTGAAAACGATCCACTGGATGCAGGAGGAGGATCAGTGGATCTCCCCAGCAGGAATGGTCAGTGGTAACCCACATCCGTCACATAGAGGGATGGCCCATATGCCACAAATTTTGCACTCCAGGTTCCTAAAGTTCGCACCACAGCGGTGGGGAGAGAAACATATCTGACTGCTCTGCAGGACTGCGCTGCTGCTCCTTGGCCCATGGGAACGCTCTGTGTGGAAACTCATCCTCCTCTGTGGCTCGGGCAATGCAGGGGAGGTGGTGGTGGTGATGGAGGTAAATGCACCCGGGTCCAGAGCCCAGGGCTGGGGAGGAGAGCAGGGATCCTGCTGGATAGTGATTTGCACCCTCGTAAGGCCACCCAGGGCACAAGCTTGTACAGCATGTCCAAGTGAATCCTGCTCATTTTTTGCCCTCTCCATGGAAATAGCATGTATTTAAAGCCGTGATCCAGAGGGAGGGATGGACAATCTCACGAGAGCCATGGTTGGCTGCTGTGCGGGATTTTCTCGATTCCTTCAGGATGACTAGCAATATCACAGTCCTTCCCATGCAATGCAGGCAGGCTCTGTGCTGGGTGGGAGCCCTGATTTTGGATTTCTCCTGCCCATAATAGCAAAACCTTCCTCAGCCCCAGGCATGGCCTGAGCATTTCCTGATGACTCAGATTGGTCCCTTGGCTCCTGCTGACCTGCAGATTCACAAGCGAGTCACCAAATGTAGGGACTGGTGTGAACCTTCCTTGCTCTTGCTTCTGGGAACTGTCCTGCCTTGCTGTGTGGAAAGGAGGAGCAGATTTTAAGCCAGAAACCCCAGAGCCTAGCCACAGGGCAACCCTAATGGCTAACATGAACATCCCTTGCTGCAACCCTTGACTTTGGCCCTCAGTAGACATGGAGAACAGCTTATTTCCTTTGTATCTGCAGAAATCTTTGGGTGTTTGAAGACTATTTTCATATCCCTCGAGTCTGCTTTAAGTTGGACTCCTGTCCCTTCAACYTTTCTCCAAGGACTGTGTTTCCAGTGTGGTTTTCATTGCTGTCTTTGAACCACCACCAGCCAGTCCATGCCTTCGTAGTAGTGCAGTGTGCTGGTGGCAGCGCTGCAGCAGAGCTGGACCTGGTGTCACCTTCCCACCCTGCTCTTCTTCATGCATCCATCCGCCTCTTCTAAACAGCCTGGTCCTCCCCAGCAMCCCCGTTTCTGCAGGCATGGGGCTTGCTCCACTCTGCAGACGTGCGTGTGTGCAGCTGGCATCTTCCTGCCCTCGCTCTGCACTTGTTCCCCCACTCACCTTTTCTCGCTTTCACACGAGCGATCCAGTTTGCCAAGAGGATTTTGAACAACCAGTCAGTCCTGCAGCAAATTCGCAGCCTCTTTCTGGCGGGTATCACCATTGCATTTAATATGCACACACTGTTTTCCATAGTGGCAGTCAATAATTGCAGTATTGATGAGTGCTAGAGCCAGGACAGACACTTGTGCAATTAATACAACCTCCTCGTCTGGCAGGGAGACAGGACAACTGCTCTCCGAGCCGTTCTTCCAGCCGCTTCTGCTCATCTGTCGGGCTTGAAACAACTTTGGTGTATAAAACGCTTTGCACTGGGGTTGGCTCAGGTCTGTCTCAGTTTCCTCCCTGTGAAATGGGGCTGATCTTGCTTTCCTATTTTTTCCAAGCGCTTTGATACATTCTTGGCAGAACTGCTCCAGTGTCCGGCAGCCTGGTCTGGGCAGCCTTTGGGGATGCACGGTCACCTGCCACATCCCGGAGAGCCTGGCACACTCCTCTGATGCTGGGGAGAAGTGACCCTTGTTCTTCCACATCCCACCCAAGCAGCCCACAGGAGCCAGCACAAGGCAAACGGCCCTAAAAATATAAAGGATTACTATTATATATGTTGCGCTGCTCACTCGCCCTGTTCCTCCTCCACTTCTTGGCCTCTAAAGCCTTTAGGATATTGTGTCCTTCCATGGTCACTGCCACAAAAGTGACGATCGTGCTTCGATGCCTCTGCAGGAATGACTCCGTTCAGGGCAATAAGAGAGGTCACATCTTTATTGTGTCTGTTTGGGAAGGAAAAGGAGAGGGAGGCAAAATAAACACAACCACAAGCAAAAACCTGGTCATAAACATCCCAAATTAAGCTGGCTGCTCAAGGAATTTCAATTAAATGGCAGGCAGTGTCAGCCAGGGAAGAAATGCTAGCAGCATAATGAATGCTTTGCTTCTTTTACAGGTTAGTAATCCTGTTCACTCATGAGACGGGTTTAGCTTTGTAGCTGAACTAATCGTAAATGTTGACTCTTTCACTAAACTTTGCTGGATAAAGTGCCCACCCTTACATTTCTGATATTACCATTCAGGGCCAGGAATGTCCCCAGTAAAAGCCAGATTACCTTGTTGCTTGCATTGCATTCCTCTGGGAAATACTTGAACTTAACTCAAGGCCATAACCAGTCTGTGCTGTTATGAATTTTCTGGGATTGGTTTTTGTTTGTTTGTTTGTTCATTTTTTATGTACTAACTGTATTTGTACTAGAAAATTTTGGCATATGAGATTGAATCTGTAAGTATTCTTCAGTGTAAATGTTACATCTGGACTGTGGTTAGAATATTAAACATTGGTCAAAAGATAAAGATACATCAATCCAACTCTTTGACTGGCTCTTCCATGTCCGTTACTAATAAAATGGAATAAAACTTACATTTTGTTACAGTATGCAAAGTGTGCGGTGTTTTCATGAGATGGGTGCTGAGTGTTGATGAGAAGAAATTCTTCTCAATCTATTATTCGCCTGTTTTAGCCACATAAGAGCTCTATTTTCCCAGATACGGTTATAAATCACTGCAAAATATTTTTGCCTTAAGAAACAGTTGACCTTCTGGTTGTTTGGGGTCTGTTGTCTCTCTGTGTGATGAATCACTGCCTACGATTCCTTCAGGCATGGAGCTGAAACCACTTAGAGGAGCCTGTATTTCCAAAAGCAAGGCARCTTTGCAGAGTACACTGAGTTCCTCAGAATTTGAGGGAAGTTGATGATTCGAGCCGAGTGAATGATGGGAAAGTGCTTGTGAGAAAACCTGCCTTTCCGAAAGACCTCAAAGTTTGTTCGCAGTCAATGGCAGGAGAGCTCATTCACAACCACTGGGAATCTTCAGGAAAGAGTCTTCAGGAAGCAGTTAGAAAATCCGGATGGAAGTATGCATTTTTCTCTGTTTCTCTGGCAGTTTTTTTTTTTTGGGGGGGGGTCTACAATTTCTTTGCAGGACCAACTGCAACCAGGAAACAGGAGCAAGAGCCTGTAAGAAGCCTGCAAGGAACACCAATAGTCCAAAGTCCTTTAGCCTCTCAGCTCACATRCCTTGCAGTGCTAAGTGAAACCCCCAAAAAGAAAAAGAAGCTTTGTTAAATAACAAGGTGTCCACCAAACCAGCAAGCACTGACGAATAGGGTAAATTAGCCCTTGCAGAGCTGTTTGCTCCTGGGTTGACACCTGGACCTACTTGGACGTACAAGCACCACTGGGTGGCTGGCCTTGCCTTGATACCAGGCATGGCCAAGCAGAAACGAATCCTGTAGTTAGTCTCCTCACTAGTGACCTTAACCCCACGCTGTCCTGCTCGCTTGAGGTCTCTGTGTCCCGGCCTGCACGTAACCACGTCTTGCCCCAAGGACTTGACACCAGCCCAAATCTGCTTTGCTCAGGTCACCTCCAAATCCCTGCTGATGSAAAGCTGCTGCTTGTGACTGCGGTGGGGATGGTGTCCATGGAGGGAGGGCAGTGCCAGCGGGTGATGGGGCCCCTTTTACTCCCAATCCTGATCTCAGCAGAAGGAGGAATGGCCAAAGCTGCCTCAGTCTGCCTGTATTTGGGGAACATGCAGAGCCACTGCAAAAAACTCATTTCTTTAGAAATCCAGGCTAAAAATACCAGTGACTYTCCAGAGTCCCTTTCTCTCTGGGATTACAGGATTCATCTTTTTCATTAGCTGCCCCATGTTGCAGATATTATTCCTGTCAACAGCATCTCAGTAGCTCTTAATCACTCCCCTCCAGGAAACTGTAATAACAGCTTYACCTTCATTTTCAGCCTCACTAGCACTGCTCAGCCGCTTCTGYGCACAGGCTCACTCCTTGCAAACTCTGTCTGGCAGCCAGGTTCCCCCAGCGCTGCCTCTTTGCTTTTTTTGGGAGGGTCCAACCTATTCCCCTGGCAAATCATCCTATCTTCTGYAGGCCTCCCTGGCTTTAACGTTGTCCTGTGCTTCCTCTACCACGTGCTGAATAATAATTGCAAATGGATTAGGGCTTATAACAACTAATGTTTTTTYAAGGGACTAGACAGAGACTAGATCAGATTTCTTACCAGCAGAGGATTGCCACTGTAGAACAAACTTCCCTTAGGAGCAGCCTTATTGGTTTTAATGCGGTGCGTGTTAAGCGTCTCATTAGGGGTGCATTACCCAATTGCCCTGGATCGCAAGGGACCATGTGCAAGAGCTTGTCCAGATTCCCACGTAATCACAGCTAGCTCTGTGCACGCAGTCCGGTTTCTTTAAACCAGCTGCAACCTGTGTTTCCCCTTCCAAGGCCGTGGGAGATCGTCTCGCCCCCAGCCGGGGACCCTGCCAGGGTTTACTGCAGCCCTGAGTCCCTGTCGATGGCGGCCTGGGACAGGAGCTCCTGGAGTGCTGCTCGGGGAGTATTTAATGCGCAGGGCTGGGGTTGCACAATTGCAGCTCCCGTGGATTTGTGGAGGAGAGTTCATGCACACTGAGAAAAAGTTGGAGAAAACGAGTTTTCATACCAGTATTAATCCAGAGGGCAGGCAGCTAAGAGGCAGCAGACTCATTCCTGATTTATGTTAGCGTAGCTGAGACACAGATGAATAAACACCGAGGCCGAACCCTCGCGGGCGGCAGCCACAGGCTGCTCTGCCGCCATGAGCCGGGCGGCCAGCAAAGCAAAGCCCGACGTGGCAGGGTTCGAGGTGGTGGGACAGCAGAGAGCTGCTGGAGCAAGCCGCCCACCGCCGCAAGAGGCTGCTGGCAGCTTGTGCAACCGTCCTGGGATGGCTGAGGAACAGAAAGAGCATTTCTGCCCTTTTTCACTATTTTTGTAGTTGTAAGAAGCGTTTCTGCTTTGCCCTGATACTCCTACCTGGACGTGAGGTGTATTTCAGTGGCAGGGGGTGGATGAAGGGCTTTGGGCTTAGCTGGGGACACCACATCACTCCAGGCACAGCCCTGGGCAACCGGCTCCCCTTCCACTAACGCAGAGACCATGGGGAGAAGAGGCACATTTAAGGTGCAGTTTGGGTGACTTGGTTTACACAAGGCTTCAGGATGAAACAAAGCACCCTGGAGTGGTCTTTCCCCTCCATGATCTACAAAGGAACCCACTTGGGATGTCCTCATTTGCGTAGAAGAACCTCACGAAGGAGAGGACTGTTTTCCTGGTTTAACATCAGATATTCTACCCCAGAGAATTTGGCAGAAGCTGACTGAATATAGCAGAGAACTTGTCTTTCAAAATTCCCCACTGCGTCTGTCAACCCCACTCAGCACCAAGGTATTCGGATGGTCCTAAGCTGCCTTTGAAGTGTGGACATGAAGAAGTGAACTGAGGACACAGACTCCTTCCCTCACGTTTTATTTTTCGCGCGGTTGTTGAGCCGAGACTGTGGGCTCAGGCGGCGGGACGGAGAGGGCTGTGGGCTCAGGCGGCGGGACGGAGAGGGTCGGCGACTGCGCCTGGGAGCTCTGAACGCAGCAGAAAGCCCACATGGCATCATGCCACACTTGTCGCTCGAAGCGCAGCAGGTCAGATGCAAACTCAGCATCAAATGTTGTTACCAGCAAGGGAGATGACATTACTCAGTCTCACACTATTAATCCTCCAGGAGAGTATTAGCCAAGTAAGGAATTTATTGTCATGAATCAGGGCAAGAGTATTTGACCTTTACAAGCAATGCTGAGCAGTGCAAACCCCTACGAAGATAAGATCTTGCTGGCTTCAGAACGGGCCAAGAGCTTAGAAAAAAGGAGAGAGTTCACCAAAGTGCTTTTTTCCCTGTTTTCTAACTTTTTAAAATTCATCTGGAGCTGAAAAGCTCAGGCACACGCTGTGAGATGAAAAATGAGAGGCGGTGGCAGGCCCCACCGGGAAGGACAACGTGCTCTGCTCTTCCCTGCCAAGATCGTGGAGCAGCCCTGGCCGCGAGGAACGACAAGGGTCACTGGAGCAAGCTGTCCCCGCGTTTGGCTAAATCGGAGCAATCGGCTCATTCGGCCCCACGCGTTCACAGCAATTCTCGTGTAAGCTGCCTGCTGGAGACGCTCACTGAGTCCTGCTGCATTAGCGGGGTTTAAAGTCACTGTAACTTCATCCAAATGAAGTGTTAAACCACGGATGTGGAGGAGGGGGAAGAGGCCGGCAGATGAATTTTGCCAGGCAAATTCTCTGCTCTAGTAACCCCGTGTGTGCCAAACTCATCTAAAGGAAAGCTCCAGGAATCACGTTGTGCCTGTGACTAGGTTTCAGGTCACTGACATTTAGCTAATGTGCGAAGCCTTCAAGTTCATCATTTATACTCGCTTTACAACCACTGGCACAAAAGAGGCCTCTCGAAGCACAAAGCATATTATCCGTGGGTAGATCTCTAACATACTGCTGCTGGGTTTTATTTTCTGATATTTCAGAGAGTTAAACTGGCTCACGGAGGGGTCTGGCACATGCTAGGTCTGGCTGAAAGCAGCAGGAGCTGTGGGCGGTCAGGAGCGCAGGCATGGCAGCGAGGAGGTGTCCCCTTTTCAGCAGCAACCAGTCGCTGCGTGGGCTCGCCTTGAAATGAAACCTGACCCCGAATCCAGCGTCAGGTCTTAGGATCAGTTTGAAAGCACCGCAGCCACCTAATGTGAAGCGCTGTCCCTCTATCAGCTTTGTGCTGTGGATAAAAATTGGGTAGAGAGACAGAAAGAAACAAGCCAGTTTGTTGTGCTGCATCCTACAAGTCCGAGGTTTTCCTTTTGAAAGGCAACAAGGAACCACCGGGCACATTTAAATACTACTTTATGGGCAGCATAACTGTGCCAAAAGGAAAGAGATCCCAGAGGAAAGTGAATCAAAGCTGTAAAAAAGGAAAAAGACTCAGAAATTGCCTTCATGGTTCTCTTCCATTTCTACTTGTCTTTCTATTGCCACTCAACCCCTTTTTACCCTCCTGGGTAGACAGGGGCCAAAGCTGGATCCAGCTGTTGGATCCAGCTGTGGGTCCTGTTTGTACACAGCGCATTTTAGACCCTGGCGTTTCAGCTCAGTTGTAATTCCAAATATGTGACTTCCCCCCCTTTTTCTGGATGTCTAAAAAGCAAAGAGCAGTGCATATTCCTGTCACATCCAGGAAGAGAAAAGTCTCTGCATCTTCAGCCCTGGTTTAAAGGAAGACAGGTTTCCAAAGCCCCTTTTTTCGTATGCAGCACAGAGGGACGATGCAACTAGCTTAAGGCCACGCGGAAAGGGCTCTAACTACCGGCGTGTCCTGCCAGCCGCTTCTTTCATGCCCTGCGCGCGCCGAGCAGCCTCCGCACACGTGCCAGCAGCCGGGCAGAGCGTGTTTGCACGCCCGAGGTCACCTCAGATCACATCCGCTGCCTGTTTTTAATCCCTCCTCCTGCTCTGTTTACGCAGCTGTCCGACAAGCGTTCCCTCTGAGCCGTGGACAGCGCCGAATTCGGAGTCGGCTGGGCCGCGCTGCTCGCCGCGGGGCACCGCCGGGTGCAGACCTCTTCCCGCGCCCCGAGATGGTGACGTGTGACGGCACACGATAATTTTATCACCGCTGGTGCACACGGAGAGCGGTCCGGCCCTGCCTCGACGGCCGGCTGGTGGAACGTGCTGCCTGCTGCCGGCGAGTTTGCAGCTCCCCCAAAATGCGTCCCTTTGCTCATAGTTTTACATGCAGTGGCCCGCGGCTCTGTGCTGGCCCTCGGCACCGGCGTTGCCTTTGAGCAGGGTTCGTTTTCGGCCCGCTGATCTCTCTGCCCACACAGCTGTGGGAGCGCTGGTGGTGGCAGCAGCAAGGGGGGAGAACGGGCTTAAACGGGCTCAGGGCACCTTGCTCCATGCTTCTAACGTGGGGCTTTTTACCTCAATGCAATGCAACATAATAGAAATTCCCACTGTCAAACCTTATAGTTTATTCTAGAACAAAGCAGTGACGACTTTACTCTGTTAAAAGAGGAGGGGGCTGCAGAAGGGTCCTATAGAAACAGAAGAAGCAACAGCGCATGAAAATAGAATGGAAAAAAAGAGCCTTTGGCACGGCAGTGCTTTCCAGTGCGCTGGCCAAAATATCACTGGAGGAGACTGGGTATGTACCCTATCTACCCTTAGTTTCCAGAGGATTAAAGGCTCAGCGGAGAAAGGAATGACTAAGGGSACAGGCATGCCGCAAGCAGCCAGAAGAGCTGCGGCGAGGTAGTCCGGGTACTCGCCAAGAAATCAGACAATAAAGAAATAAACAGTAGGCTGGTTTATTTTAAGCTGTTTCCTTTACTTCCTTCAGAGCTCAGGTCATATTTCTGCTCGGGGGCGTTGGCAGGTAAATAGGATCTCAACCGTATTTCCAAAGCTCCGGAGAAAACCGGTGCAGCGGTGAAGCGATCCTGCCAAAGAGAAGCGCTCCGCCTACAGAATCAAAAGCGGTGACATTTTTATATTGATGTGCCTTAAAGCCCCGGGTGACACGCAGGAAACTGTCATTTCCACAGGATACCCAGGTTCAGAGGACACCCCCTCTTTACTCTTTCTGGCCCTCACACGACTGTCACAGGCACCCGAGGCACAGCGGGGAGATGCCGCAGGGGCACCCGGTGCGGCCCATCGGTGCGGAGGGCAGAGCTAAGGGTGCCCAGGAGCAGCTTGGCAATTTTTTTCCTAAACTCTTCCGGCTCAAACGCCCCCACCCCGAGGCGAGGGGCGTTTTCACACAGGACAGCGCCGGGCTAGCGGAGCTGCGCAACGCGCCTCAGGGCTGGAGCGGCCGGGGCGGGGCCGGGGTGGGAGAGGGGCGGGGCCTGCAGCGCCCGTGCGCCGCCAGCAGGCGGCACCCTGACCCGCTCGGACACACACAAGATGGCGGCGGCAGCGGCTGCCGCGGGGCCGCCGTGACGGAGCGCCGGCCGG
>NW_020451127.1:2866554-2966369 GCF_003343035.1 Apteryx rowi
CGCCGGAGGCTGCGCTGTTGCCATGGAGACAGAGCGGCCGCGGCCTCCCGTGGCGGGGGGCTCCGCGGTCCCCTTTCCTCCCCCCATGGCTCTCCCTTTGCTTCCGTGCTTTGGGAGAGAAATCCCCCGTGTAAAAAGGATATATTTGGACTATATCTGAAGCAAGTGCTTCGGGTTTTCCCCTGCCTTACAGTTAATATAGTCATTCACGTGACCGCAAGCTAGGCAGGAATATAATAATTATACGGTACAGCCACTTACCGCGTAAATCAGTGCAACATCAAGCTCTTGCCTGTCGTCAGCTCATTTTAATGCTGTGGCAACTAGTGCAAGACACAGCTAAACGAAACGCTAGGCTTTGTCCGGTAATAACATTGCCAGGCCCTTCCCCGAGCTGCTTTCAGTCAGGAAGGAATAACGGGTGGGTGAGGGGAAAAAAAGGGCACGTCGCTATTGGAAAGGGACAGTAATATCGAACGTGATATTTGAAGCTCTTCAGCATTGCTCGTCAGTAATTCCAGCTTTCCCTCCTCCTTGGAAGTCAGATTAGCGCCAGCGCTAGCGAATAAAGCGGGGAAGGGCTCAGTGTAAAATACGGCCCATTTCTTTTGTCGTGGGAGGTGGGGGCAGTTTTTGTTAGAGAAGAGCAGAACTGATGGCAGAAAAAGTAAGATTCGGGTATTTTACTGAAGCGAGGTTAGTGCCGTTCCCGCGCGCGCCAGCAGCGTTCAGTGTAATTCCTCGGATGGCTGGATCGGGACCAAGATCAGGATGAAGAGCGCCTGCTCGCTCTGTGGCGGAGCTGCGGCTTCTGACCTGTGTGCGCGTTACTTTTCTAGGCTCCACGAGCGGCCGGAAGAAGAGCCGCACATCCTGCTGGAGTGCGACAGCACCGTGCTCGACGCCGTACAAAAACATCTGAAACTGTACAAGATCCGGAGGAAAGTCAGCATTGCCCCCTGCCTCGACCTCTCTTTGTGGGCCGTTATCCCCAGGGAGCGGCCTGGAGACATTGCCGGTTCCCTCAACAAATGCGCAGACCAAACTCTGGTTTTAACTCCCGACCCCAGAACAGAAGTCATGGGCTGGAGACTGATTACAAAAAAAGAAGCAAATCTACTAGATATTATCCCTGGAAGTCATATTGGAAATATTCAGGATTACCACAGGCACAGGTATAAACAAGGTAAAGCCCAGTCCTGTTTTACGCTCCGTGTTACTGGATTTTGGAAAATAAATTATTATGAAGAATCCATGCTCTGATATAGGACAGTGGAAGAAATTATAAAAGCTGCAATGATATGCCCGAATGTTTAACATGTTCATATGTTCAATAATTGTTTACTATTTTGAGGATAGAATTGATCCAATAGTTACAATTTTATCTTGTGGCAGAATCAATATTTGAGTACAGTTTCCCATTACAAAGGTTATGGGACTGTGGGCCAAGAACACTAACAGGAAAAAAAACAGGATTAGTCATTTTCTTAGAGTAAAACTTCCTTGGTTTGTGTCATCATGATTATTTTTGGATTACACACAGCCTACGTGTTTTCTCTGTTGCTAAGGAAATAAAAGGAAACACTCTTAAGTTACTTCCCTAAAATATGTTATTGGATTCATGGAGTTAATTCAGAAGCCGAAGGAGTGTTTAATCTGAGAGGGAACCTGACGGTGAGAGCCCCTGTGCCCATGCAGGGCTCCCATTGCTCTTACTATGTCTGCACAGATAGTGGATTAAATTAATTGGTGGGCTGAAAGATGATGGTCCTCCGCACATAAACACTGATCGTAAGCTCAGTCTATCTGGTACAGAAAAGCAGGGGAAAGTTTGAGCAACTGTTAATGGGCCAAACCGGACTCGACCGTGGTGGTATGACACCTTTCTGATATACCAGCACTAGTCTTGCGTGCTGCTGCAGAAAGCTGGGTCCAGCGGTCTGCTTCGAAAAACTAATATTGTTGTGGTGTTGGTCAAAAAAAGTGTGCAGTTGTAGCTACTTACGCAGACATTCATCAAGGATCAGAGACTGTGGATGGGGGTGATACCCTGAACGCGGCCGCACTGACATTGGTAGCGGGGAAGCAGCTGGACATGTGTTCCTCACGTTGGCAAAAAACCAACCAACCAAAACTCATGCGTTTTTGACTATATAAGCACGGGAAGAGGGAGTAGGAATAAGAGTGTATCTTTTATCTCAGCATCTCATAGTGTATATGCATAGAATATTGTTCACAGTTGGCATCCGTGCTTTAAAAAAGATATGAAAGAGGATGTGAAAAAGATGCCCTAGTGATTTGAGGAGCTGAAAAAATCCTTATAGCTGGCAAGGTGAGAACCTTGATAAGGATTTCATGAAAAAGATAGATGGTCACCAAGTCCTCCTCTTGTATAGGAAGAAAATGCCAGGTTTTGGAGGGCTTTTTAAATTCCCAGGGAATGGGGATCAAGAAACAATGGTTGGAAGGTAAAGACAGACAAAACTGTATTCATATTTTCCAATTTGCTCTTAGTTCTGAGAGGGGGTTTTAGAACAAACTACCCATGGAGAGAAACGGGCCTCCATCAGCTGGTATCTTCTAGCAGAAAATAGATGTGTTTCTGTAAGCTGTGCTTCAGCCAGACAGGTTATACCTTGCCCAAATGCTGGAAGTGTAATGGGCTTGATAGACTGGCAGTCAAACTGGATGATCTAATGGTCCTGTTTCATCTCCGACCATTAGGAACCCATGACTAGAGGTTGGCCTCTGAAAATATTAAGATTTTGAATTTTACGGTTTCATTATCCAAGCTAGCCCTTAATTTTAGGTTTAAGCAATAAAAAAAGAGGATTTGGGGGCTGTTATTCTGAGGTTCAAAGTGTCTGAAATTTTGAGAAATTGACACTTGCTGATTGCGGAAGATGATGAAAAATAGTGTTTAAAGCACTGTTTTATCCAAGAATTTTCTGGTTCTGAATTACAAGGAGCATCACTTTCAGTAGATCCACCATGTGATCCCTTCAGTAATTCTACAGGACGATATGCTTATTTTCTAACAAAAAATAGTGACCATTTCATAAAGCTGTTGTCTGTAGTTTTGTTTTTAAACCTTTCCTGTCCTCTTTCCCATATACTCTGAAATTTAGGATAAAAGATAAAATTTAGTATTGTTTATTACTACAGAAGCAGTCACAGAAGCATTTGTAGTTGGCCAACTTATGTTCATTAGACAGCTTTGAATAAAATAACTCTTACTGCCATTAAAGTCTATTTAGAGGATGTGGTGAGAAGAATATTGCCATTGGTATTAAATGTATGTTGATGCCTTTATATGTGAGTCCACATAGTTCTGGGTGCTTTGAATTTCCACTGGTACACTTAGGAAGTGCTTTAAGCCTTGTGAAATTAGGTTCTAGTGCAGTTTTCTGTTTACCTTTAAAAATAATCTTTGCTAGCCGTGATCATTCATGGCTAGTGATTTCATTTAGGCCCAAACTGGAGTACTGGAAAGCCCATTATTTCACATTGCTGCTTCTCGCTTACAGGTTATCTTGGTTTTATAACACACAGAGGAGACATACCCCTGAAATCTAGAATACTGCGTATCTTACCATATTTACCTGTTGGTTTTACTCTTTTCCTAGGAATTCCTGAAGGTGTGAAAGATCTCCCTCCCGGAGTAGCCCTCCCACTGGAATCAAACCTGGCCTACATGAATGGTATCAGCTTTACCAAAGGTTGTTACATTGGACAGGAGTTAACAGCCAGAACCCATCACATGGGTGTCATTCGCAAACGTCTGTTGCCAGTTCAGTTTTCGGCTTCTCTTCCCCTGCAAAGTATTCCTGAGGGTGCCGAGATCTTAACTGAATCGGGAAAGTCAGCTGGCAAGTTCCGCGCTGGAGGAGATGAACTTGGTATAGCTTTGCTGAGGCTTGCTAACATAAATGAACCACTTTGCCTCAATATGCCAGGTGATAAAGTGAAGCTCACTGCAACTATACCTGAGTGGTGGCCAAAACCCGCTGGTAAATAACTGAGGAACCACTTTTTGCACAGTTGCCTTATTGAGAATATCTTTTTGTCTGAYGAGCTTTTCGAAGGTAACTCTGCCTTCAGCTTCTGTTTGCAGTGTTTGAGTGGAGAGTGTATTAGCAGCATCCTTCAAATCAGGACTGAACAGCAGGAACCCAAACCAGCAGTGAGTCGCTGATGGAAGGAGAATAATCTGTTAACACTTTGTGGAGAGATCCTTGGAGGATAAAGCACACAGGGAAGCGTGTAAAATTCAGTTTCTCTGACTGCTCCATTAAGAAGTGTAGGGGTAAGTGGGACTGGGCTTTTCTAGGCAATGAAACGTGGAAGATCCTTGACTTGACCATAGCRCCCTCATGGTCCGACCACTTTCTCTAATATGCACAAAATTACCTCTGAAGGAGGGCAGAGAGAGGCTGGTTACTGCTGCCTACACCTGACATAGGGAAAATCAGAGTAAAGCTCGTTATCTTGGTACTGGTTCCCCTTGCATACAGCAAGATTGCTTAAGTTATTTACAGAAGAATATAAAAGACTGGACTACGCTGGCATCTAGTGGGGATGTTCAGCAGGCTAGCTTTACGTCAGGGTGCCCGATATTTATTTAGATGGTGCCGCGTGCTGTTGGATTGGACTCCTGCTGAATTTTTAGTCCACCGTTCACTAGATCGAATTGTATTCTGAGTATGGTGCTGTGTGTACTGAGACACTGAAAGAAGTGATRGGAGTTTCGTTATTGTACGTACTGAATGTTTCTGTTCAGAATAACCATTCTGTGGTATTACAAATTATTTAATTGAGAGCATGCTTGCTACACTTATGTTTGCATAAGATACATCTTTATCATACTCAGGCTAAAGTGTTCATTGCAAAATACTCCTTGCATTGAGCTTCTTATTAAACTTGCTGGTTGGATGGATATTTTTTCCCATCACTATTACTGCCAGTTGTGTTCAGGGAGAAGCAGGCCTTGTACTTCACGTTTCARATCTCGCTTTCGATACCTCACCACGCTGAAAAACGCGGGAAAGCCCTCAAAGGTCCSTGTCCATTTCCCTGCTGCGGGGCCAGCAGAGGGAGCACAGCCAGCAGCAGTCTGCAGTGGAGCTGCACTGCAGTTCCTCATCTTCGTCTTGCACACACCGTTCCCCCCTCTTTCAGTGAGGAATGTGATATTTTACAGAAGTGCATTGGTACATGTCCCGCAGTGACTCTGTTATACTGGTGTACTGGTGCCTGGCAGGAGTAAGCTATTGCTAGAAGCAGCCTCCTTCCAGTGTAGCTAATTCAGCTGCCAACAACAGTCGAGGGGGTTTGTTGGCATCCTCCTAATTTGGATGTGTGCAAGGTTACCTAGGAGGAAAGCTTCCTTGCACAGGGGATTGCACTGTTTTATTTATGCTAGCACAGCTSATAACGAGGGAGGTACCGAAATAAAAGTGTTGTGATTAAAGRCACGAAACACTAGGATGACGTGCTCTGAATCTTAAGAAAGATCCTTGAAGCCTTCAGCAGGTAGGTTACATCACTTTTTCCATGTAACYGCTGCAAAGCTGGTGAAGGGACAGCACGTCCCCATCTCAATGTGAGATGCTTTCTGCTTCCTTTAGTGCAAGCTGCAGTCTCTGGAGAAGTGCGTGCTACTACTGAAGGGCACAGCGCTGCCCTGGGTGAAAAGCAAACTGGAGGATACCAAGCAGAACCCGTCCAGGTCCTTGTGGGTCTCATGCACCCTTTTCACAACCCTGTCAGCATCTTGCTTTTTGCTTAGCTTGGTGTTCCTGACTGAGGGTTTTCTCCACACTCACTTTTCTGGCTTCTTCACTGACACTCTTGTTCTCCTAGGAGCTCTCTGTGGCCTCCACACGAAAAGGCTSTCTTTGGCCAGTCCCTGCTGCTGTCTCTAGCTGAGGTTTTCTCCATCCATCCTCCCCTGTGGGTATTCAGAACAGCCMAGTACTTCAAGATTTCTCTGGCTGCTGCTTTTTTTTCTGGCTCCTGCTGCTCTTCTGTCTTTGCACTTGTTCCTGCTTCCACAATCAACTTATTCCTCTCTTTGCTCTCCAAAGCCAGCCAGCTCTGTGCCTCCTCACCCTGTCAACCTGTGCTAATTTATAAGTATTTTTATATTATAATAAACCCATTATGTGTCCAGTGTTGAAATGGTATATGTGAAGAAGTGGGTGATGAGAGAGACGAGTAGGTGAGATCCCATTCTGGCAAAAGAAGAGTTCTTSTATACATATTTGTAATAAAAACCACCCAAAGCACATTCCGTCACTGTATTGCTGTAGCCATTACTGTGAAGGAAATTTATCTGTGAAAGATGCTCGTATTGGTCAAAACTCCTTATGCTTGCTGTAAAATGATTCTGTGGAATATCTCATTAAAAGTTGATTGTATCAGTAATTTTAAATCTACATGTCTGAAAGAAAAGAGACACAACCTTTTATTTACTTAGTGTGAAGATATATAATGGAATAGTGGTGGTTTTTTTGTGTTGTTTGCTGACAATAAACACATCCCCAAAGAGCTTTAGCTCAGGATATTTCTTTAGACTGTGTGTTACCTCTTTGTCAGGTTTTAGATTGCTAACAAAGTCTTTCTGCTGGAAAAAGAAATTAAACCATAGTGCTTTGCACGTTCTGGATCCTCTGACTGTGACAAAGGCGAGACTGTGCTGCCTGCGTTCACGCTGGTCTGCCAGGAGCAGCTTTTCCTCCCAGCCGCCCATTGTGCAAAGTCCTCGCAGAATAGTTACATTGTGCTACTATATATGCAGYATGAATAAACACTACATTTCTTCCATTTGGGGAAGCCATACGTATCTTTTCTGCWGCACACACATTTCTTTTGCCTTCCCAAGTATTTGAAAGGCTTTTATGTTACCAACAGCTGCATTTTTCAGGGTGCAGGATGCTTAGACCCAGGATGCACATGCAGGTTGATTTTTTTTTCAGAGGTACTAGATGACTTCTGGAGGTGAGAAAGGATGTAGCAGGTATCGGAGGGGCAGCCCCGATCCACCCTCTCCTGTTTTATCTTTATTCTCCCTTCCAGCCTGCTCCATCATTCATGTATTCAGCTGTGCTGGGGCTGCAAGGTCAGGGTATCAGTTGTCCTGGTCTGAGGTTGCCGTGGCGTATGCCTTATGGACAGTGAATAGTGGAGTAAATCACGTTCAGCTAAGGTGGACTGAATGAAGTGCAAGAAGAAATCTATTGCGGACTGAAGGTATGAAAGGTAACCTAATTAAATGCTAAGTGGAGCTATTAAAAATGGGGGAAAAGACCACTGAACTTCTTTCTGTTAGTCACATCACCTAAACGTTTGCAATGTCCTCAGAGGCACTTTTAATAATCTCCGCAGGAATGCGGAAAACCTGTAGAGAAACAAACCACTGGAGCGCTATGGCTTGCACGRCCTGACACCTKTCACAGAGCCCAGGCTAAATATTAAGGATTGCCTCACTAAATGCTCTTTTCTCAATTGCTGATATCCTTATCCATCTTTAAATGCTTGCTCRGAAACTCCCAGCCAGATGGAGACAGCAAGAAATAGAGACATCTGCACTCGGCCCCTTACCGTCCCTTTGCAGCCTGGGGAGAGAAGGAGCACAAGGATATTAAGACTTTAAAGACTAAAAGCCCAGGGTAGCGCAGCTGCGAGCATTTACCATTCAGACACCAACGGGTAGGTGAGGCCAACCCCGCACCAGGTGTTTGTCTCAGACTAGATATCACCAGCCCATCCTCAGCCAAAACGGTTCAACATTTGTAAATARGAGGTGGAGGGCAGCCTCTTGCTGTGACTTGCTTTAAAGGTGTTGAAGAAATTGCTGGGCTTTGCGACCTGGAGCAGGGACTTGAAAAGTGCCCAGGAAGAGGGGGAGGAGATGGTGTGTCATTTCTGTCAGAAAAATGTCCTTAAGGGGGGTTAAGTTGTAAATGCGTTGTCAGCTCCTGAGCATTTTTCCCTGGGTCTCGGAGCCGGGCAACGTGTCTCCTGTGCTGTGCGCAGGCAGCGTAGGAGTTGGAGCCGTGCTGAGACGAGGAGTCACAGGGCAACGGAGGTGGCACCTGTGAYGGGAAATTGGGAGCCTGGACTCAGAGGAGAAAGGATCAGGCTGGGAGCGACAGGTACTGTCTGCCCTAACCCTCTCGATTTGCCACCAAAATGAACGTGCGCTTCAYGCCTTCACCCGGCCCTGCCTCAGTTCCCCTCTGCAAAAAGGCAATAGCAATGTTCCTCATTTTCCCCCAAGGGCACGATAAAAATAAATTGAATAATGTTCATAAAGCACACGAATATCGCTGTAAGGGGAGCTGTGGGATGGCAGATGAGCAGATTGACGTTTCTGCCTTCGGAGAGGGTTTGAACCGCCCGCAGTAAATAAAGCTTGGGGCTGCACGCTGAACAACGAGGAGGAAAATAATGGTTTAGTATCTGGTCACTGCCACACGTCTTGCGTGCTGAATGAGGCAAGGTCTTGTGGAAGAAGCGCTGCATGACTACGTAATTAAACATTATATATAATGGTTGTGCACAACAGGAGTGAATTAGGGCCACATGGAGAACTTTAATTCCAGTATTTAACTTTTAAGCGTTACAGCCTTCATTATGTTCTTTATAGTTACTGCATATGTTACTGAAAATTAATAGTGCACCGTTTTTGTGCACTGTTTGCTTTAGGAGCTTTCCTTAGTCCTTCTGTTAAGGATTGAGTCCGGCACGCGTTCAGGAGCGTTATTCCCCGAACAAACACCACAAGAGGAAGCTCCAAGCGTGCCCGTTTGCCTGGCAAGGCCAGGTTTGGGGGAAGAAACGGTAACTTTCGCGAGAAGCAGCGGCGACCTTAGGGTCAGGCCGGCGGCGCGCAGCGCTGCCCCTCGTGAGGTAACGGCTGCCTCCGCGCAGGGCGGGAAAACCAAGACCTGAGTAACGGCTCCACTCCTCCCCCCGCCCCGCTCCAGAATGGTTTCTCCCCCCCCGCAATGCTTCGCCCCCCCCCTCTTCGCCAAGTGGTTTCTCCCACCTATGGCCGTTGACCGAGCCCCCCCCCCCCCCCCCCCCCCCTCGCGCGCCGGGCGGGGCGGTGCCTGGCAGCGCGAGCGGGAAGCAGCGCGCGCTCGGAGCGGGGCGGGGCAAGGGGGGGACAAGGGGGGGGGAGGCTGCCGCGCTGCCCCTGCCCGCGCGCGCCGCGGCCGTTGGGGCGGCTCAACGGCCAGCGGGGGGGGGCGCTGGCGGCGCGCGCTGCCCCTCACGGGGGTGGAGGGGGAGGGAYGTGAGAGGGAGAATAAGATGGTGGCGACTAGCGCCCAGCCTCTGGCTCCTCGGCCTGACGGGGCTTCCCGGTCAGAGGTGAGGCGGGGGCGCTGCCGCCCGGAGCCGGGGGGTGAAGGGGAACGATGAGGCGCTTCGCTCCTGAGGGGAGGAACCGGCCCTTTCGCTCGTGACGAGCGCCGCCGCTTTGTTGGGCTCCCTTGAGGCGAGGGGAACCCCTGTGGCTGCTGATAGAGCAGAGCGATGTAAATAAAGAACGTGTCTGTGAAAATACAAGGCTGTTTTTCCGTTCCGCTTGTCTGTCACACGCACCTTGTCAGAGCTGTGCGCACTCAGAAGTTAAAGAGCTGCGAGCGCTGTTGACACACCAAAAATGACTGATGTTTCTGAAGAGAGAGGTAGCAGGAGAGAGCTGCGAAGTAAGCAAGTATTATAGCTTGAAATCCCAATAGGATAAGACAGGAATCGCTTTCTGAGACTGCTGAGGGGAATATATTGAAATGTTTGGTTTCAGGAGAAAGAAGGATTTTTTTTTCCCCCCTAATTGTTTCTGGAAGCAATGTTTGATTTTTTTTTTCCCCTTTTTAAATGTTTTAATTTCTTGTAGTAAAAAAAAAAAAAAGTAAAAATTTGTCTTGATGTGGTGAGGGGTAAGGTATCCAGGAAAGTGAGTGCTATTACTTAAGCCTACTATACATACAGATGTTCTACTGTTATTAAAATGACTGCAATCTCCTATTTTAAAGGCACCATTAACAGAATGAGTTCACAGTGCAGTGGCCAGATTTATGCTAGGAGATTGCATCTGAGCATCTTTTTCTTTACACTGAATTATTTAAAGTTAGTAGATTTTCTTTTAAAAGACTCCTAACAGGTATTTGTAGCTTTATTAATATTTTGCATATATTGGTTAGTTGGTTAGCTGTTAATATTTTCCTGAAAACTTTGGTGTCTTTGGTGTATTAGGTGATTGCACAGATGAGTGTCACAAACACAGTGCATTCTTCAAAGCCTGTGATGTTTCTGCTTTTGTAGCAGGCGCATATTCTCCAGTGTTTTCAGTACAGCGTAATTTGGCAGCTTCTACTGACTTTTGCACAGCCATCATTGATGAAATTCAGCTCTGCTTAAATGCTTCTATATAGTCAGCAGGGGCATTTTGCATGTTATTTTGAGATATGGGTGTAGGTGCTAATACTAGTGACTTTGTAAAAATATTGTTGGGAGCCCATTTTTTTACCAGATTATGACTAAATTTTGGCTTCAAGCTATTCTGTCAGGCATTGCCCTTGTGTCTGCATTGTGTTTTGCTTTTACTTAGATAGCAAGTCCTCCAGAAAATACTGTCTTTCTGGAACATGCCGTTCTTAAGCTAGCGGAAATATTTTATGCCTGAACTGTTTTTGTGGACTCACATCTGGATTTTCTCTCTCTCCCTTTCTCTTGCCCAGGTCAAAGAAGTACAAAATTCTGCTTTTAGACTTCATTTATGGCTATTAGTGCCTATCTGCATTACTAAAATCAGTGCATGTTTTTCAGTATTATGTATGCTGTTGTAATGCTGGAAAGGTTTGAGCTTTCTCTGTTTCTTTAATTTCTGGTCAGAGCATGGCTTGAGGTCATAATTCTTTAAACACTTGAGTGCAATCCGCTTTATGGTGTACGTTGGTGTAAATACGCTATCGCTAACTAATAATGCTGTGTCTGATAGAATCTGTCACAGAGTGTCAGTGAAGGAGGACCACGTTTGTCATCTGTGTGGATGAAAACATAAATGCGAACTGTCTACAGAGTTGCTATATTTTGGTGGAATGTTTAGCTGGATTTGCAAAGACAGGGTGGAGAGAAGGTGGGAGACAGTAAGCAAAACACATCTCCAGCTTTTAGAAAGATACTTAAAAGTCAATTGAATGTTTGAGATCTTAAACACTACTTGTGAATGTACTATAGTTTGAAATGTCTGGTGGTGGAATAACTGACTTACGGACTTATACTGCAGCTTGGAAACCCCTGCTTTAGATGTACCATTAATACAAGCGTGTAGGTAGAACCCCGCTTTAAAAACAGCGAAGTATAACAATGCATCATCAAGAAGGAAGAGGCCTTATTCCAAAAGCCTAAATGTGGAAATTGATGTAAAAGCTTTCTACGCCATGTTTATGTATGTTGTTAGTCTTAAATGATTTTTGTCTACGTAAGACTTTTGGAGAAGCTGGAGAAGGACATTCGTGCTCTTTGAATACCTTTGCAGCTTCATATAGATAGTAATCAAAGGGAGAATAAGAATAACATTTAAACAAGGGCTGAGATTTTAGGAATGGGTGACCTCATTTCCTATTTACTGCTGGTGTTAGAAAAGCTATATGGAAACATTTAAATAATATTTTGGGAATGTTACTTGCTGTGTGGCATTCTTTCTGCGGTGTTGCTTTTAGCAATGTTTTCACTGACACGAAACGTAGAAAATACTTTGGGAACAGACGATAACTTTAGACAAAGTCCTTTTTTCCAAAAAAAAAAAAAAAAAGTTTCATTTTTAGTCTGCTTGCATTAAATTGTTCAAGAATTTAAGACAATGATTTTTTGATATCTGCTCTAAATTCTAGCAGTCACAGAAGTTTTCTCTTGTTCTGTAAGATGGGTCTGTAGCATGATAAACACTTCAGTTTTACTGTTCAAGGCTAAGAATGTATGTTTTAGGTTTAACTCAACTAGCTTGAGTGTATGTTGAAGGGTGGCTTGAGTTTCTAGAAAAAAATAATCAGAGCTTGTTAGCTCTATGCTTTCTCTCTCATTCTAGTCCTGAAACTCTATAGAAATACTTGGCCAAAAACTGATTACCGTTCCCAGCAACCAAAATGTTTTCATATTATATCCGTTTTGGCAAGTTGATTGCTTTTGTGTTGTTTTCTTTGTAAAGATCAAAATAGTTCTCTTCCATTATCTCTGTGGACCTCTTAATTTACTTAAATTATGTTATTTCTTTATTCTTGTTATAGCTTAAGAGTATGGTAGTGTGAGAGAATGTTCAGGATTCACTATCTGTCTGAATTAACAAGGCAAAGAATTGTGGGAAAATGATGGTGTTATTATGG
The DNA here is from genome assembly GCF_003343035.1 of Apteryx rowi. Taxonomy (NCBI): domain Eukaryota; kingdom Metazoa; phylum Chordata; class Aves; order Apterygiformes; family Apterygidae; genus Apteryx; species Apteryx rowi. The sequence goes on from NW_020451127.1 coordinate 2,878,950, forward strand.
AAAAAAGATGTGTAAAAGGTGATAATACGTGATAATGTAAAAGGTGATAATATGCCTAAAGAGATATATGACTGATAATGGGGAGAAGTTAAGTCAGGTACAGCACATGCATATTAATATGCAAGACAGCCTTTAAGTAAAATAATTTTATTTTTAATTCTTGTTACAGGAGCGATAGGGCAAATTGTGCAAGTCTTTCGTGGTTACTTAGCTAAGGTGAGCCAAATGATAGTTTTCAGTGGGGAAGATAGGAACAGCAATGGCAGTTCCATCATGACCACTGACAAAACATATATTTGAGCGAATTATTTTTTCATGTGGAAATGCCAGAACCCCAGAGGTACAAGGGACAAAGAAGTTGTTAGAGGAACTTTTGTGCATTTAAATACAATGCTAGAGCGCCTCATAGGTATTCATAGTTCCTCAGTAGGTAGTGCTTCCTGATGATGATTTTAAGTTAAGGTTTTGGAAGTACATGATCACCTGAGAGGAATTGCTTAGAAATTACTGCATGTGTGGGAAACAGAAGAAGGTGCATTTCAAAACCTTCGGTACACTTTTCTTCTTTCCAATCTGAGAAACAGTTCCTGGGTAAATTAGTTCGGATGTATTTCACGGGCAGTTCCCGTAAGCCTCTGTGTTAAGCAGACTGTTTCGAAGCCTCAGAGCTGGAGTCCTGGACCTTGTAGCTATTGCACAATAGAGGAAAGACTACAATTCCCATAGTACTTCCACATACTGGTACTCCAGTGACATCAGACATTACATGGCTGAGACTGGTTGTAAAGCAAGAAGACCAAAAATGTAAGCTCGSTGTTTCTTTCACTTCTGTAGCAGGGCCTTTGGCAGTGTGAAATCTTTGCGTGTTAGGGGAGGTTTGCAGTTGCTGCAGAGGTATTTAAAATGGAGTGTATCTGAAGAAAACATGAGGTGACATTTAAGGGCAAGCAATTTGTACTGTTTCTCTTGGTGTTAGTACAGCTTAGAGACTCCTCTATCTAGGAAAAGCTATGTGGAGTAATTGCTTAATGCCAGCGCTGCTAGTTTGTCTTGAGGGGCCTTTTTCTTTCCCACAGCCTGAAATCTGCCTGCTGCTTTCTGCTGTTTTTGTCCTGCAGCTTCAATGGGTGGAGCAGAGACGCTGTCCAGAGCCTGGCAACAGTTTCTGTGTGCGTATAGTAACTGAGGTGTGTAGCGGGTGTCCCATGGCAGCAATGTTAGGGAAGGTAAACGAGGTGCGGCGGTAGCACTGCTTCAGCGCTGGCTAGGCTACGCCACTGGACTCGAAAGCACCGGGATCAGCTGCTGCCGCTGCTGCAGTGCTTCGGTGTGTTCAGTTGGCATGTTTCAAAGCCTGTGCTGCCTTTGCTCCCTCGGTGGCCTGTGTCGGTGGAAGGAATGCATGCGGGGAATGGCTGGTGGTACCATCTGTGCGGGTTTGTCTTGAATGGAAGTTGATTCTCACAGTGGGAGTTGAGATTTGTGTGGAATTTATTGATCAGGTGAGATGCTTGCTGTCTGAAGTAACACTGATATTTTAGGAAGCTGGCAAGCAATTCGGCAAAGCAATTTTTTTGCAGTGTAATATTTGATAAGGGTGCTATAATGCTGTAGTTTAAAGTAACTGTGATAATTTATTTGCCTGACAGTGCCCAGCTTTTCACATGATTGCATATTATGAATGCCTGACACAGAAACATAATTCTCCAAACACAAGTGTCTCTTAAGTGTTCACCACCAGAGCCTTCTGATAGAGACAATGATGAGAGACTTACGAAGAGGATAGGAAACTTGGGAATACTTGCTGTCATCCCTACTCCGAGTAATTTAATAACTTTTCAACCAGGTAATAGTTCCCCCTTCGTTTCTGTGTTTCTGCAGTTTAGATCTGTTAAATGGTATTGTGACAGTATTTACTTAAGTCTGCAATCTCTGAGACCTCTATTACTGGAATTTCACAAGCTGAGGAAGTGGTCAAGTGGGAAAAGTAGCTTTATATCTGATCTTAGCAGTCTAATGAAAATAAGATAAAATCTCTATATAATGATATATAGTGTATATAGATCTTTGTACAACTGATAAAAATTCTATTTACTTGATTTGTAACTTCAAAGAGTTTGTTTTTTGTAACCTCAGAGTTTGTTTTGACACATTCAGTAATTGGCAATTTCATCATTTTCATGTTTGTTTAAAAACAACTTTAAAAATACATTTGGAACTGATTTTTTTTGATTTAGTGGAGTTTAAATTGTACTAGATAGTCCATCTATCAAACTGAATCTGGAAAAAATATTTAGTCAGTCACCAGTTGGAATTTTATATTCCTAAAATAAAAGGTTTACTGATAATATATTGAAACCTATTCTGAAGAAATATGTATTTGAAATGATGTAATCTACAAATTGTGATTGGTTTTAATGCACTTAAACAGCTTCTACTCACTTTAAAAAGTCAAATAATCAGAAGGTAAAGTTAAAAACTCAGTATCTGTTTATTTAATACTCCCTTGTGTTTTCTTGCTCTACCAGAAGATAACGGAATGTGACACATGTTAAGAATTCCAAGGTGAGGGTGAATATATGCAGGTAGCTAATATGAAGTTCTGTTATATTTCCATGGAGCCTGCAGTGAATATGAAATCTGCTATTCACATACTTAAATATGTATTTGGTTACTCAGAGTATTTTGAATATTGTAGGCTGCTTAGAGATAAACATGTTAAAGTGGCTGTTTTTCCCCACGTAAGTAAAACTTCCCGTCATTAGTCCCAAATTTGAGCTTTTGGGTAATGGCATTTTGCACCTGACTTGGTCATAGTTCTTACAGTTGGTAACTTCATGTCAACGTTTCATGAAGGTGTTTTTTTATTATTATTACTATTTTTTTAAGTTGGGGACTACTCCTTATGATGTCTTATAAACAAAAACCATGTGCTGAAACTCGAGAGAGTAAGGGCAGCAGGCATAAGCCACTGTTGCGGGAAAATGTAGTTGAAAATAGCAGGGCTCCAGTATTTGAAGTACTTGTGACTTTGGGCCACGGTTACAGTTTGTTTATGATTAAAATCAGCATAAGTAACTTTTTTTTTCCCTTAATTGAAATGAATTACAGACGAGGGCTTTGTTTCTAAGCTACCTGCTGGCAAATTACTCCTTATTTTTTCAAATTAATAAAACAAAAAACACAGTAAGTGTAGAGGTTAAAAATCTGAATTTCTGAATTATTAACTTTAGAAAAGGTTGAAGCTATAATAATGGCGCACGCTGTGTTCAAGGGTAATGCTTTCATTACCCGTTCCATAGGGGGCAAAGCAAGTTGCACAGAGGCACCAAAATCAGTAGAATGACTACGAGCGCTGAGGGGGCTCACTATTTACAAGTTAATTTGAAGTTTCTAGTGTTAACTTTAAAAAGTGTTGAGGGGAAGATGCATCTTGTGGACATTCAAAATTTTTTATACTTTGTGTGAAGGATTAGGAGGATTTTTTTCCCCTCCTTCGGGGAAAACTAAGGTTAAGTTGTTGAGCAGTCTGTCATTCCTCCTGTAAGTTTTGAACCATTGGTCAAATTCACTTAAACTGAGGGAGAGGCGAATAAATGTCTCGGCGATGATAAATTTCTGTAAATGCTGTAGAAGTAGACAGATTCACAGAAGGGAGGTCCAGATCAGTGTCCTCCCGGAGAGAAAGGCCTTGGCATGGTTGTAACTGTTCAGTGTGGGCTGCTGGTCAGCACGCAGCTAAAACCAGTCCTGCCACAGTGGGCTCTTAGCCGATGGTCATTAGGACAAGCTGGGAGGGAGCGGAGACACTGGTGAGGCCACGCGGATGTGGTATGGAAACTGCTGCTGGTGTGATTAGCTTCGGATAAGGCATGAATGCGTAGGAAGCCAGTTTTCCCTGCTGGTGGATCTACTTGTTTTCTTTTGGTGATGCTCTTGTTGCCATTCATCTCTTTGCTCAAAGTTTATTCTTGATCAGCATCAAAAGAAAAAAAAGAAAAAAAAAAAAAACCCAAACTCTTTTGAACCAGTTAAAAAAAATTCAGGACATGACACTGAAGTACTCGATGAGAGACTTTTTCATTTAAGTTTGTCAATTTAACAAAATGCAAGCTGGCAGTTTTTCTTTAACTAAAGCATTTGCTTCTATCAATGCTATAATGTAGCACCTCATATGCTTAAGATATCCCAAAAGGCTTTTCTAGGAATGAATTATTTACCAGTAGCGCAATAAGCATGCGTTTCTATCAACCCCTAAAAGCTAAGTAACAGCTCACGGAAAGTGATAATTGAAAATCTATTTTTCTGAAAGAGGGCATGTTGGCTAGCGAGCAGAGGTAGAACTCTTATCTTTTTCAAACAGCTATGTAAATTTTAAATTTCGGTTGGACGCTCACATAGGTTGTGAAGGCTAATACAGCATCTGCACTGCTTTGAATGTTTCCCATGATTTGAAGTAGTACCCATTTTAATTCCTATTCCGAAATATAAACGGATTGTTGTTTGGGGTTTCAAATTACAACTAATGCCTTGTGCATCCCTATTTTAAAGTTGCAAAGTCCTTATTCTTATAAAGTACCCAGTGTTACTTTGTGTCACTGATGTAGTGATTAGCTAATTGTGTTTCATTAAGTCTGCTTTGACAGAGGAACGGCTAATAAATCGCAAGTAGTTAAAAGATTTGTAAAGGTTCGTGGCTTAGACACGTGTTGACTGAAGAAATAATCATGGATGGTATAAAAATCTTACTAGCTCTGAAAGGAAACTGTATACAGTAAAATTAGCACCTAGGAACAATTGCGTGCACCTGAGTCATTTCGGTGCAGAACCCTGTATCTTAGATTAAATATAGGGTGCTTAACCTTTCCATCTGTGTGGGCCACAGAGCTTTCTGTAGTGTTGAGAGGGTGGCGTTACTGTGGCTCCTTCCTCGTTAGAAGACTGGTGCGTTACACACGCGTAGAGGACCGGCTCGTACATGAGTGGCAAGCCCGGCACTTCCCAGAAGCATCATGGTTACCGTACAGACATTTCACAGAACTCTTCTGCAGCTTGCTCCTGCCTACAGGCTTTCCTGTCTGTTGTAGCATGTTTTTCCATTGCATGATGATGGAAATGCTGTGGGAATCTTGAGAAAAGCGACTGTCAAGAGTGCTTTGACCAATTCATCCGGCTCTTAATCTGCTTTCAGCAGGCCCTTGGAAAAGGGAACAGCACAGACTTGACTGTGGGCTAAATGATTTATTGCCGCAGACTCTAGACTGGGCATCAGCCTAGGTAAATCCTTAGCTTCAGTAGGTCAGAGTAGGTCAGCCACAGTTGGGTGTGGGTACAGTTTGACATTATCTTGTTACTTTGCGTAAGTGCAAGTGCTTTTTTACTTTTTAAGAATTTATCGTGATATAACTGTTGCAAATTTTATCTTGCTTTATCTTGATCTGAAAGCAGCCGTTCCTGTATTCATTGCTTCCACCAAATAAAACTTTTTGTCAGCGAAGATGAAGCCTTACGTTCACATAGTGCACAGACTTGCTAAGCTTGGACGCTGTTTTGCTGTATCGTGCAATGTAAATGGGTGAAGTTGGAGAAATGGCACACGTGCAAACTGCAGGCATGGCGCTAGGCAGTGGCAATTTGATAATCCGTTTTTCCTTAAGGGAAGCATACGACGTTAGGTTGTAACGCATGTAAATGGATGTCCAGAGAGCATAGAAAAGGATTTGCAGAATCAGCATATTAGACTTCCTTGGAGTGCTCCTGGAAATGTGTTTTTTTTTTCACAGCTGTTTTTGGATAGCGGCGTGTGGTAAGAACTACTTTGCCGTTGCCATTGACAGAAGCTGTGAGTTTGTGAAGGTGCAGGAGGGTCCTTAAGTGGGCGCGAGCCCACGTACTTGTTTGTCCTACCATGTAATGGGGGTGGATGTTCTGTTCTGTGTGGATGCGTGCCTGCGAGTGGGATCGTGCGGTGAGATTATATACTTGCGCGGCAGATGTGCACCTACGTGATATATCCGTCTACGTATGTGAGGGGACAAAGCTGAAGAGAGGAGACTGTCACTGGGCAGTACGCCCCTGCCTGCGTGATCCCAGGTGCAGTGCAGTGCAGCTGCCTTGCCCGTTCCAGGACTCCGTGTGACCTGTGGTCAGCAGATCTCGTATCAGATGAGCTGTTTTGTCATGTGGGATCTCACAGTGATAAAGAAACATCGTCACTGTTCTGTGAATGTGTGAGATGTAGGTGGTATTGGCATGGCTGTGGGTGGTGTGACGTGGAAAGGAGGTGGGAGGAGCAATGGGGGGCAGCTAGAAACGAGTTTCATGCATAATAAGTAAGACTTTGACGGTCCTGGTAATTGTTGCTTTTTTGTGTTTAACTTTTTTTTTTTTTTCTTTAAATAGGCTAACTCTGTGCTTAAGAATCTAAATTGCTGCTCATATGGCAATGCTGCATACTTCAGAGAAGAGAACTTTTGTACTGATAGCAAGGACATGGTCAAACAAAGCGCCACACTTGGTCATTACAAGCCACAGGTGAGTCCAAAAAAGTGAGTTTGCTTAGGTAAACAGAAATAAATAACTTTATGATCTATTGCTTGTTCTAACTAAATGTGTAAAACAACCTATAAAAGAAGTCTGGAGAGAATTCTGCGCTACAGATGGAGCAGATCTCTCTATTTTGTGTTTGTACGGGAGAATAATCCTCTATTCCTGGAAGTCAGCCGTTCCCCATTCCGTCTGGCTTTGAGTGGCTCTTGTCAAGGGCATTTGTGAGATTGCTACCGCAAAGCCTTCTAAAGAACAATTGCCAGAAGTTACCTGGATGAAAATTCTTTGGCTACCTGAAATGAACATATTTAGATGTTACTGTTTTAAAAAAAACACAAATAAATTAAAAAAAAAAAAAAAAAAGCAATGCCCCAATAGTCCATGAGTATTCTTGATAGTAATTGTGCTATAGAACCCATATATCAAATAAGCATCTCCAAACTGTACATTTCCCCCCCTTTTTTTCCCAAAAGTGTAGGGTTTTTTTGTTTTTTGTTTTTGTTATGTCATTTTGACCCTGTTGTCTGAGTGAGGTCTTGCAGACTTGATTCCTTTTTCTCAGACAAAAATTTCCTGATTCTTTGGGTGTTGAAAAGCAACATTCCCCTCTCCTGCTCTAGTAGGTCTTTTAAGATATTATGAAGTTCTGGGATATAGAAGCAAGTCTGCAGTAATCTACCATTTTTGTATCTTTCTGTCTGTAGTATTAAGAGAGATCTTAATAGCTGATCTGTTCTCTCCCCCAGGTTTAGTTTTCATTTGTCCCCATCACACATTTGCTTCTCCTGCTGGTTAGTTTCCCAGGTAACACAAGAAAGCAGCTTATAGAATTCTTATTATTTTCCCTGGTTTCAGCTTCAGAGAATTAATAGCAGTGCATCCTGAATGGGTTAACCAATTCCAGTGTGCTTTAGGTTAAAGTGGCTATGGGTAGGAATTATTAGAAGTCTCAAGTCAAAAGACAATACAAGACGCTGCTTTATCTTATGTTTAGTTTATCTTGTCAAGGAAAAACAAGAAATGTTTGTCTTGCCAAGAAATCAGAAAAGAATATACTCAAGGTAGAAGTAAAAATGCTGTGCAGTGCTGTTACTCATGTTACAAATAAGTTGTGATAGCTATTTATAAGGAGTATCTGGGAGCAATACTCTGCAGCTGTGAGTTCCTGCAGTTTTAGGATAAGTGACTGTAAAAGATCTTTTATATTAATTTAGCTAAAAGTTTTTTGGGGGAGGGGGGAATCATGTACTTTCTGTTAGCTAAGACTTGTATATAGGGCAATACAAGTAATTTCTGCTAATTATTTGTAAGGAATGAAGCAGAGAGATTTAGCTGTGATTATGTTATATTTTAACTTAGAATATGTCCTTTCAGAGAATTGCTTTAGTATTAGATACTATTGCTGCAGCCTTGTATAGGCTGTATACTGTTCCTGACTCTAAACAGGAAGATAGCGACACCCTGTTGAAATGTTTTTAAACTCCACTTTCACTAATGCTGTAGTTCAGCAAGATACTCCAGATCTCCCTAACTTCATTGCAGACTTTTCATATGATTTTTTTTTTACATGATGTAGTGGTCTCTACGAAAGTCCCTAAAACTTTTCCGTTCTGTTTGAGGGGCCTTTGCTAGTCTGTCAGCAGCTATAGCTGTCTCAAAATGTGAGGTTACAGTCTTGAACTGTGTTTCCAGTGCTTAGCTGGAGAACTTACTAAACAAAAAATTTTCAGTAATGAGGAAGAATATCTGAATCTTTTACTCTACTCCCCGTGCTGTTAAATCTTTGGACAAAGGATCAGAGGATTTTCAGAAGCTTATAGATGTGCATCTCCTGGCTGCCTATCTCAAATAGTGATGGTGAGGCAGAAACCTCTCTCTAAGGAAAATGTATCCTGTATTTGTAGCACAAGGTAGTGGGGAGGCACCCTGGGATTTCTGTGCATCTTCTATCCTGCTCATCCTTGGAGATACCCCAAACTCGATGGGCCAAGGTCCTGAGCAGCTTGCTCTAGTTCACCCAAATTTGAGCAGGGGAAGGGGTTAACTGGATGATCTCCAAGTGTCCCTTCCAACCTCGCTATTCTGCGATTTCTCTGCCATGTAGGATCTTCTGTTCTCAGTACAAATTACTCTTTATCGAGTCCTTTATAGAGATCTGCACATCTCGTCTGACTGCATGCGTGGCAGCTGTGCTAGCTGGGCACTTTATTGTGGAATGAGACGACAGCAGGAAGAAAAATATTGGAACAACAGCCTCCCTTGAGGTCCTTTGCTCTCGCTGCTGCAGCAGTGAGACCACGCAGATAGTAACAGCAAATCTTTAGGAAGCAGCGTGAAGGAGACGGAAGCGCAAAGAGGCCAGGTAGCAAAAAGTGAGCCAGCTTGGGGTTAGGAATGGCAGTGTGCAGTGGGGCACAGGACTCGTGTCACAGATACCCTAATAATATCGATGTCTAATAACTTTGATACTGTTTAATTTCATATATATTTATAATTGCATAGTTGCTGTTACGCTGACAAAGTTCTGTTGGTTTGTTTATTCCCGAATAAACTTTAGAAGAGCTTCTGAATGTGATGAGCAGTGTGAGGCTTTTGGAAGCGGTGAATGTTTTTTGATAAATGCTTGTGTTTATGTTCACTCCTCAGTTATGAAGAACTTCTGCAGGAAGTTAAAAGCTCCTCTGTGTGCATTTGAAGATACGATGTGACTTAATAACAGTGGTAGATGTCTCCAAAAAATATATATATATATATATATATATATATATATATATATGGTCAGGTATGTTTGCAGGGAGAGAATTTAGCACATTCGCATTTCCATTTTACAAGAACGAACAGAAGCTGTATCCTGTTATGCTTTGAAAAAAAAAAATCCACTAAGGCGATGTGTCTAGGTTTTGAGATGTAATAAGGTTTTTTTTTGTTGCTGTTTTGAGAGGTAATTTAGTGAGAATACTGGCTATCCGTGATTTGCCGGGTGGGGAGAGTGAAGTAAGAGCTCTGCCGAAGACTGTGGGAGTTGTCATTTGATTTTGTTGGAGATAGCATTTCATTCATTCGTTTAAAGTTGGAGTTCTGACTGAAACAAGTCTGTTCCTCTGCAGGCTGTCCTTTCTCCGTAAAGCCAGTTATTTAGGTTATCGCTCTATCTGAGATTCAGTGAAGAATTTTGAAACAAAAGTACTACTGTAAGAGACAGAATAATGTTTTATCTCTTTCTTTTTTACTGTAACTTGCTGTTAGTTCATATTTAAAGCACAGATGAGAGTTTCTCAGTTATTTTGAACTTTCTTTTTTTTTTTTTTAACTAGCTAGAATGAGTCTCCACTGTTTTGGAAGTGCTGACTGATGAGGCTGTATCTAGGGTACATGAAGTACCTCCTCTCCTGAGCTTTAGTCACATTGTCCTGCACAACTCACATCAGCAGTGACTAATGGCTCTGAAAATAAAAGATAATCCATTAGTTACAGCTCCTGTTTTTAAGCTCTGCAGAAGTATTTTATACTTTAGCCATGGAGCATAATTTATATGTTGATTTCCAGCAGACTAAACAAGACCGAGGCGCAGGCACGTGATTGTCAGTGTTGCTAAATTGTTAATACAATTTTGGCCTTGGTCAGCAAAGGCTTTCCCAAACAATTCCTGCGCGTGGTTCAAGAGTTAGCACAAGCGAGGAGACGTTTGGAGTAGGTAGTTTGGATACTGCCCTCCTGATCTGAAGGGGTAAAAGTTCAGCTGTATCACGCGAGCACCGTGAGCCTTTTAGCCTCCGGGCGAGGAGGCGTTCTTTCTTTTTGTCTACTGATACACATATAGACAGCGTGCCCTTACAGAATGTTACAGAGTATGTGTCCAGCCTTTCTGTGGTTATACCACCTTAGTTTATGTTATTTGGTAGGAATTTGTTTGGATGTGTAAGGCAAGTTTATAGAAACTGATTAAACCCTCAGTGTAAGTTATTTTTATTTTTGTTAAAGTACCCTACAGTGTCAAAGATTTGTTCTGTCCAGGTCAAGGTAGGAGCACCCTTTGCCAGGTCATACCACTTTACTTCTTTTTCAGCCCAAGAATGAGGAAGAGAGATCTTTTGGATCTATGACAGCTTTCACTAAACCAAATTCAGGCCTAAGATTTGTAGTAAGCAAGGCTTTATTGTTCTACCTTTGAGAAAAGGGTCATAGGGAGAGAGAAAAGTTCAGGTTAACATAGCATTTTCTCTTTTTAAAAGGATGGGGCATGAGATAGTGGAGTGACCAATATCAAATTTTTGTTCTTTTATGCTATTTAGGTACAAATAACTTTTGAAAAGCCTGTCAGTGGCTCTCGGTGGGCTTGATGCATAAGGCTACATTCAGACACTGAGCATTTCTCCTAAAACCTCTATTTTCTATTGGCTTGTTCTAGGCTTCAGAGGTATTTCTCCAATAGCGAGTACCAGTCTCACAGAATTAGCTAAACTTTAGGCCATATCAATATGGTTTCTAGTGACAATGTAGTTTTTATATCAAACAATAAAAGGAGAGTTTGGTAGATCAGTTTAATGTTCTTAAGTATGATGGCCCAGTCTTCATGGTAGCACTATTTGTTCCYGTCATGTTCTGTTTTTAAGCCTTTTCAGGATTTTAATAAGTACATGGTTAAGGTCTCTCTGCAGTTATTCAAAAAGGGTTTAGCAAATTGTTTGGCTTTTTCAGTCCAAAGCTTGGTTGACCTGATGAAAGTATTTTTTAGCTAGCTAAAAAGTGGAGTCTCACTTTTTGTACCTATTCCAGCTGCATTTACAATAAGCAGTATATACTTTGATCCTTCGTGTAACAAAAGTTGTTTGTTTGTTTGTTTTTAATTGTCATAGTCTTAAAGCTCTGGATTTCCATCCCCAGCAGCCAGGTAGCAGGATTTCAGCAAAGCTTCTGAACGTTAGGGTCTTGCATTAAGCTAGCTGTACTTTTTTTGGTGGTGTGTTCAGAACTCTTCCTGCTGCCAGACTGTATATGCATCCAGAAGCAGCTCTGAAAATTGCCGTTTCTTAACGTCCTAGCGCTGTGCCCTTCTCTTGTCTGTAATTGAGGTCCTGGAAAGAGGGACAAATCGGATTACTAGAAGGGGTTTGCTAGATAATCGAGATGCACGACCCAGTGGTGCACGGCATAGGAAGAAGCGGAAAACATGGTTTGGGCTGCGTTAGCCCTTAGTGACTRTGTATGTTTATGCTATAAACATATCAGTCAAATACTTTGTCGTACCAGCTGATCTGAGGAGGCTGGGTTTTCAAGCGTTTTTGGTAGTGTGTTGTAGTTCAGATCTCTGCAAGAACCTTGGTAAAAGTCTGGCTTAGTTTGTGGGTCATATAAGTTTGTAATTTTGCCTTCACTTAATAGACATCTTTATATTTCAGGAGTGGTTATGAGTGAATGTTTTCAGCAAAGCACAGAATGGTTTTATCATCAGAATTTCCTGTAGTGATTATGATGTTTCTGTATTTTTGTGTCTTGCACCACTTGGGTGAGATTCAGTTAGCAGATTTAAGGCATCTAAACTTAGCTGTCTACATGTTGCTAGTTGTATGAATGCCTGTTACACGAAATGATGATCTGGTTGATGCTATCAGTGGAGCCTGGAGAGCTGTTCTTTTTACCTGCTGTTGTTCTGGTTCAAAATGGATGGTGTACAAACTTCTTCCACTCCCCCAGTGTGATATTCTGTAGAGGTAGATGTACAACCAAAATTCTTACTAAATGTTCTTTTGAATTTGAATATATATTGACATAAGTGTATTCCAATATTCATTCTGTCTTTTACCCCAAGTCATGTGACATTCTGTGGAGTCCAAACTTGTTTTTTTTGAAATTCTGGCCTTTTGCCACTAAAATAGAAGCACCTCATCAAACAACTCCATTTTTTTTTTCATGTTGATCGATCGCTTAGACCTTTGCGCTCCAGAAGCTATTGAAAATAGTTTGAAGTAACTATTAAGATGCTCTGTTTAGGGTTTGTGCATGGTCTAAGAACCAAGGCTTGAGTGGTGTACTTGCAGGACTGCTTTATATGAATTGGCTTTGACACTGGCTCTTCTCTTTGTAGCCACATTGCAGAGACGTGGAAGATGAGGTGGGTGGGAAACTGGCTGGACCGTCAAGCTAACTGGGTTGTGGTCAGCGGTAGAAAGCCCAGCTGGCAGCCAGTTGCTAGCAGCATCCCTTGGGGATAACTGCTGGGKCCAGTGCTGGTTAATGCCTTTGTTCACTGCCCTTGCCCCACTGGTTACCCTTGCTAAAGCAGCCCAACGTTTGGGTGGCCTTGCTTTGCCGCAAGGCCACACTGCTGACTGGTGTCCAGCTTGTCCACCAGGACTCGCAATCCTTTCCTGCAGAGCTGCTTTCTAGCCAGTCGCTCCTAGGCTGTCCTGTGGTATGGGGTTATCCCACACCACGTGCAAGACTCCATCTTTACTTCCGTTGAACTTCATGAGGTTCCTGCCAGACCATTTCTCCAGCCTGTTGAGGTCCCTCTGAACAGCAGCCCTGCCCTCCAGAGTGTCAACTGCTCCCTCCCAACTGGGRCTGCCCACAAACTYRCTGACAGTGCTCTCTGTCCYATCATCTAGGTCATGARCAAAGCCACTAAATAGCATTGGTGCCAGCAGTTTTCTCCAGGGACGCTGCTTGCCAGTTGGCCTTCCCCAGCAAGGGGACAAGCACAGGACCTGGCAGCGCCAGGAGATGCTCGTATGTGGGGAGTGGGGCRGGACAGCCTTTGACAACAAGCATGGACACAAGTTGCATCTTGATATCAGTAATTTTCTACATCTCCATCTGTGTGTGTGTGTCATGTATATATATTTTGAATAGGACAGCGGTCAGCTATTAGAACAAGTTGCCCRGATAGAAGGTGGTGAGATCTCCATCCTTGAAGATACTSAAAATTCAACTGGGCAAAAGCCTGAGTAACCTGATCTGATTGGATCTGCTCTGAGCAGGGAATTAGACTGGATGACCCCAGAGCATCAAAGAGGTTCCTTCCAGCCTAAATTGCTCTCTGATTCTACCTAAACCTTTATAAATCACAGCTTCTGTTTAGGCAGCTCCTAGTTCAGATACCGATTTAGGTGCAGTCCTTCGTTGTTACTTAGGCCTCTGATTGCCTGTTCTTTGAATGGTGATTGTCAATCATCTAACTGTAATAGATTTCCTGAACCAAAGCTTAAAGTGAGAAGAGAGTTTACTTCTCTTAAGTGAATTTTGCTCCATGGAATTCTCAAACGAATGTTCTTCCCTACTTACGTGGAGCTCTTTGCAGGAATATTTTGTATGTTCAGGGGTACAGCAGGGATAATTGCTCTGCTCTTTGTTTTCTCAGAAAAGATGTGTATGCCCGTGGCACGTGCATTTTCAGTAATATAGGCTGGAAGAGTCTGAGCTTGTGGATTTGAGACACAAACACCCACACTGTGAAATCTGTAGAGAATTCCTGTAATTTTATAGAAAAAAAAAWATATATATATATTTTATATATATATATATTTTTAAGCAGATACATAAATTTCTTAGGCCAAAGAAAAGAGCAAATTTTAGATTGTATCATTGTGTAATGCCTGCTTAACTGGTATACGTTTAATTTTCCTGAGAAATCATTTAGATCAAGATATAAAAGGAAGGTCGTACTTTGATGTTGTCTTTGCTGCTCGTTTATATAAAATCGAACATTTAAAATTTTTTCCTTCTCTTTTCAATGTAGGTAAATAGCAAGAAACAGAAAATGGACACTCAATTATTCTCCCCGTTATTAGGAACAATTACTAATACGCCACCTTCACTAGAATCTTCACGTCTATATAGTGACTGGGCTGCATGTGGAGATGATATCAGCGCAAAAACTTCTTTTCAAGACTGCACAAAAAAAAGGTATGAACCTTCTTGGTATAATCTTATGGTGATATTCTAGAAAACTGAAATTGTTACTGGGCAGCACAAGTGGGATTCCAGGTCTCTTTAGGAAGAAGTTATGGGATAACTACTTTGCTAGAAACTCTATAAATTATCTTCACTGTATAATATTTCTTATAGAGCTTGTGAAAAATGGTAGGAGGTCTGTGTGGGTTTATATTTATATATTTTGTATAAAATTAAATGCATGTATATAAACATTTTTTATATACATATATACATTTTAAAAATTGATTTAAAAAAATACTATTTTTAGGGAATGAAATGGGAACCTGTCATATGTAATTGAAAACTGCTTTAAAAAGACCCCTCTTTTTCCCTACCTCCTGTCCCTTGGTACTATAGATCATTTTGATCCTGCTTGATGATTTTTTCCTGGAACATCAATAATACAGAGTGTGTTAGACACAGGACAGATGTGAGTGGGTAGCCCTTTGCCACTGACAGCATAAATATGTATACAGCTACTCTTGAAAATGCATCAGCTTTCTATAATATCCTGCCCTTGACATAATGCCTTCAAGTATGATTTTTATATTCAAAAAGCTTCATATTTTCAGAAGCTTGAAGAATGCAAAGGGTCTTTGTTATTTGAATCATGCATTACAAATACATAAGTGAACTTGTTTGTCACCTAAAAATAGCTAGTTCAATAAGTGATTTATGTAGTCCAATAAACTTTTTGGTGGAAAAGATCAGCACTCATTTCTGAGATTAAAAACTGTATTTTCCCTATAATTAAAACAGGCAACCTTGGAATGCTCCCTAAAGAGAGAAGGATCACTTTGGCTTTTCTCTTTAAATCGTAATGGACTTTCCAGTCTTGATTTTACCTGGATTCCCAACATTAACACCCAGGTTACTTTCTCTCTTCAGCCTTCCCTTGGTCGTCTTGTGGGGTCCTCCATGATAGATCTTTGAAAAGTTCACCTCAGTGCTTAGTATTTGACAGAAGGGCAAATAAGGTCTTGAGGTTTATCAAAAAATAAATTAAAGACAAAACCAGAAACATTTTTATTACACTGGAGAAATCTACTCTGACCAAGTCTTGACTATTGCAAACATCTGTGATTTCTGATCATCCAATCTTAATTATACCTTTAATAATTCTACTGTGTTAGAGGAGGGCAAGAAAGCTGGATAAAGGTTTGAAAGCTTCCGTGTTAGGAGAGAATAAATAAAATGACTCTTCAGCTTTGAAAAGAGACTTCTATAAAATCATGAGTGATGTGATGACTATGAGGAACAGGAAATGATTATTTCGCAATATAAAAATAAGGGTTGAAAAAATCAGGTAGCAGCTTAAACTAAAAGGACTCTTTTTCACACAATCCATAAATATGTTTTGTTACTTCACTGTCCAAGAAGCGCAGGGATAACAAAAGGGAACTAGGCAAATTCATTAAGGGTTGGTTCATTGACTACATAAACACAAAGGTTTGGAATATTGTACGGCTCAGAAAACTTCCAGCCTGTTGACTGCCAAGCCGAAGGATATTCTAGGAGAAGGATCGCTCTGTCCTGCTCTCCAGACTTTTGCCGCTGACTGGTACCAAACGTGGAAGCGTGGACTAAACGGAGCTTAGGCGTGATCTAGGTATAGCAGTTCTCCTGACTGGTTTTGTGATCCGCTCGGTTAGATTTAAGAAATTCTTGCTGCAGCTGCTTGCCACTAGACTAATTTGACTCGGTGTGTTATCTATTCGTTTCTCTCCTTGGGGTCACTTTCATACTCTTCAGAATTTGCTGCTTTCTCTTTTATATGGGTGGGTGTTCTCTCTCTTATATTGGTTATTTAATGGTTTGTGTACAGTAACTGAAATAATGTTAAAACTCTTCCAGCTTTAGAAATGCATAAACAATAATTTAGTGTTAGGCATCCTGCTCTCTTTTTTTCTAACTTAACGTCAAGTCCTGGCAGTATAATATTGCCTTGTTCTGGGGGGTTGGTTGATGCTGATTGGCACAGTAGTTTTTGACACTTGATACTTATGACGACTTTATTAGCATTTCTAATATCAATCTCTTTTTATTTTTATTTTTTAATCAGTTACCTAATAAGAAAGAGGAAGTTTGAGGTGCCAAGAAAGGGGAGTCCGCTGGTTCACAAGAGTTGAAAGGGGACAGTTAAGAAAGATGCATGCATTGCGAAGAAGCTAAATGCTGGGGTTTTTGCTAGTCTTCATCAGGAAGAGTGTTGCAGAGATGTTTATTTTGAATTTTGTTTTGAGTAAAAGATCATATATCCTTATTAGTAGCTGTAAGTGCAGGGATGTTTATTTTGAATAAAAGATCATATATCTTTATTAGAAGCCGTAAGTGCTAAGCTTAATCTCAGAGTGGCAGGCTGCTAATAAAATATACAATCTCTTCTTAAAAGCAGACTCTAAATTGTTGTAAGACAGCAAACACAAGGTAGCTGAAAAAAAGCAATTCAAAGACCTAAACAAATAAATGTTACTTGTCTGTTAGTGATAACCCACGTGTACACTCATGCTGAGAATGTAGATATGCAGAATTCCTTGAAGTTGCTGTTTTTTTTCTTGTAATATTTTAGAGTGCTTGGTGCCTAACTGTGTTAAGTGTAGTACACCCGTATCATTTTAGTTTCTCTAAACGGCTTGGTGAGAGTGACTAGTCCATCACTGGATATTTCTTTGCAGTGTAACTTTGCTTGTGCTTTTGTCCTTTTAATTCTCATCTATTTCACCGCTGAAATTATTTCACACAATAAATTCAAGGACCCTCAGTGCCTTTTTCTGTGCATTGGCCTTTTGTTAGACCAGTATTCTTGTGCCACAAGCTTCCCTTGAGGGTTGTCCCTTTGGAAATGCATCCTTATTCAGCCCTAGGTTGGATGAAGTTATTTGCAGCTTTGAAGAAATCAGGCATATTCTCAAATGTAGTATCTCCTGAAAAAGGTGACAGTTCCACTTAACTTCTGTCTTTAAAGACTATGGATGTGTCCCAAGTTTCAATTCTGGAGTTATTCACAACAGCCAGAACAGCACAAGGATGTGCCAAAAGGTACTACTACTATTTGTTGCTCTTCTGCTCATCTTCTACAGCCTACTCCCCCTGTCAGTCCCTTGGAAGTTTTGCTGAGGAGCTGTAGTTCTTAGTTCTTGTGTCCTCTTTCTTGCTCTTCCTCTGTCTTCAGGGACAGGCTTGCTCACTACCACGAACTCAGTGTCAGGTTGGATGTTCATACTCTGTTTGGTATAGTTACAAGCAATTTTATTTATTTATCTATTTATTTGCTCCCCTGTGAGCCAGCCATGTGTCCTTGTGGCCAAGAAGGCCAATGGGATCCTGGGGTGCATCAGGAAGAGTGTTGCCAGCAGGTCAAGGGAGGTGATCCTGCCCCTCTCCTCAGCCCTGGTGAGGCCACACCTGGAGTGCTGCGTCCAGTTCTGGGCTCCCCAGTACAGGAGAGACATGGAGCTACTGGAGCGAGTCCAGCAAAGGGCCACTAAGATGATTAAGGGACTGGATGGAGCATCTCTTTTATGAGGAAAGGCTGAGAGAGCTGGGCCTGTTCAGCCTAGAGAAGAGAAGGCTGAGAGGGATCTTATCAACGTGTACAAGTATCTGAAGGGAAGGTGTCGAGAGGCTGGGGCCAGACTCTTTTCAGGATGAGAAGCAATGGACGCAAACTGAGGCACAGGAAGCTCTGTCTGAACATGAGGAAAAACTTCTTCACTGTGAGGGTGACAGAGCWCTGGCACAGGTTGCCCAGAGAGGTTGTGGAGTCTCTTTCTCTGGAGATAATCAAAAAACATCTGGACACAATCCTGTACAACGTGCTCTAGGTGACCCTGCTTGAGTAGGGGGGTTGGACTAGATGATCTCCTGAGGTCCCTTCCAACCTCAACCATTCTGTGATTCTGGCCTTTCCCATGTACTGTTTATTTTCATGGATTCTTTTCATGTTGCTGTGCCTTTTTAGAAAGTAGGATGTCTTACAACGCTGAGAGACAAAGATTTGACCCCTTGATGTTGCAAAATCAAGAGATTTTACAGCAAGTATTTTCCGATACGAAATTAGAAAGGATAATAGCAGCTTGCCATGGTCTTGAGAAAATTGAATGCCTTTAAGACTGAGATTGTGACTTTAACATGAATTATCCGACTTTTGGTAGAAGATATTTTATTTTGAAGCCAGAAGACATGAACTTAATTGCCTTCTTTCATGTATGTGTCAGTGAGGTTCATGGGAAGTATGGATCAGGATGGGTCAGGATTTTTAGATGGTTCTTTGACATGTTACAGTACCAAGAATTTTCAGATTGCTGGTAGTGAGAAGTACTTGCATGAGACACAAGGGGGTGTTTCTAGTTCAGCGTTTGAACAACTGACTGATTTAAGAAAAAAGGATTCACGAAGGTGCAGATTCTCTTGCCTTGAACTGTGTTGTAGCGCTTCTGTGCGCATCCAGTATGAAAGTCTCATCTCACTTCTGCCACATCTCTGAAGTCTGGGCAACTTTAGACTTAATGCTAGCCTGTACTCGGTCTTTCCTAGGAATGTTTAATTCTGCAGTGCATCCAGCTTCCTGCTACTGTCCTGTGCACAGTTCTAAAATGGTCAACAGTTTGGGTTTTTTTGTTTCCATACCACTTTGCCAGTGGTCTCTGATTACTTTCCCTTACTTACTGATAATCTTCTTCTATATGCAGCTTCCACCTATGATCTCCAGTTGGTTGCACACCAAAACCAAAATAAATAGGCCTTGTTCATAAAAACCAAGAGTTCTGTCTGAGAAAGATACAGAAGAGGTCTAATTATCCGATACCAGTTCACAGTTCTACATTTCATTGTAAACAGCTCTATAAAGATCTCATTTTGAAACTGAAATAAAAGACAAAAGTTGGGATTGTGTAAGAAAAGTGATGGTTGAACACCTTTAGAGTTTATCCAGAATATTTAATGCTGTCTTGAACAACTGCTTTCAGAAAAGAGGGTTGAAAAATGATTCAATTAATGTCTTTTAAGTATATTTAAGTAAGATAATATTTTTAAGATTAAAATAATCTTCAGTATCAAAACTGAATAAATTAGAATCTTCAAGGTTTAGAGAAGACTTATCATATTTACCTTTATACGGAGACAGAAAAGATAAAAATGTCGTATCTGTGTAATATTAATAGTTCAAAGAAAGTTTATTGGAAAGAGAGAAGAATCTTTTGTTGCTCCCATCTCTTCACAGAATGCTAGAGACATCTCCAGTGAAGCAAGAAGGTGGGAAAATAGGAAATGATAAAGGAAAACTGTTCTTCTACCTGTTTTAGCTATAGAACTCACAAATGCACAAAGAGTTTTCAGTTTGTGTAGTGCGAATACGTTAAATGCAGAACATTTTACTACTATAATAAATTAAAGCTAAATTCATGTTATATTACTCCTGCCTGTTTTGTAAGCTCTTATTTATCTAGGTGTTTTATTTTTTCAGGGCACAGATAAATCTTTCGTATTCTGGTAATGGTCCCGATATGTTTGGGCTGGTGACAAGCATTTTAGAGGAGCCAAACAAACCGGAACCAGTTACAGATTGGTAAGTTTATTCCGAAAGTTCTTATGTTACCTATCTTTTTTTATTACATCGTTTTGTTACCAATGTATGACATGCATTTTGCATGATTTCTTGGAATTGAGTGACAAAGGACTTATTTTTATCATTTAAATTCCCTTAAAATGGTAACTTTTTTTTTTTTTTTACTAGCAATTGAAATAAACTGTTAGAAACACAATTTTTTATAGTCTTCCATCAGTCTACAGCATTTGGGGAAAAAAAAACCCCTCCTTTTAAAATAAACAATGGAGAGTTAACTATGAATACAGTTGAACTTAAAATAATTAATGAATACAAATAAACTCTGCAGTCTTGAATATAAATATTATAAACAGTCCTGGAGCTGATATTATTTGATCACTGTAGCTATTATCACTTTGGGTAGCAAGCTGTTGGCTCACAACAGTTTTGTATAATAGCTTATAGGTTACGAAAATAAAACATGAGTATTATCCAAATCAAACKATTAATATTAGTTAACATGTCTGTGTCTCCTACCTTTTTAGCCTCTAAATCCGATCAGGGCAAGGGTCAGGTAGCTTAACGTTCTTTGCATGGTATAAAATTAATTGGCTTGTTTTCTTGCCTTCCTAATTTCAGTTTATGCAACATTATTGAAATTTGATAGGGGGAACCATGCGCCTTACTTTCTAGCAATATGAACATAGCAGAAATTCTGTTGTTTTTTTTTTAATGAGAAAATGATTAAATTTTAGTGAAAAATGTACATGTCACTTCACTTTTTTTGTTTTGTTTTAGGGGAAGGTAATGTGACAGTGTCTTTATATTGGCATATACTGCTATTATATTATCTTGAATTTTGGTGCCTTTTTGAGAAGTGTAATACCCATAGCATCAAGCAAGTCTATGATTTGGAACTGAAAACAGAGTTTGTATAGGAAATTTGGAAGAATTATTTGTCTTTTAATACAAAAAGTTTTGGTTTGCTTGTTTTGAATTGGAAGATATAAAATGTAAGGAATAAGTGTCTGCAAAATTATGCTCTCTTATGGATTTCAGGGATCTGTGATACTGGATGGTAAAGTTAATATCCTCTTGCTTGAATTTCATTCAACTTGCCCTGAGATGTATGGAAAGGAAAACTTCACAAGGATGTTTAGTTATTCCCCCTTCATATGAAAAAAACCAGGCTCTTGAAGTTCAATCAAATTGCAGGGATTTTGATGATTTTTGTTAAACCTATAATATCAAAATAATTAAAGTAGAATGGAGTGATAGTGATATATTAGAATATTGTTCTTTTTCAGTTCTCATTTTTCTCATCTGAAACCCGTTAGACATGCAGGTGAGTGTTAGGGTGATCACAGGAATAATATAATTATCTGGTAGCTTACAAATACTGTTGGAAATCAAATCTCATGATACGTGCTTTGCAAGTGATGGGAAAAAAACTTCCACGTTTTTGTTGCATTTTTCCCAACAAGTAGCAAGAGGTAGTAAGCGTTACAGAGCCTGGCACTACTTTTATAATAGTAGCATATGGCTGATTTTTTTTTTTTTAAAGGATACACTGAAATTTTGGGTTAAGTGTGTGGCATAAGTTCACATCTTTGTTTTATTCTTCTGACATTGCGCCAATAAATGTATTTCATAAATGACAACTAGAAGTAAGAGGCTGTAGTATTGTAACACTTTGGCACACGAAAGTATGAGAGGGAGCCTAAAATTGTGGTAGACAAAGTGATTAATATTAGAGAACAGCATTGGCAGTCAGATTTCATATAGCTTTTACTCACTGTAGCAGCATTTTTTTCACCTTAAATTTTGTAACAAAGCTGTATATGATAAGCCAAAGACGTAACAGGGATTTAAACATTTAGTGTGTGGGGGAAATAACTTTGAAATGTGAACTGTTTTAGCGTAAGAAATGTGTTCAGTGATTCCTGAAAGTTTGTTTAATTTTTTTACAGGAATTCTCTTTCAAGATTATTTCCACCGATGTGGGCACCCGATCTTGGAAACAGTGGTGAATTCTCAGGGCTTTCATCTAAGCACTCTGTTGAAAGTAAGGACTTTTCAAACCTGATTGGCACGCAGAGCTACTATCAAGAACATTTGCAGAAGTCGCACGATGTGGAGATGTTACACAGAGGATTTGAAGATCTTCATCTCATAGAGTCTTGGCTTTCTCCCTCTGACTCTTGCACTCAGCCTGATAATATCCTGAAGAACAGTTACCCTGAAAATTCCTCTTTCCCAAATAATACTGTAATTCAGCAAGAAGGGTTTTCGTTTCAGAATGTGGACTATAATCAGCATGTGTGCAATTATGACCATATGAGGTTAAACAGAGACTATGAAAAAATCAGTTCCAATTTTAGCACCTTTTCTTCTCAAAACAGAATTAAAGAAGGCACTAACTTTCAGAAAGAGTATTGGAAAGCTGAAAGGTCAAGAGGCAAAATTATGAAAAATGATGCACAAGAACAAACAAAGTACTCCCCTGAGCTGTCTAACCAGCCTGTTGATGACCCTTGGGATAAAGTATCCCAGGACAACCACTTGTTTTCTAAAAGATATGAAAACTTTACAGCTACTCATAAATCACAGTCATCCGTTCATCCATCTCTATATTTTTTCAATCAACCACCTAAAGAAAATCATTTTTCTGGAGGAGCAAACAGAAAGCCACAGGAAACCCATGTGCAAAATGGTCATAATACCTTTACTTTGGGGGATGCTTTTAATAATAATGAATGTACGATCCATATTAATCCTAAAGAATGCTCTCGTAAAATTTCGGAATATGATTTATCTGTAAAAAACATTGTGCAGAATGGGAGTTATTCATTATACCATGGGCATTCGTGGCTGGATGGGAAGACTGCAAGTCCCACAGCTGTGTCAGATATCACTTATCGAAAACAAATGGTAACAAGCCCGCAGTCGTCTTCAGGGGTTTCAACCATGTCTGGTGGCTCTCCCACCCATCAGTCTATAACACAGTCCTCTTATTACTCACAGATCTCACCTGTCCTCTCTTCAAGGAAAGATGGAAGGTTACAAGTATCAAATGGTGTTTCTAATAATTTGGCAGTTTCTAATTTCATCTCAGAAAATCATAAACAACTGAAACCCACTGGACGCTCCCAACATGATTCCTTGACTAGTAAGGAGGGGCAGTACCRTGAATTTCCCATTAATTTTTCATCTGACTGGTTGACACGGCAGAATTCTGTAAGTGAAGACTCTGAAAAGTACCACAGATTTCAAAAAAAGCAAACCCAGGAGAACAGTAATAAAGATGATAGAAGAGGCAGAAGGAACTGGATTCCTCATTTTGGGTACACAACCCAAAATCGCCAGCCATTCAATATGTTCCGAAAAAAGCAAGAACAGAATGGTGGTAGCATGTCAGATTTCATCAGTCCTTCTTTTCTTCCTTCTTTCCCATTAATGTCTGATTTTAAGCAAAATCCCAACTTTCCTCCATTTAATCACCATCTATTTTCATCAGCAAATAATTTCAATTTTCCTCCTTCACCATTCCCATTCTCAGACTTGGTTGACCTTTTTCATTATGACGATTTTAACCACTTGAACCCTTTCATCAATGATCTGTTTTGTGGGGAAATAACTGCACCATACTTTGCCTTTCCAACACCATTCAACAAGTATAGACCTCCAAGAAATCGCAGTGGACCTGCCAATGAGCTTCATACACGACTGGAGGAGTGTTATGAGCAGTGGAGAGCTTTGGAGAAAGAGAGAAAGAAGGTAAAACATAACTGATGATAATTTTCCATCTAAGGTGGTGATTGCAAGAAGCAGTTATAGACATTAGGTATTCTGGCCTGTCACTCCTTTTTGAGAAGGAGAAAATCCTATTGCTGCATTAAATTGGTTTCAGATATTTAAAACACCGTGTGCAACATCTGCTTGGAATATAACATTTGCGCTGTTTGGTACGACTGCTTTTAAATCATGCATGTGACTTTGGGGTTCAGTTTCTAATGTCTCTTTCCAGTGGGATAGGGCGTTTCTTTCTATTAACCGAAATTTGATGTGAATGTTTGCTACAACAAATATGATAAGAGCGTCACCGACCAAAGCACTGAATTGTCTTCAGCTTGGACACTGTTTTTGTATTTCTGTGGTCAATACAAAATCATTAGCTAGTTGTTCATCAATTCAGTAGGCTTTTGCTATGATTTGAGAGCTGTCAGTCTTGCATGAGGATACAGCAAGGCCTTCACGAGCCCAGGTGGTTCTTCAAGTACTGGTGTAAAATGCACCTTCGTGCTCTAAGTGTTCTGCATCTCTTTCCTTCTCCCAGCCCCCTTATGCCCAACTATATCTTTAACTGAGGTTATCTGAAACCCTGCATTTCCCCCACAGTCATTTAAAAAAACAAAACAACCCCCCCCCTTTTTTTAACTGTCACCAATCTTCTAGTGTCTTTCCCTTATTCCTTTTGTTTTTGTCTTACTAAATTTTTGGTTTAGTGCTGGAAGAAAATAATCCTGTTTGAGGCTGTAGAGAAAAACAGTAACAGTGTCTTGAGTGGATGTGACTTTTCAGAGGAAGCTGCAGTTTATACCCTTCTCATTACAGTCACTTTCCTGCCTCAGCCCCTCTCGTTAAGAACTGTTGTCCACGAGGAGATCATGCTACTAACAAGCATGTTACCACTTGAGAATTAAAGCTCAAAAGGGGCAGGAGATACGTCCCCAGAAACAGTCAAACCTCTGAACTTCGGATCAGATCTTTGAAGCTAGGATGTTTTCTTGATGATTCACGGTCCTATTTTACGTTGTCTGAATGCCTGTCTGCTTCTTCCATGTTGGAGAAGCCTCCTCGTCAGTGGAGAAGGAGGCAGGTGTCTGACCAAACTGTATCTCTGGAGAGCACCTTTTTCTTTCCAGCATCGACCCTTTACTCGGAGACCTTGTTAACAGCCTTTTGGAGATCTAAATAGAATATAAAAACTGCCTCTCYTGTCTGCTTGTCGATGCCTTTAGACAATACTAATAATTTGTGAAGTGCAATTTCTATATTAAAAATGCTTTTTTATTTGCCAATATCTTATCTATTTAATCTTTGTTTGCTATAGTTTCTACTTGTTTGCCCAATACAAATGCCAGAGCTGATGTTCTGTAGTTCTGTTGTTCTCCATCTGGGACTGTATTTAAAAATTACTCATCTTTGCCACCCTCCGCTCCTTTGGGACCAGCTTGGTGTTAAGCAGGAGGTCATATGCTACAGTTCACTGACTTCATCCTTGAGTTCCTTTAACACTTGTGGGTGAATATCACCTTGTCCTCACATTTCCCCCCACCATAACCTCTTCATGCCGGGCAGCGGTCTCTGGGTCTGCTGCATCCCACCATCAGTTTTGTCACCTTCTCTTCCAAACTCCCCAACAGTTCTGCACGTTGTGCCTTCTGCTTCATATAGAATGATTACAAGTGGGAGATCAGAACAACGTCTTTTTCTTTCAAAAGCGAGGGTGTCCCAAGACTGATTTTTAACTTCAAATATCAACAGGAAATAACAGGTCTCAAGTTCTACGTTTGTTTGTATCCAGGATCCCCTTTAAATGTATTGCTGATACTGTCCAGTCTTCTACCAAGAATTCTCTGTATGGTGAGAAAGGGTGATGATGGTTTTTGCTCCAGTGTGTCTAAGACAATAGTGATTTCAGGAACTCTTCTGCTTTCTGTAATGACAAAGAAGGCTCTTCCAGACCTGCTTTTGCAGGATTTGGGGAAATTAAGTCATATGGAAAGATCAAAGTCCTCAGCTCATAATATACATTTCATACGTATTCATCATTAAAGAAAGCTTTTTTTGATCCTTGTTCTATGATGTTCTTAGTCAGAATGATGTGATCAGTATTCTGGTCCATGCTGCCTGACCAGACTTTATCCTAGTGATCCACTCAAGCTGCAGATGTTTTCAGTCCTTGAATTGTGTAGTTACAAGACTGCATCTGTAGAGAGTTTTGAGTATCCACTTCTCAGTCCCCGAGGCCAACTGCCATAGCATGGCTCACATTCCTACAGCTAAAATACATATTCCTCTTGCCTTGAGATTCTTGCCCTTTTGAGAGTCGCACTCTGCATGAATTTCTTGAGTGTAGAGAGAATCTCCCTGCAGTGGGACCGACCTGTGTTTAATTTTAGCCTGTCTAATCCGTCAGCCATCTGAGCTCTCAAACCTCTTCGTTCCTGCTGCTCTGGAGTTCTCAGTAGCAAACAGTGAGCTTCTGTGTTTTCTTTTCCAAATTTTACTCCCCCAGGGATCTCTCCATTAAAGAATTTCTACTAATTGTATTAAGTGTGCATATAGAATAGCACTGAAATAAAGAAGTGTTTTTTAGTTGTGATTCTTAAAGATGTGGTATCTTTATGTAAATTCATGACCCTTGCTCCATCCTTTTTTTTTTTTCCAAATACCTTCCAGGTTTTTGAGTTGAAAGCAATTGAGCTCATTCAGCTCCTACAATTCATGTTAGGTGAGAGCAGAGACTAAGTAATATGGATCTGTGTAAAGCAAAAATAAAGTCTTCAGCACAAATTTCAAATATGAATATGAATAGTATGAATGTCGTAGTATGAATGTGCTCTTAACTTTACCTTGAACTGCTGCTTGGTCTGTATATTTAAATATATAGTTGTACACTTTGGTTCTAAATGTTGCTTTTGAACGTTTTACTTTGAGGTACAACTAAATGAGAGACGTATTCATGTTCTTACAACAGCTGGCTGTACATCTGGATACAGATATTTGGGGACTCTTTTTGTAAATGCAATCAGAAGAAAAGCTAGCAAGCACACCTCTAATATATTTGAAAACTCGAAACCCCTCAAAACTGTACATTGTAATATAGTACTGATTACTCATATTTAAAATAGCTATCTATTTCCTCTTCAGACTGAAGCTGACCTTGCAAGAAACTTTCCAGGAAAGCGTGTATCTAGCTCAAATAACACTCCTGTGTCCCGACTTCCGGCTAACCCGTCACGAGTTGATCGTTTGATTGTGGACCAGTTACGCGAACAAGCCAGAGTAAGCTTTCTTGAAGTATTGTCTCGTGAGTCATAATACCAGGTGAAATATTGTGTTTTTTTATGGAGAATTATAAATACCGAGTGATTTTGGTGTTTTCGATGTGTCCGGCAGGTACTCACCTTAATAGGAAAAATGGAAAGGCTTCGGGGCACCCCGGTGCACGGTAACATATCCGCTACTTTGGAACATCATTTGGAAGCCATTCATGTAACACAAGCGAGGCGCAAGGATGAGATTGTTAATGCTGCTAATCCACAGAGACAAGGAGCACCACGCTATAATAATGAAAAAGGTAAATGATTTCTATTCCTGTGGTTCTAAAACTTTTTCAAATATCAATTGTGAAAATACGCGATTTGAAATGTGCAGCAAATTCCAGTTTTATTTACTGTAACATCAGCAAAAAAGGTTGTAAATCTAAAATAGTTAAAATAGGAGTCAGACTTTTTAAGAGTTAAAAAGATCTTCTCTCACCTAATTTTTCTTTTCTGTTTCTCTCTGACTGGTTTAAACACTTAGAAACTTTCTTCTCTTGACTAAAAAGTAAACCTAAAATCACTTTTTTTTTTTAATATATAACCATAAGTAATTCTCTTTTAAGTCAAAATATACTCATTTTTAAACAAATTTAGTTTCTTTGTTAATGATATTTGGCCAGTCTTTCACTTCTCTTTATAATAAAGTGAAAAATATGCTTGCTGCTGAGTTGATCTGTGCTGCCTGTCTACCTTATCTAAATTAAAAAAAAAAAAAGTCAGAAATAGTGTTTTGTGATTCCCATCTCATGTTGACATATAGCAAGAATGATGTGCAGCACAAGTATAGGCTTCTGAAGAGCCTTTTCTTGTGTGCTGTTCGTGTAACATATGTTTATTCTTACCTAGCACAACTGTAAAAGATGAGTTTCAAAGATCGACCCTAAATCTGCTTTTTAATTATGACTTTGAAAGCATTTTAATTGCCAGAAAGTTAACAAATTGTCGCTCATTATATTATTATAAATAATTATTGGAAAATAATCTTAGAAAAGAGCCATGTGATATAAAGCTGAAGAAATCATTGTTTTGCATGTTTATTTCTTTTCAAAGTTGGACAAAACTTTGGACAAAACTTTTGTCCAACAAGTTGGACCAAATTAAGTAACTTCTCAAAGTTATGTATTAAATGGCAAAAAAAATCTGCTTAATTCATAGCAGCTTAATGTTCCATGTATTTTCATCTATTACTAATTCATCAATAAAGCAAAACTAAGACAAACTGCATTTTGTTCCACTAGCGCAGGGTAAGTGGTAGCTGCTATTCACTATAATGATTGTACAGCTGATACGTTTAGGAATTTGGGTTTTGAAAGTTAAGAACATACTCTTTTTCTTCAGACTAGACTTATTTCTCAGAGAGAGATTTCCAGAGAGGAACACAAATTTTTTTTCTTCCCCTTTCCTCTTTTGGATCCTTATTGAGCTATGTCCTTTATTGCCTCCCTGTTGCTGCAATGAAGCCAACAGTGTGTAGTTCTTTTGACTTGAAGCAACGTAATAGGATCGCTCCCCTTGCAAGAGGGGAAAGATAAATTGTAAAAAGAGTCAAAATATTTTGCTTTCGCAAGTTAGGTGACAAGCACCTTTTTAATGATGTTATATACTTAAAAGTAATAGTCCTGTAGCCAAATAAACTTCTCCAATTAACCCTAATTAGCTCAACTATAGGTCAAGAAGTAGGTAGTCATCATCTTAACAAAAGAAATGTCCCACAAGCCATGGTTTTGATGAACTCATCTTCACTTTGCAATGAAGATACTTGGAATCATTATGTGAACCATCCGATATGGTACCTATAATTAGAAGTATTGCAGTTAGTCTTTTATGGGTAATGGTGACCTTTCCGGTGGGGTTATGTCTCTGAAGAAGAGCTATGCTGCTTTTGGATGTCTAAGCACAATCTAAATCACATACGGAAAAGCTCTGAGTGTTTTCCACAGTGAAATATTTGTTTCTTTGAGTTCCACTGTCGGCGAATATGTATCTAAACATCAGTAGCGAGTCTTTTCCTGCTGGGAGGCCGGATGCGTGTCAGAGCCACTGAAAAGGAAAAACTGTTTTTTGAGCAAATTTTGCATATGAGTGATGAGCTTTGAATGAATTCAAAACGTTTTTAATGCATTAATATTATCAGGCTCGTGTATTAGTTTTACCTGTAACATGTTTTTTTTTTGTTGTTGTAGATGTTCTGGCTCTGGCAGCTGCCATTAGGGAGTTGGCCGCTTCCACGCGCAAGGCTCGTACCGCTTTATGGTGTGCGTTACAGATGACTTTACCAAAAACCTCCTTAAGCAGTCCAGAAAATCAAGAAGAAGTTGAAAGGGCATTGCAAGAGCTTTGCCCTGCAAACACAAGCACACAAGAAAAAAGCAACATGGAGCATGAAAACAAAGGAAGCAAAAAAGAAAAATCTGAGGAATCAATGAGGATTCTGGAATAATAGCAAAAAAAGTAGTAGTAGTAATAATAAAAGGGAGGCAGAAGGCTGAGGAAGGAGGGAAGGGGAAAGTGGCTTGCATAGTGCTATGGAAAATGTTTCTGATAGGTTATCAAAAAGCAAAAAGTTAACATAACTGATCAGTGCTGCAATTTTATTACTGTGATTCTGGTGTTGAGAGACACGTCTTGTAATAGTGTTAATGCAATTTTAATATTGCTGGTATTGCAATGTCTGCTACATAAGAATTTTATTAATAAGAGGAATTAAACAATAGCTGAGCATTTCCTTGTCTGCTTATCCAAAGCTATGTATCAGCTGTGACTGAAGCCATGACCTGAGAAACCAGTGAGTGGCAGAACTTAATTCTCCTTTCTTTGTTAATTATACAATTTATCGCACTTAAATCCATTTGTAAGGTATTTCATAATTGTTCAGGGTTTTTTTGTTTGGTTGGGTTTTTTTTGTTGTTGTTTTTTTGCACCATTCTATAGTTCTTTTAAGTGCCAAAGTGATCACTAAATAGTTTGCATCCTGTCACTCCGTACAGACTCATTCACACTTCTGTACTGGTTTTGTGACAGGGAGTCGGATCGTTCAGGTAATTGCTTACAGTTTGGCAAGAATAATCAGTGTTTAATTGTTGGTTGCGTGAAACGCTTCAGCAGTTGTGCTGCCAACTCAGTTTCCAGCTAAAGCAATGTAAACCAAGATTTCCTATAGCGTAATCCGTGTAACAAAATGTTTTACGTGAAAAAGAACTAATTTAAGGAGTTTGTAGCTTTTCAGTAAGTACTATGTTGGAGTACACATTAGCAGGTGATATAAAATTGTCACTCAGGATTAGAAATTAGATTTAGTGATTCCTCAGTGGGTTAAAAAGCAGTAACTATATAACTTAGTATGCACTTAATTAAAAAAAGTTATGGTTATTAATATAAGTTCATGGTACTATAATTTTTGAAAACATTCCATATTTATTTTAATGTGTTTATTGAATGTTTATTTAAAATTCTCTTTTAGTAATATACAGTTGATCTTTTGCCAAACCTTCCAAAAAATCAGATTTAACGATTTACTCAGGAAATATGTATATTATTATATAAATATACACATGGTATATAGGGATTTTTTGGGGGAAGGGATGTTTGCAAAATATTTACACAAAGCTAACTATATACTAGGTTACCAAAGCTGTTTAACTGATTTGTTTTAGCATGCGAGGATTTCATATRTTTAATTGCTGTTAACTAGTCTCCATTCTGTGGCTTAGACAATCAGAAGTATTATGCATCAGTGTGAATGTTTGGGGTGAGAATTAGAAAAGAATGAGTAATTCCAGTTTTGTTCGTAGAGTACTTACACATATTTTAATGCTTTGACAACTGTGTCTTAATGTTAGATTATCTCTTAACAYGTACTAATAACCAACTAAGGTTCTTAGGTATCAGTATATTAATGAATGGCTTCAGAGGGCAGTTCTTATTTTAAAAGCAAATTCAGTTGGGATGTGAGGAAAGTTCGAAAGACAAAAATGAAGATTTAGCTGTGCTTCATAATGTTTGATGTTGAATTCGACATTTTGTGGATAAATATGTAATTGTTTCCGTATATACGTACTTGCAAAACGTTCCAAGAAGAGGTCTGTCGTTTTGGATCTGATAACGTGTCTAGAACAAACGTATTCTCAATAGTACCATCGTTAACTGCAACGAGGCAGTAACCGCATAACTTCGTAGACAAAAGTTACAGGCGCCTCATTTTAATCCACGGAATAAAGTTTAAAAATGGGAGTTGATAGAAATCAGAATCTTAGTATAGTAAGATCCTTTCTTTTTCCTAAAGAAAAGTGAATTCAACTTAAATGTTTTCAGCCATAGCCTAAAGAAGTGAGTACTGAAGAATTATTTTAGTGCTGTGCGAGTGTATGTGTGCATGTGCAGTTCATTTGCACAAATTAATTTCAGAAGGTTAAATTTGCTTTTGTGAAACTAATTATACTCCATGGTTTTAAAAAGAAAAACGGAGTCTACAGTATTTGAGTTCATGGCTAATTTTGTTTTTGAATTATGATTACTATGTTGACGGGAAATCAGAACCTGAGTCTTGATTTGCATTTCTGTTTACAGAATAATTGTAGTCCTGCGGGATCGTTTTGTAGTGGTGAACGTATCGGGCCCGGCAGGTCCTTACCGTATCGTTTGYGTGTTAATTATTATTGCGAAGGAGTGTGGTCTTAATTGGCTCACACTGGAGTTAACGTGCCTTTAACAGTCTTATTTTTCAAAACCAGTAAATAACTGTATGCTTTCAATTGCAGTCTTAAAAACGCATTTAAAAAAGGTTACAGTTTGGCTGCATTTGAGTATTGCTGACCCCCCCCGGGGTCTTCATACAAAAACGTTATGCCCGTTGTCTTTAAATCCATTGCTTGTGGACAGCGTTAGACCTATAAAAGCAAAAGCCCTTTCAGAGTGCTGAGGTTCTGTTGCTTTGTTACGTAGCCTTTTATAGTTCAGGAGAAATAATACTGTATTTTGTAAAATAACCGATTCGCAGCCAGTGTCGCAGTTGCACTCTTACAGGCGCAAAATATTTTTTAGCTGACTAGCGTTTAATTTGGCAACGAGGTACAAGTTCTGTGAGTATTGCATTGAGTTGTTGGCCTGGTTAAGCGTAATGCTTCTGTTTTTAAGGGATTAATTCTATTCCCAGTTCATTGACTTCAGTGGAAGCAGAGTTGAGGCACCACGTTACACTTAAGCTAGAGAGGTGGTTTTGCTTTGGAGCTTGATTTCTGAGTTTTTCTGTTTGTGGAGCAATGAAGTAAAATTTTGCTGATTTTTTTTTTGTTTGTTTGTTTGTTTCAGAGTAGCTTTGCTGAGATTCATCTCTTCTGGTTTGGTTTATGCAGTTTGAGTTTTTGTGTGAGGTGAAGGAGTTAGCAGAGTTGTAGCTGGTAGTGGCAGCAGTGATACTAGATTGCTCCATTTTAAGAGAACAGGATGCTTAAGAGTCCCTTTTCAAATCAAGATTGCGTGTTTTGATAGATATGAGTGAATCTTAAATGCTTCAAAATCCCAAACTGGTAATCCAGTATATCATAGATTTAAAAAAATATGTGTAGATAACTGGAGACTTCTGGTGACTTCACCCGATCGTTTCTCAGGAGAGGGGCTGCTTCAGAGTAAGAACCTTTTTTTTGGTCTCCCGATGGGTTCAGTATCTCTGCTTTTCTTCTGTATTTACAGGGTCCCTATAACTGTTAAGTTACTCTGGTGGTATTTGTGTAAACCAAAACTGATGAACTGGTATTAGTTTGTCGTGACTGCTGTTAGAACAGCTTGCGGAGAGGTTGTCTAGCTTTCTGATGCTTGTGTCGCTGAGCCTTTTCAAGAACAGGCGAGTCTCTAAGATTCTGTGAGCTCCCAAATGGCTGCTGTTTTTTCCCCTAAACTGGATGCTCTTCTTTGCCGTTGGTGTTTGCCATTGCTATTAATCTTTTCTGGGTACCTGGATATGTATCATTTGGAAATGATTTGCCTCACAGCTTGGGAACTGATGCTCTAGTGTTCGTAATAAGTCTCTTCTTACTACTTTCAGTACCTTTTCTCTTTGATGAAGTAAGTGCGTTGTAGAGGATGGAGAGTATACGAGTGGGAGGCTTTTGGAGGTACTTGCTGGTATTTTGGCCTTTACTGCCTTACCAGGCCGTGTGCTGTGTTTATTTCTTGCCATCCATGTTAAATGGTGCGAGTTGGCATGTGTGTTCTTCTGCTCTTTGAGGCATGGGACACTCGAATGTCCCCGTTCTCCCCCCCCCCCCAACCCCGCACCCCCATCGCTTTCTTACAAACTGGGATGAGACCTGACAAAGAAGGGAAAAAAAGGAAGGCCAGGTTTATTGCTGACGGCTAGGGGTAATTGAGAATCAAGCAGACAAATACGAATTACTCTTGGTGTAGTTGAAATTAAAAAAATAGGTGTCTCTGCCTAGGAATGTCCTCTCTTCAGAGAAGTGTGAAGATATTCCAGAATTTTGTAGAAGACTTCCTAGCTTTAGTCCTGTGTGCTTTTCCTGTGGAGACCATGAGCGCAGCTTCCTGAGATTATCTTTGATCTGCTCTCCAGGTTTTCTCCCATTCTGCTTGCAGAAATAAAGAAGGAAAGAGGAGCCATAAGAACCCCTACTTGCTGTGGATAGGATCGCTCCTCTTAACAGCCATGGCTCCAGTAATCAGTGTGAGCCTGAGGGTCCAAGCCTTTCTCTGTCTTTCCTTCAGCTGCGCTTCCCTTTTTCCACCTCGGCTGGTCATAGAGGCYGCCAGTGTTCAACCGCTGAGACTCATGGTAGAGTTGACTTGTGCCAGTCGTGCTCTGGTAGCTGTTCTTCCACCCTTAAATGGTGTAATCATGGAAGCA
This sequence comes from Apteryx rowi, assembly GCF_003343035.1. Taxonomy (NCBI): domain Eukaryota; kingdom Metazoa; phylum Chordata; class Aves; order Apterygiformes; family Apterygidae; genus Apteryx; species Apteryx rowi. The sequence goes on from NW_020451127.1 coordinate 2,912,950, forward strand.
ATTGGTGCTCTCAACTACGTACCAGCCTGAGGTGGCTAGGATATGGTTTGGGAACAGCTGGATGTGGTCCTCCTCTTAGAGCAGGTTCACCAACTCTTGCCTCTCCACTACTGTGTCTGTCAGCAACGAGAAAGAAATAGGGTTCAAACCATCTTTTCTAAATGCAGTATAATTCATAGAAATAACAAAGGTCCCAAATGACAAGGAACATCTAGCATAAAAGTTTCATTGAACTGTTTGTTTGGGGGGTTTTTTGTTTGTTTTCTTGAGATTTGTTCTTCCTAAAATGATAGCATTCAGCTTTGCTCAGCATGGTATTCTCAGATACAAATTTATATTAGTTTATAGCTCTGATTCTGTTGGATGTTGGATTTTTGTTTAATTGCTGTAAAGATTATGCAACAAACAAACCTTAAGCCTATATGTATTTTTAAAAAAGTTATTTCCTTATCTGCTCTGAAAGCTGATTTTATTCTCTGTTCAGGAGCTGTGATGTCAAAGCGCTGCATGTTGGAGCAACCCAAAGCAGTAGGGGTCTGGGGTGGGTTTTTGGTTCTTTGTATCTTTGGTTCTTTTGGCAGTGTATGTGACCTTAGTTGTAAAATTAAATTTTTAATTCTATTTTATATCTACAGTATTATGTAGATATAGATATAGATATATTTAAATAGAGTCATTAAGGTGGAAAGTCTTGAGTTCAGGATTATTTTTTTAAATCTTCAAGATTGTATATTATATTGAAAAAGAATAGGGAATGTATGAGAGGAGTTAATGTTCAAATATACTTTTTTCTTTTCTTTTTTTTTTTTCTTTTTAAATAGGTGCATTTGCAATTAGGCTACTGATGAGCTAGGTGTGATCCTGCTTCCATTGAAGCCAGTAGCTTTAACAGGTTTTGACTTCAACTGGCTCTGTTGCTTTACTGGCATGACATCTCAAGTTATGTAGGCTCTTTGTAAATATGAGCTTAGTAGTTCACCTTGAACAGTTGATATAAAGAAACTCCAGAAGGATGTGTTCCCGACCTTTTTTTATAAGGTTTCTCCCTACGCCGACAACTTGGAATTAGAAGGATTATTTTGCTTTCTTTCGAAGCTGAGGAATATACCTACTGCAAAAGCTTTGGCCGAATTAAATCTGTGGGTTTCTGAGAATTTTGCACCTTGTTTTATCCTGATTTGCGTGGATAGAAATACAGCCTTAACCATGCAAAGACCTTGATTCATTTCCTCTGCGGTTTACCTGTCTCAATCACCAGCACTTTTTTGTTGTGTAGAATATTATATAAAAATTAGGCATCTATGAATTTATTTTTTGTTATAGATTGCTTTATAATTTGTTTAAAAAAACCCACATTTTTCCTATCAGTTCTATCAGTTATATAATATGAAGGGTCATTATTTTTCTTCATTAGCAATACTGTAATCAAAGGTGCAAAAATAAGATGCATTTGATGTACGTAGTCTGTGCTGTTAGAGGTTGAAAATACATGGGATTATGAGCAACTTACTAAAATATTGAGGAACTGGAGCTATAAATCCTCTTTGCTGCTTGTTTGCCAAATAAGCTTTAAAAAAGGAAATTATTTGCATATAGTGTGTAAAAGCTAGTTAGACCAGAGTCAAATTAAAAAAAAACAAATCATTGCTAGGCAAAGGTTGCTTTACATTTTTTACTGTATAAAATACAACCAGTTTAAAACTTGTTTATGCACAGTAATAACTTAATGAGCATAGTTTTTTCACAGAATTAGGCTATTTCCAATATATATGGGAAAAATAAGTTTCCTTTTATTTTTTATGACAGATATACAAAGATTAATAGTGTCTATATTTTAATATAATATTTGGTGTCTGAAGTATATCTTTTACATGTTTGTTGGTCAAACTCATTTACTTAAAGCAAATTTTACACCGCTGCTGAAATATTACCGAAGGAGGGTTTTGTGAGTTGATCCATTTAGTACACCCAACAGGAATATGTGAAAGTATAATTTAGCTTAAAAAGAAAAAAAAAAAAAGTCAATTGTTGATTATACAAGATTTTAATCAGTCAGTTTGGCTTATTTAAGTATTTCCGTCAAACAACTGTGGATATTGAATTAACGCTGCAAAAATCTTCCTTCTACCTCCTGCATAACGTTCTTAAAATTATACTTCACAGATCTCTTTGGGGATATATGTTATTACAGCAAGCTGGTCCACCTGAACTCGTGGGTTCCCTGTGCTTTTCCTTTCCTCCGTTCGTCGTTTTATGTGGAACACCGGGATGCCTTGTGGCTGAGGCTCGATTACGTTCACTCGTGCAAAGCGGCTTCAGGCGAGCTGTGTACACTCGCGCGCGGTTTCTGTTACAGCGGTCGGGAGATTGCGAGGTTTGCGTCACGCGTATGGAGGTCTCAGATGTGTGAGAATTCTGTAATAAATCATGGCCAGTGTGATTTTTTTAGTATTTTTTTATGTATGCGATCGATTCCTTTTATTTAAATAATCAATTGTGTTGTATGTATGTCCCTAATAAATAGTTACAGCTTGTTGTTTCATCTAGTTCGATTTATGCTGGTAATCGGCTGCTGGTCTCCATGGGAGATGTGGGGTGGGTTTTTTTGTTTTAGTTTGTTTTTTTGGTAATTCAGCACTGAAAAAACAAATCTTATGTGTTCTGGGTTAACACAGTTACAAAAATTAAAATGCTTTATGACACCGATTTTATCACTTTAGCAAATTTTCTGGGAGAAGAATTGGAACGTTTCCCATAGTTATCCCTAGACAGCGTTTGTTGTACTTGGGCATTAAGGAGTCTCTCTTACTCTGAACGCAAGGTCACGCGCGGAGGAGACTTCCTCTGAAAACGTAGAACTGCGTTAAATGGCTGAAAACGCACAAAAGGAAAAAGCTTAAGTGATTTCAGTAAGTTGCGCTCATCGCTTCGCACAGCATTACCGGGGAAGAGCGGTCGGGATGAACACTCCCCACGCGAAGTAACTTTGCAAAGCGTCGTAGAGCCCGCTTTGGTTGGAGCGGAGGTTAGCGGCTGCGAGCAGGCGCCTCGCTCTGCTGCACTGAGCGTCGTAGAAGACGCTGAAAGCCGGTGCGCTTTCCAAATCGCTGCCCTTGGCAGAGCTTGATTTTTTTTTTTTTTTTTTTTTTTTTTTTTTTTTCAGTAAGAAGAGTTCACGCAAACCTCGGGTACATGCAGACTCGGAAGCTCTGGAATCCCACGTAGCCGATGAGAGCGTCTCCGCGTATGCGCATCAGGTAGGTTTAGGCAGTGAAAAAATGGTGTGTTGCTAATATGTTATAAATTCTTGTTTCATTTAATTCATGCCATGCGTAAGCCACCCTTTGTAGGCTTTTGAAAATGCCTTCTATTCTGCGTAAAATAGCTAAGCAATTTATATACCCCATAATCTTTGAGGGAGGTTCATCTTTATAATATGTAGATATGTAACTTAGGTCAAGCAGGTTACGCTCTTAAAGTACCCATTTTTTTTCCATTACTTACAGATGGAGCATAAACTGACTGTCTCAGCTGTTGGTGACACTGTTCATGGGATTAATCCCATCCTGAAGTGTTGGCGAATGTATGGCTGATAGCAAGTCATATGTTGTACAGCTAGCGTAAGAATTCAGCTTGTTTGTCTTGTGGAATCTAGTGTGGAATTATTTCAAACTGGGGAAAAATATTTCTAAGCAGTCTCTCTTCCAGTGATTTAAAGGAAAAAAAGAAATCAATTAATTGTTTTTCCTTAGTGGACAATTTTATACGCTTTCATGGTGCTCGAATAATTTAAACCTTTGATTTTTCAAGCAGGGCATTTCCATATTCAATCGATTTATACATCTCAAGTATCTCAATGTGGAATTGTTTGAGCTCTTTTTCCATATCTCGCTTTTTCCTGGCGTTCCTCTCAAAGCCCAGCCAACATTTTCGGTTCCCTTTTCCCTTCATTCCCTTCCCAAACCTGCGAGTATTTGCATTCCCTATATTGCATAAGTAACCAACTCTTTGAGTCCTAGGAAGCACGGACCAAAACTTCTGATGGCTAAAAACCACGGGGCATTCGTATTACACCTCAGAGAACTGACAGCAGAAGTTGTGTCAGGAATGGTCCAAGGGAGGAGATCGCAGGGGCTTCCCGACGCATCCCACCGCTCCTGCGTGCGGTTGGGTTGTACGTGCTCTCGGGTTTGGGAATGATCAACGGATGTCACTGTTGGCAAGCCACAGGAATTTAGGTTACCAAATAGTCCTCAGTGCCGTCATGGCCCTGCTACGTCTTGCGATAATGTAAGAACCAAATTTGAAGTCTTCCTATAAAAACGTGTAACTAGGATAACTGAAGCAGACCAGATTTTTTTTGTTAGTTTGTGGACCTTAAATGTATTTGGCTACTCTGCAGGTTTTGGTTGTGGTTGCTGCTTTGTATGCATGTTTCGGAAGTTAATTTTGGGGCACTGCTAGAAACTTTTTTTTTTTTCTTTTTCCTCTCAACCTCTTCCCCCTCCCTTAGGTAGCGAACAGGATTCCCAAAGCACTGTTATTTAGCAGATCGTTAGAGATGGAGCTCTCCACTGATAGCACTATTCCCTGCCTCGTGCCTATGTAGGGAGGAAGGGGAAGTTATCTGTGGTGCAGACCATGCTGGAAGTGAAAAAGAGCTTTACTACAAATTCATTTCAGCCTTTATTGTATGTAGAGGAACTAATATAGGGGCTTATTTGAGAGCTTTAAATAAGAGCTTTAAATGAGAGCTTTAAATATCCTGCCCAAGATTAAAGATCACAGCACGGTAATCTCTTCAGCAGTGGGGATATCGAAATTTAGCCTCTGGTCCAGAAAACCAGAAACAAGAGACGCTCTCGGTAGCATGCAGCACGTGATATTTTTGTTACAAAAGAAGCAGAGCGAGGAAAAATGGCCAATATGCATGCATAGTAGATATTAATAGAAATATTAAAAAAAAAAGACATATAACACTTTTATTCAAATACAGTGTGGTTGCTTTGATACACGTTCCAAAACACCTGCAAAGAAATAGTGGCACCTATTTTAATACAGCTATGCTGGCAGCTTGCCTGCGAAGATACTTTGGAAATTAGTCACAGTGAAATGTTTTTCTCCTCGTCTATCACACCCTGAATTAATCTGATAACATTTGGTCTCTTGCATTGATTTTTTTTTTTTTTAAATGATGGTAGTTGAAAGTATTTGGAAGACACATTTGTTTGATAGCCTGATTTTTGTGAAGCCCTGCAGTTTGGTGGTACTGCTCTGATTTGAATAAAAGTTCCTTATCGAAATGAAAACGCTGCATTTCCACAGTGCTGGCTTGTTAAGGTTACTGAGAAGACCTGTGATATTAGCTGATGAATCATGCTGTGTATGGGTATCTATATTTCAAGAGTGTTAGGTTACAAGAGATGCAAAGCTCAGTAAGTAGGCGGTTCAGTCAAATATTCCTGAAGAATTATCAGTAGAATAACATTCCTTTGCACAGCTTAAAGGCTGAAGGTTGCTGGATTGTATTTGTCTGAAAATTCAGTGATCTTGCAAATGGATCATAAACAAATGTAAAACCGAAATGTTTATTTGCTTAGAATCAGTGGGTGGAAAGCAAAAGGTGAACGTCTTAAACAGAGAAAACATTTAGCGTATACAGATCTTAGTCTAGCTGTTAAAAGAGAAGTAATGATCAATTAAACTAAACTAACAAGTGTTTATATGTGTCATTTTAACTCGCTCACTAGTGTGTTGTGCTAGAAACCTACCTTATCAGCTGTTGCAATTTTCGTCCTCATTCTAGAAGTCACTGACAGCCTTTTAGATTTTAGGATAAAACACTCTCTTAGACGGTGATTTTGGGCTATATTATTGCCTACCAAGTAGATTTCTGCTATTGTTTGCAGTCTGAATCTCACAGATATTTGTGGTTTGGGTAAGCAATTACTGAAGATAATATGTGACAAGTAACTCAAAAGCAGCTTTTTTTTTTTCCTTCCATGTTTGTGACCTTACTAGTCTGTGATGGTGCCTGAAGAATGTCTGTCATAGCAAACGATTAATGTTGCAGGGTAAAATAGATGAGGATCTCTCACAAACAGCAAGCCTGAACATGAGGTTGGTAGATTTTTGCTTTTAACTTTGGCTTTTAAGTCACTCTCATGGGTTTATTGTTTCCCTTCTGGTGCTTCAGGAGAACTCAACCCTCCCTCTCCCCTCCCCTGCCTCTCCTCCCCCCAAATGGTACAGAATTTAATAGTCTTATTTATTTTTCTTTTCACAGATCTGCTTGTAAATCAGGTGCCAGTGTAGTTCCTACTATGATTTTTTCACGACAGCAGTAGGGAGATAGATGCAAGCAGCAGGATACGTGCTCCAATGGTAACGTTACAGTATTGAGAAAAACCTATTTGAATGCTTTGAAACTTGTGCTCAAAAAAACCCCATACACAAGAGTGTGTGTGTTTGTGTGTCAGAACAGATGTGAACAACTGGCTACGAAGGGATGGACAATTAGAAAATACTCTCTAAACCCGCTTTCAGTGTCAGTTTTGCATGCTAAATTCTTCCATTGTTTTCCCACCACCACCCCAGATATCACTGAGGCTCTTCCACCTTGCTGTGATACAAACCTATTGAGTGAAAGAGTTCCTCTGGATTTTCATGGGTTTGAGGCTGACTTGTTAGTTCCTGATGTAAATAGGGGAGGAGAGAACTCAAGCTCCGCTTAAGTCGGTATAGTTGTACGAAAGTGATAGTAGAAGTTCATGGTTATACCCGATTCAGGACAGGCTGTAATCACTTAGCGTAAAATATGACTGCTGAAGATGCAGAAGCGTTGTATGGTTGACTTCTTGCTACGTGAAGGTGTAGAATGACAGTGTAGAAACGAGGTGTAAAAAAGCTCAAAGACTTCTGAAAGTGCTTTCAGATTTCCCAGCACATTATGTATTAAAGGCAAGACGTGCAAAACCAAAACAGCAACAAAGAAGAAAAAACTGCTGATGAACTATTTTGTTTTTCTTCACAAGGAAGAAGAAACGTTAGGTTTAGAGAGCAGCATACAGGAAGAGAAAGTCTTTCCCTTCGTGAAGACGTACAGCCTTGAACAAGGATGAGTAGGCAGTTAACATCAATGGTTTCAGAGAGGCAATCTAGATGAACTGGTGGGGTGCCACTGTCTTATTTCTCTGCAATCCACCAGTCCATTTTCAACAGATTTTTAATTAGCCTGTTTATTTGTAGATAATAAATTATGAAGCAAAACATGCTTTTAAGTTACCTTGTCAGACCACTGACGTAACAAAGCTTATAGGGCAATTACATCAAAATTCGATGTCCAGAAGTGCAAACAATTTAATAGGTAGGAGGGATTAGTCATAGAAAATTGCAGTAAGAATGAGGAAGACAAGATCTGTCTTGCTAGTGTCTGGGGTTTTTAATCAGAAGACTTGAGAGTGAATGGCGTATTCAGATATGACGGCTATCTGAAGAAACGGAGATGGAGGTGTGGCTAGAATTTACTCAACGAATTGTTTACTCAGGCCTCATAAAGTCTTTATAGAGTGAATTACTGCATTCTTCTTGCAGATAAGCAGTTTGCATTTATCGGTTGATTTTTAACGGGACCTTTAGCAAAGCTTATCCGCTGTGACTATCTTGATTCAAATGCACAGGGAGATGATGGTGCATGAATGGCTCTTGTGTATGGGGTTCTTCTAATGTTTGGGCTACTGTTGCTGTCCAATACAGGCTAGAGTTAGTACGGTTTAACTTAGACCTCCATAAAGCTGAACGTATACGCTAGTAACAGCTTCCTTTTCCCTGTGTCCGGTGTAGGGATCATTTAGCAGCAAGCGAAGTTATATTCCATTTTAATCAGAATTACCTCTAAATTCAGCCCTGCTATTCAAATGAGATTTTTGAAGGCAGAGATAGATGCTGGCAGCGATTATGTATCGATCGAGATAGTGAGGAATGAAGCTGGCCTACGGATTTATATGTTTGTAAGTGCGGGCTTTCCTCTTGTATCCTGGATGCTTTATTACCTGGTAAATGGTTCACCTGGGTTCCAGCTCAAGGTAATCTAACGACTGAATTCAGTTGCGATGTGGAAATAAATTGCTTTGCTGTGATTAGAAATCCTTTGTGCAGGCACTCTGCTTTTTTCTGTGGTTATGCCCTTCAGTCCTGTACGTGCCACTAACTACAACCAAGAGTTATATAAATAGCTGTCATTAGGCAACTTGCAAAAAATTTTGCCTTGAAGTTCAATTTAAAGCCATTTATTTCTGTGGCCTAGATTCTGCACTCTTGCTTCCATCTCTTTTGAGTTTAATGAGATCTTCCTAGGAGGCCAGCTTTTTGTTCCTCAGGAGGCAGAAAATGATACAAATTTAGTCCTTTACACTTTGTTGTAGTTGCGAACAGGCAACAGTTAAGGTACAAGAGCCAAGCTTATGCTAGCATGCAGATCAAAGGACACAAAATCCTCCCCCCAGATATTTTAGAAGTGACTGCAGGAGTCTGTAAATCAGATGACATGCGTACCCGTTTCACATCATTCATTCTTTTCCCTAGAGAATGATACACTTTCCATGATTTTTAGCATTTAAAACAGGAAGATTAAAGATTATCTTCATTCTTAATTTTTGTAAGGTGTGCAATGTTAATGCCTTTTTTATTCCAGTACAGATACGTTCTTATTATCTGCCTATGTTTGTAGTAGGAAATATTTCCACTAGTTATCTTGTAAATGAAATTGTCCTTATAATAAGTCGCCTTCAGAAGAAAAGACATGAATATAAATTTTGTGCTTACTCCTTCCTTCTTCCTTAAGAGACCTTCCCATTCCTTCCAAAGATTTTTATAACCACTTTTCCTTTTAATTCAGAGCTGGGAATATTACATCTCTTTCAGATTCAGCCTTTGACACAGGTATTGATCATGCCTGGAATGTACTCAGGCAACTTGGTGATAAGGGTGTTGGAAGGAATGAGAGGTTAGATATCAGTTTTCTTTTTCCAGCAYGTCCCAAATAGGCAGTAAGTAGGGCATGAACTCAACTAGATGGATTAAGCTCAGGACAGCAGAAAGCACCACACCCAATAATAACGTAGTAATGAGTTTTATTTTTGAGTAAAACATTCATTATCTTTGATATTACTGATGTGTCCAGGCAACCACATTATAGGGCACTGTATTAAGCTGAAGGAAAATGCTGTCCCTGCCGCTGCGAGCTCAGCCAATGACAAAGTGCAACAGATGGGTGAACTGGACAAGTAGAAGAGAGGATGAGGTAAGAGTCAAACGAGCATATTTCTTGGGCGCCCGTCTAGCCTTGTCGGGCCGCAGTGTTCTGCAGGCAGTGCGACAAGCTGAGTCATCAGGCAAGGTCTGAAGAAGGCTTTGGATGAGAAAATGAGACAGTGTTATCAGTGTTGATGCCTCCTCCTTAACTGAAAGCGCTGAAACCGAGGAAGGGATTTATGCATACGACTAGCTTAGAGTATCTGACTAGTCCCATTGACATCAGTGGTGCTACTCAAGCACTTACCTAAAATAAAGGCAATTCTCAGCTTTCTGAAATGGATTAAACTTTTTGTGTAAAAGACATTTCATAAGGTAAATTAGCTTCTAATTTCTTCTGATATTTTGTTACTATCTCAATATGTCATACTTGCATTTACATACAAAAGCTTCTGCCCTGCTTCTCAGTCTCTTCAACTGACTCGGTGTGATTCAAGAGATATCAAGATAGTTTGCATGTTAAGATCTTCACCACTCAACAAAAAAACCAGATTATTCACAAGCAAAAAGCACCTATGTCAGGATTAAATCCTAATGTGCCTAATATAATTTTTAACCTTGCTGTAAAGATGCTGTTTATCTCGGGTAGCAAGAAAAAAAACTAGCAAACTACTGACACTCAGCGATACAAAGCTTGGTCGGAGGAGCCTCCTGTGGAAGTGCTTCTGGGTTTAAGACTTCAAGAAAATTAGAGTTGCTCAGGAGGGAAGACTGCTTGTAAAAACTGTGTGCACTTCAAGAATGCACATCTTTCTGAAAGGAGAAAATACTTACACACGGGAAGATATAGTGAAAGCTTAAAAGCAATGGAAGAATTTTTGAGAAACAATTCTATTAACAAAGTGACTATTTTCTACAAAGAATGTTACTTAGCTATGACAACTGCACTACTGTCCACAGTGTAAGAGAAGAAATAAATCTAGTGTTTATTTCTAGCAGCATAATTTTTTTTTTTCCATGAAGAGAATGAATCCATGGAAGAAACTAGTGAAGCCTTTTACTTTATTTTATTTTATTTTTTTAATTCCCTTTACATCCGAAACTGCTGCATTTCATTCAATAAGTATTAGACAGGTTTAAGGGGAAAACCTCCAAGGAACATATTCTAAGAGAAGAACTTATCAGCTCATAGACTAAAGTAGCTAGGATTGAAAGGGACTTCTGGCATCTTTACCCCAATCCCTGCTCAAAGCAGGGCCAATTTCAGAGCTCAGGGTCTTGTCCACTCAAATTCTGAATACCTCCAGTGATGGAGATCCCACCGCCTCTCTGGGTCTCTGTTCCAGTGGTGCACCACTCTCATAGGGAAGACTTTTCTTCCACTTAGGTGGGATTTTCCTTGTGTCTGTCACCTCCTCTACATGCTGCATACCTCTGAGAAAGGTCTGGCTCTGTCTTCTTTATAACCTCCTCCCCTTAGCTTCTGGTATGTGTCAGTAAAGCCTAGGAGGAATATTAGATCATGGGATGGAAAGTAGTGATGAATGTTCCTTCAAAAAATTTTTTGTTTTCATTTGCTGAGACTAATGGGAGCACTCTGCATATAATTGTGTAGAAAGCAACTATTCAGGCTCAAATGTAATTCCCTCTTTGTCAGGAGTCTGGGGAATGGAGTTCAGACGTGTATAATGGATGGGGCTGCTACACGCAGCTGAATTTGAGTTGCTTTCAGAGACATGCTGATGTCCTTGCTCAGAGTGGAACCGAGCCTACAGGAAAGGAAGATACAGTAGTTAAGGAAGCTTAGTGGAAAAAATAAACTTGCCTGTACTTTCATCGTTCTGACTGTGGAGGTAGGTGCCCTCAAAGAGGGGGTGTGCCTGAACTGGGCTGAGCACGGACAGGTAGCCGAGTGGGATAGGTCAGAGACAGCATGATCACACAGGGGAAAAAAAATGGGAAAAGATAAGGCACAAAATGAGATGAAAATTGCAAGTGCCTTGAAGAAAAAATTGGTCTATACTCAGTAGAGCAGGAGAGGTGTCAACAGACCCCCCCCCCCCAAAAAAAAAAGCAGGCTGCAATAAGATAAATATCACAGTTAATACCTGTAAGAAAGGGGCTAATAGATCTATTTCCAACAGGGAGCAGGTTAGCTAGCTTGACTTCAAGTCCCAATAGATATTGGAACAAAAAAGTGAGACTTGCTCCATAAGCACTGAGAAGAGGCTAAGGAGGGGAGTAACAGTCAGTATAGCTATGTGAAGCCGTGGCAGCCCAATCTGATTTCCTTGTACAACAGTGTTACAGACAGAAAGGAAACAAGAGAGTCACGTAAGCTGACCTTTTTTAAAAATTTTTGTCACCATTTTCCATGACGGTCTCGTAAATAGTTTTGAAACATGGTCTAGACAAAGTATTCTAGAATGGGTATAGAGCTGATTGGAAAACCTTACTCACCGTGTAGCTATTAAAGGTTGCTCAATACAGCCTTCCATTTTGACAGTAAGAACCAAACACTGCTGTTTGTGCACTGATGCTTAGCACTTTTAATGAAAAATCTGATTTTGGCAGGGTCTTCCAGGATTTGGTAGGGCAGGCTTAGAAATCCATGRTCACAAACTGGAGAAAATACATGAGATTCTCTGAAAGGGAAAGAGTTAAAATAATCTAGTGCACAAAGACAGCATAGGAGAGAGCTGATCAGGTGTAGTTCTATGAAGAAGGATTTGGGCATTACTGGGAAGCGCAAGCTGACCATGAATCACCAATGCCAGACTGCTCTGAAGCAAGCAGAATCCATAAGTGGGTGTACGAAGGGCCTCTGAGCTGCAGTGTGTCTGAAGTAGTCCTCCTGCTGATCCTGGTCCATCCTGGTACGGCAGCAGCTGGAGTGCTGTGCCTTGTTTTGGGCCTCTTCAAACGTACATAGACAGCTGGAGTTGGTCCAACGGAGAGCAATGAGAATGATCAGAGAGTCAGAAATGAATTAAGGTTGTTCAGTCCAAAGAAGAGAAAACAGAGTCAACAGTTTTCTTTTTTTGGCAGGAAACCTTTACATGTTTGAAGGGCACGATGCATCTTTTGTATTCAGGGTGCGTGGGTTTAAACTATAGGAGGGCCGATTCAGGTTAGCTGCGTAGAAAAAGGTCTGATGTTAAGGACAGTAAAGCACTGAAAAAGATGATTGAAGGAGCTTCTGTAAGCTTTTTTTGGAAGCCTTTAATACCAAATCAGGTTAGCATGTGTCAGGGATTGGGTAAGTGAAGGTGATGCTGCTTTGACATGGACTAGATGACCTCTCGAAGTCTTTTTGAGGTCTATGAGGGTAGGATTGGCTGGGATTAAAGACAAACACCAATGTTTGCTGAGAAGTCTTCTTATGCTTCCTCTGGTTTTGCCTTAAAGTCATTTCAAAGTTTAAAAACAAGAAAGAAAAAAAAACACCTTTGCCTAAGGTTTTCCCCAAACTGAGGTATCCTCACTGTTTTCCCATAAGGATTTTGTGATGTCAGACCCTAGTTGATTATGTCTGAAGAACATATCCAACCCCTTTACTGTCCTTCTTGGATCTAACTGAATCCGCCTGCTGGTGTGGACAGATAGAGTTGTCTAACACACTATTATCCATTCTTTATTGTCTGTTCACAATTTAATTTTTCTCAAAATTCTGAAGAGCTGCCTTTAAGAAAATTTAATCCAGCACCTCAGCTCTTTTTTTTTTAACCTTATACTTAGATTTGCCTTTGTAATAGAGTCAATCTCTGTGTCTCTCTAAAGATCTAGCTGCTAATTAATATTGCCAGGCTTTTGTAATCTTTTTTTAGGGAAATGCTCTTTTAAATTAGGAGCCCCTTTGGAAGTAGGCCATCAGTGCTAGTGACTGGAAGATATTTAGCACAGAATAGGTGGTCCTATCTGTCAGAATTAGATGTGGTAGAAAAATATCCTGTATTGGCTGTGGGTTGTTGGCATTTAAGATTTTTATTTGCATTGATCTTTTCTTTTCATGAAAGATTCTTAGCAATAGATGGGGAGACAAAGCCTCAGAGGGTTTTTATGGGGGGTAGCAGGGTTCAATAGAAACTAATTAAACACACCGAAAAGAAAAATGGTGACAATTTTTAAATTTTCGTGCAGTATTACATGAAGAAAATCAAATGAAATTCTCCTGTAGGGAGAAAGAGAAATCATTTTTGACGAAAACCTGCATTTTTATGCAAAAGTTCTAGTACTTAAAAAGGAGTATTGAAGCCGGACATAACACCCCAAGCCTTGCTAGTTAATCCAAGGAATTTCATTGATTTCTTTGAAGAAAAACTAGCAAAACCCAGCTTCTTTCAGTGTCTGGAAATCATGGTTGAATCAGTTTGGACTCCTTTAAAGTTTCAACTTGCATGAAGTTTAGATGAGCAATTTTGGAGGTTAAAGATAGCAAAGTTTTCAAGCAGAAGGAAGGATTTTTCTGTATTTTAAAACCTCATAAATAGCAGTTGCTATTTAAAGCACAGTTCCCTAATGTTTGCGGGTGTAGAGGTGGGGAGAGAAAACATACTTAAGGAARAGCTGGCTGTGGGCTTCCAAGGACAAAAAAGGAACAGTAACAGGCCTGATTACGTTTCATGTGCTTTCATTCAAATGCAGGTCCTTTCAACCCATTCATCATTTGCTCTCTAAATTTAAACCTTTATTAACTCAACTTCTATAGCTTTTCCTTTTAAATTAAACCTTTGACACTTGGAAATTCCTGAGTAGATAAATAACTCATTGCTACTTTAGATACTTCAGCCCGTCTCATTTTTAGTGACCTTCTTTCAGAGTACCTCAGGCAATCCACTCATGTCAATATAATTAAGGCAAGTCACACAGAGTCCGAAAAAGTGGCTGACGGTGTGAGAACGTGGAGAGATTATTACTTGTTTGTGTGGTGCCTAGGAGGTGCCAGTCCCGAGTACTGGTGGACACAGTAAGATGAGCTCCAAGGAGCTTACGGTAAAATTATGAGATAAATGCTCCGTGAAAGTAGGCCAAGCTGGAGGGCAATCCCGATAAGGATCCTCTTTCCCATTAGGTAAGTATGTGACGATTTGCTGGAAGGTTAAATCCAGTTTTGCTGCTTTCTCCTCTCAGACTGTGGGAAAGATTGTTCTCCCAGTGTGAAAGGATTACAGAAATTTGCTGACTAGAGTATATTTAAAATCCTTCCTTAAAATAAAAATAAATAAATAAAAAAAAACCATCGTATGCATGTCTCTCTTTGCATGTCTCTCTTTGCATTGAGTTCACTATTTCGATCAGGAAAATCCTACGGAAGTCTGTATTAAATAGAGAATTTTACAGATGCTCTGTCAAACTTAGCGGTCTGGCAGGTATGACTACCAGAACAAGGGATACACAGGGCTTCTGAATTGTGCACATCTCTGGGGACTTAAACAGAGGGTGGAGAATTCTCCTGGTATGTATGTATGTATGTATTTATCTTTTTTTTTCTGAGAAGGGATCAGCCACGATGGGTCCAGCAGAGTCATTGAGCTGTTAATCTTGACAGTAGTAAAAATAGACCTGTCATTACTTTGTAATTCTAGTGCATATACTTGGCCCCTTATGTATATCACAAAAAGAGTGGAGTGCGTAAAGTGCTGTTTCTGAGCTCTTCCTTAAAGAAAACCGGTTGAATGGAAGGCAGTTTTTTGCTCATTTAATCCTGTAAGAATCCACCTCTTATGCCTCTGGCAATTTCTGTTCTCTACAACTTGCTAGATCTCATAGTACAGGGAAGCGTAAGCAAGGTTGCTTCATGGGGGGATTGGGAAACAATTATTTGGTTTGGTTTGCTCCACATGGGGCATTGCTGTGTTCTAGGTTTCAGATTGGAATAGACCTTAAAATGAAAAGCAAGACTTGAGAGAAAATAATTTCTCTCATGTTAAGCTTGTGGAAAATTACAAATTACCCTGTCCAGAAATGAAACCACACGGATTCAAACCCATGCTGAGTTTTCAGTTACTAACAAAACTTGAGCAGCCTTTCTGTGTCTTTGGGAGGTCACTGTAAATATGTTGCAGAGTGCTTTTTGATAGGCATCTGCTTTCTTATAAYTTTGAACTGTCTGCGCAACAGAGGGAAGAACCGTGCAGAGTGGCCAAAATGAGTTTCAAAAAATCGTGGTTAAACATCAGATAAAACTACAAACTGTTCATAGCGAAAAGCTTAGTACAAACCTGTACCTCTGTCTCACAAAGGAACATTTGCTTTGGCAAATGGTATGAATTAAGCATGACTGTTTCAGACTTTCCAAGGATTTTGTTCAGTTGTGTAATAAGGATCGAAAGGGAAGGACAGTAAAATAGCATTTTTGTGCACCTGAAGTCTTCTGATATGTCTGAAATAGAATGCTCTTACAAAACTGCGGGAAAACAGGCTAAAACTGAGGTTGTATGTCAAATCAGAGATGTTAGTGTTGTCTTAGACTTTGTCTTTCGACTTATTTGATCTTCTGTTCATAACAGAGGATGGGAAGTCCTGAAGAAAGCACCTCCTATGAATGCGGCTTTATGGCACTGAAYGGTGGCACTGATCTTCCTGATCTCTCAGCCAATGCATAGGAAGTTCAGAAGTCACTGGCCTGAGCTCTCCTTTGGGTAAGATATAAAAATAAGATCCAAAGCCCTAAGGTGAGTAAAGATCCCTGTCAACCTTTTGGGGGTGGCTTGGAGACCCGTAGAGCTGTAATGTACTGACCAGCACCAGCAGAATGCTTTTTGTCATGTCTATTTTAATTCTATTAACTGTTTCAACTGGATATCGTATTTCATATCACTTTCTGTTGCAAACAGTCACAAAGTACTGCTGAAGGTGTGCCTTGGTTTAACTGTTGAGTAGGATCTGGTAACTTGGTTATTCAGGTTAAGAGTTTGCAGTTGTTTGTTATGTCTGGAATTGCTTGTCTATATAGCGGAGAGCAAGTAAATGACTATTCGTGAGATTGGGAAAAAAAAAAAAAAAAGGGATCTGGAATCTAGTTCAGAAAAAGTTGGTCAGGCTGCCTAAAACTGCTCTCAGTGGCTGGTAAACAGCACCAAACTACAGGCACAGTAAAACCTTGCAGAGACCCATCTAGTTCCATGGACTCCATGGCTCAAAATCAGTGTCTGAATCCTCTTACACAGAGAGATATAAAGTGTCTTCATGGAGTCACCAAGGTTCATCATCCTGTCAATAGCACCTCTATCCATAGCAACTGATATAACTAAAGTAATCACTATGAAGCAAACTAAGCATACACAGGTCCCTGTGACCAGATGGGATGCATCTGAGGGTGCTGAGAGCTGTCTGATATCATGTCAAAGCAACTCTCCATCCTCTTTGAAAGGTTGTGGTAACTGGGGCATGTTCCTGAGGACTGAAAAASGGTAAATGTTATGCTTCCAGAAGGGCATCTTCAAGAACAGCAAAAAAGAGGATCTGTGGAACTACAGACCAGTCAGTTTAACCTCAGTCCCCAGAAAGATTGTGGGGGAAGTCCTCCTTGAAACCATGTCATGGTACATGAAAGATGAGAAGGTGATTGGAAACTGTGATTCTGTGAAAGGCCAGTTGTGCCTGACCAGCATGGTTGCCTTCTATGATGAGACGACAGGATCTGCAGATGCAGGGAAAACAGTGGATGTGGTTTACTTTGACTTTATCATGGCCTTTGTCATTATCTCCAGCACTATCCTTATAGTCAAATTGGAGAGAGATGAACTGGATGGGTGGACTGCAAAGCAGGTGGAAAACTCTCTGGACTACTGGGCTTAGAGGGCTTTAGCAGTTCACAGTCCAATTGGCAGACTGTTCATTTCCTCTTCTATCAGTAATGAGGCCTTCCAGTTTTACTATACTTATCTCCTGAGGCCCAGCATTAAGTAGGTGCCTTCTCCCTTTTTATTTTTCCTGCCATTCCTGATCAAACTGTCTTCTTATTATTGATCATGAGCTGTATCATGAACTGAGGCTCCTAGTTCCTCTGATTATTCTTATACTCCCTGCATTAATTAGTGTATAGTTGTCTAAAATGTTTAACGGATTGAGCAACCCTTTTACTATTATGAAGATTCCTTTCTCTCTTTTTAAACTTTTATTTTATTTTATTTTTTTTTTACACTTATCAACAGGCTTTTGTCTACAGTACCAGTATTTCTCAATTAGATGCCTCCTCATTAGGTTTACAAACCTGTGTCTAGGTCTGTTTTTCCCCTTCTTTGTGATCTAAACACGATTCCTTCTTAACTTTTCCTGGTTCAGCAATGCAAAGCTCTTCCCATGGTACCATAAGCCATGCCGTCATCTCCAGGATGTGTCTGTTTTTGCCTAGGCCTTCTCTGTTGACCAGAACAACTGGGGAAAACACCACCTGAGATCTAGGTACCTTTTCTCTCAGTCCTGCAGCTTTATAGCCATTTCTGACCTGCTGCAGGTCTTTTCTAACTGTATTCTGACTCAAAATGGATGAGGAGCTTGAGGCAGTAACATGCTACCTCCCTGCAATGTCTCAGATTTGATCACTGGTGGGCAGCATATTGCTTATGGTTAGATTTGGGAGATTGGTCCTTCCATCTCCCTCATCAGGGAGTCACCACTCAACCACCACTCTTTATTTCCCATTTGGAAAAGGATGGTATATCTTATGCTTGCTGAGACACGTGGCTTTTTTCTCCTCCATCCGTGTCACTTCTCCACAAGGTGCCAACCCTGCTCTCACATGGGRTGAAATACCATCTGCTTCCACAGCAAATCCGTGCCCAGCTTTTTCCTTGCAGAGAAACCAGCTGTACTTGTACTGCTGGGCTGCTTTGATGTCTTCCACTGGCCAGCATCCTTGTCTTTGGTGGTTCCATCGCATAAACTTAACATTGAGTCCTCCTGATCTGATTGCTTTTCAGCCTTGTCACCTCCTCCTGGAGCTCTGCCCTCGGCTTTTAATGAGATCCCATTAGCACGCAGCTCACACTAGATGTCTTCCACATTCTAGTTTTCAGTGACCAAATGCCCTGAAACCATGCAAGATCTAGGCAGATGCTTCAAACGTTGAGATTCCTGTTACGAGCAGCTCTCAGTTGTAGACCAAGGCAGAAACGACCTTGATAATGTGATACTTTAGAGCCACCATGCTTCCTTTTCTTGGGGGTGAGAAGAGTAACAGGGATCCTGCTTCTAAAATCCCTAATAAAATTCCCTTTTGCTCCCCTACTATTGTATTTGTCCTTCTCCTGAAAAATGACTGAGTAAACAAAACATACTGTTGTGTCTTCAGCTGATCCATGGCCTCAGACTATGCACCATGTTATCTGTTTTGTTTACTGCTAAAAATAAGTATATCTTGTAGTTCACTCCTGATAGCTGTGCAGAGCTAATGTAGTTGTGGGAGAGTCTGCTGTATTCTTTTCTGGCTCCTATAGCGTTAAAGGAATTGGCTTTTAAATTCAAAAAAATTCACACTGGTGGTGTGAATGACTGGAATGCAAGATGTATTTCAGGAAATAGAAAAATAGCATTCTTACTGGTGAACAGAAAAAAAGATGATCTAGAACCTGTGAGTACAACTCTACTATGCCATTTTTGTAGACTCTGCTTAGAACAGATTCATGCCGCAAAAAGATGGTGTGATGCGCTTGGTTTTATTCGCTTGCTATTTAATCTCCATTGTAACAATTTTTTCGTGGAAGGTTATTTATAAACCTACTATTGATCTGATGCCTGTGAAAAGGAATTCCTCTCTTGTGAGGAGCAAGCGTGTAATACTGATAAATTGGCAGCTGCCTGTTCCCGAGTCCCTATGTCACGTTTATCTTTTGGCTCTGGGATTGACCCTTGAGAAGCAGAAGTGACCCACCCTGTCACCGCAGCCTGTCCCCCACACCACCAAGCTCTGATATTCTTCCCCTGTGGCTGGACTGTCCATCCCAGCGAGTCCCTAAAACGATGCCCTTTGCCTCTCTCCTGCGGGAAACTTAATCTCCCCTGTAAGTGACACCCAGAGCTATTTTGGAGCTGGGCTGCAGAGGGAAAGCAAAGCACGTCAGCAATTTGACTGGAGGAGGACAACGGAGAGGAGGGGTGGGGAGGGGGGGTGGCACAGCCTAACCCCGAGCAGCAAAGGCACTGCAGGGGGACTTGGGGGGACCTTCTGCTGTGCGTCCCTACCATCGCTGGGGTTTCTGTTTTATTTTACCGGAGGGCAAAGGGGGGAACTGAAACCAACATGGTGTCCCCATGTCCTCTGTTCCCCTTTTCCCCCTTCCCCCTTGTGTCATCTCAGTAGGAATCGGCTTTCTCTTGCTCTGCCTAGAGCTTTGTTCCTCCTCAGACTCTGACAAGACTCCAGGTAAGCCCTAAACCTTCCACTACAGATAAGGAGAGTTGGGGACTTTGGTAGCCAAGAGAAAGTGGAGGGAGTTGCTCATAGCTGAGGGAGGGGTGCGATTATTTCTATGTCAATGTTCCTATGCTGGGATATGTCTTGCCGTGTGAAAGAAGATGGAGCTGAAGGTATTAATTTTCGTCCTTCTGGCCTGAACCAAATATGGATTACTTTGCTTAACTACTTCTGGACACGTTATCCAAAGAGCAAAGAACAGCCTCTAAAGGAGAGGAGAAAAGAGAGTAAAAACAGGTTTGAAGCTGTTGGTTGTACATGATTGTTTTCAGCCCCAAATTGTGGATAGCAGTGTGTGTGAAGAGCCTGAAGGAAAAATGGTTCCTCTGGAGAAGTGGCAGCAAGGAGTGGTGTTTTTTTTTTTTTTTTTTTTAAGTTTAAGGCATAATCTCAGTGCTGCTTTTCTCTTCAACGAGGACTTTTTTTCTCTGAGCTTCTCTCTGCTCCTGTGTCGATGCCAATTCAAACTGCAACCCCCCACCCTGCTCGCATTTCTACAAATGGCTCTGACGAGAGATGGAGAGAGATGGAGCTCGACAGCTGAGGCTATTTTCAGCCCTACAGCTCAATGGGGTGGAGTGGCTGTAATGATGGTGACGTTCACTTGTTAAAATACAAGCGTTCAGGCTGGAGCCTTGCAGCTAGTTGTCACAGAGGGAATTCTTCATCCTTATGGGAGCTGTGATCCTCCAACTGCTCGCACAGGAAATCACACTCACTAAAACTCAGGGTGGTGTTACTAGCTTGAGATAAGCAAGTTTGTTTTTCTTTTACTGCCGCTGACAAAGGATTTAAGAGTTGGGATTATTTGGTTCAGTGCTGGTAAGAACCTGTTTTATTCATGGCAATGTGTGTTTGAGGGAGAGACAAGAGCGTGTGTGCAGAGAGGTAACATATATGGTCGCATAGCTATATTATAGTATGTCCAGCCTCAGATATGTAAAACTTCTAAACCATGAGACCACTGAAGTAAAATAAATCAGTGTAAATTCTTTTTTTCTTTTTTCTTTTTTTTTTTTTCTGACAGCTTGAGTCAGGTGAGCTTTAAAGATTCAGTCTTTGTAATCTGAGCACAGGCACTAGGGTGTAACTAAAGCTGGGATTTTGCCATAGCAGCTCACCTCCAGCTGTGTTTTAAGCAAAATCCAATTTATGTGAAATCTGTGGTGAAACCAGCCAGACCTGATAATACTGATAACAGTTCCTGCAGACCCCTGTCCCCAGCGTAGCCACCCCAGAATTTGTCTTCTCCCTCTGTTCATGTCCTATATGCTCATCCCCGCAGACCAGGAAGGCATTGCTATATGCGTGAGACCTCCCCTGTGTCGTAGCTGTTTACACACTGTGAGAGCAGCCTTGGTAGCCTTAGGTTCAGAAAGATGATAAAAGGACTAGATCATTTATCATCAGAGGGACTCATCTGAGCTGTCTTAGTCCTTCAGAAGTTTCTGGGGTTGCTTTGTAGCTCTGTCATGGGGAAAATCCCAGGTGAAGCTCCTACTCTGGAGCAAAGCCAGAAACTACTGATGTGTTAGAAGGAAAGTGATTGACCAGATGGTTAATAGAGGGATGAGCTTTATGAGAAATAGCTCTGTCTCTGCAGCAAGCAGGAGAAATAAGTATATGCTTTAACCATGTAAGTCATCTAATTGTTTTAGGTCTCCCATGTTTTATATTAAGAATACACTTATGTGACTGGAGAGGGATCTGAGTGCATTGCTCTATAGTGCACACAAACCATGTGAATGGCGCTTGTTTCCTGCTGGTATTTTCTAACGATTTGTCTGATTTTTTTTGTATGTTATCAGTCACTGGAAATATTCAGGTTACTGATAAAGGGTTAATAGCAAGAACATGAGGTGATGGAAGTCCCTTCCTAGATAACTGGTGCATATTTAGCCCTACCCTGAAGGTCATAATTGAAAGACTGTTTTGCTTTGAGCTTTAGTCATCATTTTGTTGAGTGACACTCAAAAGTTTACCACCACTTGTTGTTAGCCATTGACCAGCTGCAAAATTTCCCCTAACATCTCCTGTGAACTTTGGCTTACTATGGAGGGAATAGATGAGCCGTGTTCTGAAATGAGTTAGAAGCTTATTGCAATAAGGTGAGCATATTGCAGGTTCACCGAGTCCTCTGCAACCGACAGAACTCCTCAGAGTATGGAGACAGATCCCCCAAACCACCCCAGAAAGCTCTTTCATGTGCTCATCAAATGACCTTTGAACATGCCAGAATCTGTCGTCCCTCACTGACGTGGAATTTAGAGTAGCCCGAGCTAAGCTCCGAGTCTAGCTCTTCAGTGACAGGTATACTTCTGCTCTGATGAAATGGGCGTCAGATAAACTGCCATCTCGGATTAGTGCATCTGTGCAAATCTCTACTTATAGCTGATTTAGAGATGTAACGGGCATATAGCACTGGGTGTGCTGGTGTGCATTTCACCCTTGAAGCCTTCTGTCTCGTGTAATGGTTTGTAGGCATCCATCAGTGCCCAACTGAGTCATCCAGCTTGCAGCTGGCACAGAATACATTAGCTATTTGTTTTTAAAGTTGGCCCATTCCCTGGGAGACTGAGAAATAATAAGGCAGCTGGATTATTGCAGTTTGCTCTTAGCAGTACTTCTGTGAACATCAAAGGAAATCAGCACTTCCCATTTCATGTCCATCAACTTCCCTTCCCACCCACAGGTATTTCATGCAGTTTCCTGGTGTTTTTAGATGGAACAGCACATACAGTTATGTCATGTAAACTACAGTAATAACAGTGCTGTCTTGATTTTTATCTGAAGCTTTCTGTTTTAGCAGTTTTCTTCGAAAGGCCCAGGTCCTGGAGTCAGGAGGTTCCCTGAGATTCTTACCTTTCATCTCAGGAGAGGGAGGAGTGTAAGTTTGTAGCAATTGTCATTATGCAGAAAGTCCAGGTAACAACTCTAAAAGTGAGAAAAAGACCCCAAACCAACAACTTGCTGATTTGGCAAAGAAAGAGTAAAAACTGACTGAGAAAATAAGCAAACAGACATATGACTGGTCTTATACCTCTAGGTGGTGTCTGAGAGAACTTCATTATTCCTGATTTGTATTTAGTCTTTAGTAGCCTCTTAGATTTAGGCATCTGTCCTCACATGTGCTTTATATCCTCAAAGTTTTAGGATTACACAATTGTGCTACCCATGGTGACATTTGTCTTGGGAACATTTTATGAGGTGGATTGCCCAGTGTTTTTTGCCCTTTTCCCGAAGTCATGGTGGACAGGATTTCCCTTCCAAACATTGAATTGAAAGGCCTTGACAGAGAATAACCTGCAACCTCTGTCCTCCTTCATGCCAAAGAGCATCATCGCAGGCTGCTGGCTGCTACAGCCTTGAAGCCTTAGAGTTGTTTAAGGCTTTGCAGACACACTCAAAATTGGTGAAGCAACGTGTTACCAACCTGTGCATCACAGGAGGTCAAGAGACTGATGACACTGCCTGTACAAGGGGTGACATTTAATAACCAGAGCAGTGCCTTGCTCCAGGGGCTGAGAGAATGGATAAGCTTCAAGTAAGAGGGAATCATTCCATGAATAGATCCAGAGTCTTTCTGCAACTCTTGTCAATGGTGCAGCAGGCTAATTTGCCTCTCCCTGAGGTCTGCTGTTGGCACTGATGTCAGCAGAGTGGCCTGAGATGAAGTCTCACTGAAACAGTCTCCAGGTGCTTCCAGGGACTGCCAGGGTCTTGCTCACTTGCCTGTGGGTAAAGCAGGTATAGGGCAGAGACCGAAAGCAGTGCGGAGAGGAGGCRTTGACTGGCTGCGCGGCCGTGAGTTAGTTTCTGTGCAGTGATCTGATTTATTTGCGTTATTTTGACACGTTTGTTCACTTGTACCTCTTCCCCCAAAAGGCTTATTCATGTTTTGTTGTCAGTCTGACTACTTGCAAGACAACTGTCCTGGCACTTGCAGAGAATTACTGTTTTGGGTTTTTTTTTGAAGTTTGTAAGTACACAGAAAGAATCTGAATGAGTTTATTTGCTTAGTAAATTGTTGAACAAGTTACACTGTAGAAAATTAAATCTTGTCCTTTCAATAATATTTCCACAAGGCCGTCCTCTCTCTCTGGCTCCTAATCTGTCTGTTTATCACAGTCTAATCCACTATGATGTATTTTATCTCAGCTAATCTATAAGATAGGTTGGACTAGATAAACTATATCTAAACTGCATGGTCTGCCTAGCTGTTACGCTTACTGTGGTTTCATCCTTGCAGCAYTGGGATTTCATGCCTGTTATTGGATTTCATGCTCTCAGCGCCCCAGGAGGCAATGTTTTTACGCCCTTTTTCAGACAGGAACTGAAGATACAGGGATTTAAATGCCTTTCTCGTGGTTACAAAAGTAAGCAGAGGAAGGAATAAATCCCCTTTTGTTTTCCTAACATATTAGATATTCATATAAAATAATACTGATGAGCACACTGTTTTTGCTAATCCCTGAATTTTCCTTTGACATCCTGGCTGTTCATAGTGGCGTAAGAGCAGTTGGGTGCAAGGGTGCATGGCAAAAGCTGGTAGACAGCAAGATGCAATGTAGGTTACAGCATGGGGTCTTGACCTTGCACCAGCAGGTCTGTGTCTGCTGGGGCACAACAGCTTCTTCCTCTTGGAGTGAAGAGAGAAGTGAGATGCAAACATCGGAGAAGTGTTTGGGAGAAATGGGAAARGGAAGCTGGAGCTCAAGGCTATGGGAAGAATGGTCTTGGATGGATGTGCTACGTCAATCCGGTTGTGGGAAAAGGCKATAGGCACCTGATGACACCCTTCAGGATGCAGCAGCTTCCCTGTGTTTTAATCATCCTTGACTATCAGAGATACCAGTGAATGGCTGAAGGCTGCTTGGGCGCTGTTTGGAGTAGGGACATATCCAAGCAAGCAGGCTGTGGGTGGAAGGAAAGCGCCGGCAGGGCAGGCGAGGCAGATGCACAAGAGCTTTAGGAAGTGAGAAGCATTCTTGTGCTCGCGCCTTGTCTGTGCCTGCCACACGCCCACAGAACGGAGCTCTTCTCTAGCCGTGCACGTGTCTCCTCGTGCCCGGGCGAGGAAGTCTGTGCTCAGGCACCCAGGTGGTTCGGGGGAAGTCGCTGTTTGCTGAAGGGTCACTCGCTGGCGCCGGGTCAGGCAGCTCTTGTGTCCCTAGCTGTCTGCATGCTCCACGCACTTCTCCATGTTATGCAGAGCCTAGTTTGAAGGAGAAGTGAGGCAACTTTTTTACTCTTTTTTGACACCGTGGATTTGAAGCTAGAAGTGGGTTGGTGTGACACATCTGTCAGAAACTACCAGGGATCTAGGAAGGATGAGACATGGCAGTGCTTTCTGAAGAAAGATCCAAGTACTTTGCTGACATGATGCAGCTTAAAATTCAGGCTAATGGGTGGGCAAGATTAGGATGCGAGTTCCGAGTCCATTTTTGATTGTTAATTCTTAGTTGCTGTAGTGATTGCTACTGCTGGAACCGGAATCCCAGCAGCCCACACAGAACGTTAAAATGGTCCTGCCCCAAACAAGCACAAGACTCTAGTCTTCAAGGAAGACTTCAGTGGAAATTTCCACCGAGTTCAATGCACTTTGGCTCAAGCCCAAGGCCTATATGTGCATCTTCTAACCATTCATGCAGCTTCTGTTCTTGCAGTTTTGCAAGTGCTTATGGAAAATATATTTTAAAATAAGTGGAGACAGAGGCTGAATGACTTGCATGGAGACAGAGGCTGAATGTAGTAAGAGTGACCGGGAAGTGCAAACTCCTGCATTCAGATTTATAGACTAGTTTGAGACCAAGGGAAAAATACTTTTATATTTTTCAACTAGTAAAGCTTATGAACAGAATGCACTGTGTGATTCTCCTTAGCTTCTTTTTAAGAGTTTCATATGTTTTTTGGAGTGCGAAGGATAGGATAGGAAATAGTGTGTATTTTTCTTGGTAAGTATAAAAAGACTACACTTTTTTGGGCTTATATATAATCTGTGGCCTACATGAATTTTGAAGGTTAGTTCAGTCATACCATCCTCAATGATAGTAATGATTACAATGAATACCATGCTGGATTTTTGTACCAGCACTTTCCCAGTATTTAATTTTTATGGTGACTTGTGTGTCTTTCAATCCCCAGCGGAGTAAATGGAATGGAAAATTATCTTACAATTTTTCACTCATGGTTTATCCTATACTCCTGCAAATATGTTGTCATATACACTGTGCATATCATTATTTGAGAGACTGTGCCTGTCCTGATGTGAAGAAGACAGGGGAGGGAAGCCAAGGCACAGGGAAAAGAGGCAGTTTCCCCAAGGTCATAGAGCAGGTCAGTGGCAGAGCCAGCTCCCGCTCCCGTGCGCCATCACTTGCACATTAACGTTAACACGTTGCAACAGGAATTGGAGGAGGATGGAAAAAGTAATGAAACCACTGCCCAAATGGTGAATCAAGAAATGAAAGTGCAGGATTTTTGGCCTTAGTGATTTCTGCTGGAGGTGGAGGGAGATTGTGAGGGCATCTGTCATTGGGTGAGAGAGTGGGTGGATGTGTGGCCAGCAGGGAAGCCAAACTGCTGCAGGATTAAGAAGGATATTTCTGTCGCAGTGACCGGTTATTATTTCCTTTCTGAGCTCCTTACAACATGCAGTACCCTAGGCATTTTGCTTTGTGTGCCACTCTGAAGGTGAAAAAGCACAGACGTGAGAGCAGCAGTGCAGACCACCCCCAAGGAGAGAACTTCCGTACAAATTAGGGGTRCAACTTGCTGAGATAGGAGTGTCTGGCATTATAAGGCCAGGAAGATATAGTAGCTTGGTGAGAGAAACGCCGATCAAGTCACCTGAGTGAGACTTCCAGAGAGGCTTGGAGCTGGGAAGTTTGCTCTCCTTGATGAGCACTCCTGTCAGGCCTAATCCTCCTCCCAAGGAGACTCTGTTACTGGTGCTAACGGGGTCAAGACAGGGCCTTTAGCTGTGCTGTACTCATCAAGCTAAATACTAGCCAATGCACAGAAAAGGGCTTCTGCTCTTGGAGGTTTAGAAGTAGATTCACCCCAGCAGCAAGAGAAAGGACAACCAGGAATCCAGGTCAGGAGTAGTGAAGCCCCGTGAATAGTTTTGTGTGCTAGGTGCACTGTAAGTGCAGCGCTGTCCGTTGCGTTGCTCTCCAGCTGCTCAGGGACCGGGAGAATGTGTGCGCGAGCGAATGTTGCTGTAAAGATTAGTGCCAGCGATCGCTTTGACTTTCTCGGGACATAAAACACAAGAATTGCCCTGAGCTTTAATTTTGAACGCAGCTTAAGCCACGTCCCCGTGGCTGATCCCTGCTGTCAGACAGCTGCAGGCTGCTGAACAGCAAGCTCAGAGAGCAGCTGAGAGTAAGCGGGTAATGAGAAATCTTTCCTGTAAGCCCTAAGCCACGTGGTGCTTTTTTTGGAGAAATCGGGCCCTGTTTGGATTGCAGCGTGCGTTCCCCCGTCAGTTCCTTTGCACTGCCGTGGGCATGAGCAAGAGGGAGAAGGTGGGGGTCGCGAGTCAGCTTCGTCCTATGTGGTGTGCGCGCCCCAAGCCATACGTGTGCACAGACACCCGTTCCCACTGCAGCTGTGTCTGGTCCGGACTGTCCAGACAAGGCTGCCTATAAGTGATGGGTACTCATTGGCTACCATCTGAGGGAAAGCAGCTATAGCTAAATTTGTGTTGAAGAGCAATTAGAAATAAAGAGAAGTATCATCAGTAATATACGACAGGCGTATCTGCATGTCCTCCTGAAGGCTGGCCCCTAGAGGAGAGGGGTTTACCACAACCCTGTGTGAATGTGGTGGTCTCTGTCATGTGGCGCTTACAGAGACAAGGTCTAGGGATGGGCAACGACCAGAGAGGAGTACAAGAGGAGAGATGGAGAATGGCATATAAACAGAATTTAAAAAAAGCAAGGAGAAAGAAAAATTGAAAAGGGTAAGGGAAATGAAGTGGAAAAGAGAGATGAAGAGGAGATGAGTATGAAAGAGAAGGTGTCTTGATGGGCAGACACATCCATCAGAATATAATGTCTGTCTGCTTCTCCATGATTACAGAACTAGCCTATATGTTATATAGCTGCTCCTTTATAGTATAGTATAGCACTATTATATAGTGCTGCTCCTTTTGCTAGTGCCAAGTCTTTAAGGCTGAAAGGGACCATTATGTTATTTCCGTATGAACTCCCAAGGGTTGTACTTTACCCAGTGATCCTTGTGGGGAAGTGAGCTACCTTCTCCTTTAGTGGATTCACATCACTGAGCTGAAATCTAAGAAATCTGTAAGACCTAAAATGTTCCAAGACCTTTTCACCCATAATAAGAGGGACAACGAAAATATCATCCAACTAGATTGTTCTAGATGACAAGCATCCTGATGCCATGGAAGTGTAGCAATTCTTTGCCTCCACTATTTAATCTGCTTTCTCTTGCTATTTTTCTTTCTCATTCTTTAGGAAACCAAGATGGATTACAGCTCGTTTAGTGGAGTCCCCCGGTTCTTGACCCGGCCTAAGGCCTTTATGGTCTCTGTGGGGAAGGATGCCACCTTGAGTTGCCAGATCATTGGAAACCCCATTCCAGCTGTGAGCTGGGAAAAGGATAAACTTCCAGTCCAGTCTGGAGGAAGGTTTAAAACCACCGAAGATGGGGATCTCTACCGGCTAACAATCTATGACCTGAGCCTAGAGGACAGTGGCCAGTACATCTGCCGGGCCAAGAACACTATTGGGGAAGCTTTTGCAGCTGTCAGTATCAAAGTTGGAGAGGAGACCACAGTAACAGAGTCAGCCCCATACTTCATCCAGAAACCCACCTCCATCAAAGTAACTTTGGGAGAAGATGCTATGTTCAAATGCAAAGTTCAGGGCAGCCCGCCACTCTCTGTGAACTGGGAGAAAGATGGGAGACACCTGCGGAACCGGAGTGATGCCAACCGCTTCCAGATCGAGTCTGCTGGGGAGTCAAATGCGCTCACCATCCAGTGTACCCAGCTCGGAGACAGTGGCACATACACGTGCCGAGCAGAGAATCCCATCGGCTCTGCCAGTGCTTCAGCAGCGCTGGTTGTGGAAGGGCAGGGCTCTCACAACCCGGGCAGCAGCAGCTATTTTGATACCAGCTGTGGCAAGACCGTCTCCTTGTTGTCTCACTTGCAAAAGAGGCGGGAGGAGATCAGGAAGACGGATATTGCCCACGACGCTCTTGATTCCTTGTCCGCTCAGTCTTATTCCATGACGGAAGGGCTGTCCGGCATCAGCTATAGCCTCTCCCGGGATTACGAGAGGGCAGCGGGCCTCACCGCCAAGGGGGCCCGCAACGCAATGTTTGGGGCGCTGGCACGCGCGTGCAGCGTAACTGAGGGGAAACACGCCAAGCTGAGCTGCTATGTGACAGGGGAGCCCAAGCCAGAGATCGTGTGGAAGAAGGACAACGAGGTCATTTTGGAAGGGCGGCGGCATGTCATCTATGAGGATGACCAGGAGAACTTTGTGCTGAAGATCCTCTTTTGCAGACAGGTGGATAATGGGCTGTACACCTGCACAGCCTCCAACCTGGCAGGCCAGACCTACAGCTCTGTGCTGGTCACTGTCAAAGGTGGGTGGTTACCTTTGCAAACTGGGGTGGGGAGCCTTGCACGGAGACAAAGTCAATGCACTCCCGAATTGGCGTGGGAGTGTCAGAGTCCAATACTCTCTGACCAGGTTCTTTTAGATATTCCACACATGGAGGGTGTAATATTTAATGTCAAATTCATGCATTTGAAGATTTTGATTTTTTTTTTACTTCAATTTTAATATCAATACTGATTTTACTTATTTGAGATTTTGATTTAGTGGCGTGATACAGCAATATACAGTGATACAGCAAAATCACAGTGCACGTGTAAGTTAGACTTAGCAATAGATAGCAATCGCAATACACAGTTGAGTCACAACACAAATGTGATTTTCATTACTGGTTTCTATGATGTGCTCACCATCACGATAGTGGGCATCCCCAATCACCAGGAAGGAATACATGGGTTGAAACCAGCTCAAGCCCATTGCCATCTTCAAAATTCTTTCCGTGAGTTGTTCGGTTTTTATACTCTGTGTTGGGCTGAGCCACGTACTCACTCCCTCCATGCTGATCTGGCTAACTAAGGGAGACATTCACAATCTTTTGATTAACTCAGGGGAGAAACATTTACACCACCATTGGTCCACTGTGATGTAGTCAGTTGATCTACTCAACTGATGTAGCTGTTTATTTAAAAGAGAGGTGCTCTCCAGTCTCCTTTGTACTGACATAAATTCAGCTTTTTTTGCAACAGCTGYGGTCAGTCACTCCCTGTTCTTCCCTGAGCTTCATGGGCTCATGGTCTCTGCCCATCTCTTCTGAGCCTTCTTCCTTTGCAGGAGTTTATCGGTCGGTCACAGGGAGTATGAGCAAAGCTTCTGCCACAAAGCTGCGGCAAGGGAGATGTGGATTAGATGTGAAGAAAAGTCCTCTTAGCTGTAAAGGGTGTTAACCACTCGAATAGATGACCTGGGGAGAGGGAGAGCATCATCACTGGGGATTTATAAGAAGGGCGTAAACAAGCATCAGTGAGGGTTGGATGATGTAGAACTGGCCTATTGTGGGGCAGCTGGGATGGACTAGATCTTTAAAGCTCTCTTGCAGCCTGGTCCTATAGTAATCTAAGAAATCTGTTACCATCCTTTGGTTCAGTGACTGCAAAAGCCCCATCCTACCCTCCAGGGCTTAATCAAACCTCACATGTGCCAGTTTAAGCAGTAGTAGGGGAAACTCCTCCCTGCAAGCTGTGTGTGTCAGGCTGCCTTAGATCCCTTGGGGACCTACTCCAACTCTGATCGCAGCCCCCCTCAGTTCTCCTGCCCACCAGCGGCCTTGCTTTCTGCAGGCCTCCTCAGCCTTTTCCCAGCTTGTGCCAGTTCCAGGGTGCCTCTGCCCATTGTGGTCAGTAGTGATAAGGCAAATCTGAACTTGCCTTCAGAGAGTCCTCTGACTCTGGCGGGGGTCAGACTGAGTTCTTCAGGACTGTGGGGAAAAATGTGACACAAATATTTTTACAAAGGAAGTTCTAAATTTTTTAGCTGCTCTCCCATTTGGCAAGGTTTCAGGCAGCACCTATAAATTAACTTTCGGATGTGAAAGCTTTGCTTCTGTAATGGAAGTGGTAAAATAGACTTTTCTGACTGACAGCAAAATGTTTTAGAAATCCAAATGAGTAGGAAGGCTCTGTGTCTCGTACTCATCTTCAAGAGTCTCATCTTTTATTTGCTTTTCTGTTTTCCCTGTTCTGGACCTCTCCTTTCCCATTCACTGTCTTTCGCATCAGTGATTCATTCCCTGTGTCCATCAGAGACACCTAATCCATGGAGCTCTCTGGCAACAGTCCCACTCATTGCCATCCCTGGGAGGTGCTGAGTAGTGTCAGGAAAGGCATTTGGCCTCTTCCATAAAGCTTTGACTGCTTCATGAGCCGGGACTCAAAGGAAAAGACTGATCCTGGCCCTCCGGTGGGTGTTCAGTCTGAGGATGGCTCAAGCGCCGTTACTTGCCCAGTACCTGTCTTGCAAAGACAAGTTTCTCCCCAGGGCCCGTGCTTATTTGACTGCACCAGTGGGTGCAACCCCTTCCAAAGGAGATGGGGCAAGCATGCAAAGCAGCAGGTCCGGGAGCAAGCAGCACGGGAAAAGGTTATTTATCAGTGTCCATTGTCAAGAGACATCTGTGAGTCAGAGGGATAAAGCAGAAATGTTTACAGTCTGTTTCTTTGCTGCTCTATAGCCATGTTGGGCTTTCTGATCAGGCCAAGGCGGCATGGAAAAACTGTGTTTGTTGGTTATAATTAGGCCCTGGGTAATGACTCTCCTTTGTGCCACCAGAAGTCCTTCTCAGACCTTCAAAGACACAGCTCCAAATGATGTAGCCATGAAGGGAGCTTTTCATCTGCTATTTATGCCATTGGTGATGTGTTATTAGCTCATCTGCTGTCATGTTTTTGGGGGTAGGTCATCTTGCCAAACAATCTTCTCTTTGCTCAGTAATGCAGAAGAGGCTAAATTCTCCAAGCAGCCACCTTCTGTCAGCATGATGCTGCTGCATTGGTCTTTATAAAGGTAACAGCATATTTATAGAGCCTGTGGTACTGCATCCCCAGCAAGCATCTATAGATGCAGATACCTGGGAAGACAAGCTTCACAGATTTAATACTCTGTAGGATTCTGAGTCACACACAATTTAAACAGAAGAATCTGAGGGTATCTGTGGGTGTGTTAAAGGTAAGAACGCAAAAAAGGCCATGCAGCCCAGCATCCTGCCTCTAAGGTGGATATTAGCGGCCTCTCAGGTATGGGACTGAGCACAGGTCAGAAATCCACTAGTCTGTCCTCCGATACTCTAGTCTAGCTTCTAGGCCTAGGGGCCCCAGCACATTCATAAGCGCTTTGTTGAACCCAGGCCTTCCAGATCACTGAGCTAAAAAGAAGAGATTTTTGAGCTGTTCCTAAATGAGATGTAGTGAATCAGATGTGAATCTCCAAGGAGAGGCTACAGGGCAGATTGTCATCTCACAATTAAGGAAAACCTAGAGTCAGTTATTCCGATTCAGAAATGTGCTGGATTCTAGTGTTTTCAGCAGGGATAAAAATCACATGCCATGTGCTGAAATTCAAGCTGCAAAAGAAGTTACAAAATGCTTCCAAAGAGTAAACCACCTCTGACAAGTCATTTCCAGAAGAGCAGAGAGGGTGGCAGGAGCATGAATAAATGACCTGGATTTCATGAAGGCTTTGGTGATGTCTCTAGGCTGTTTGTAAAGTTAGCAAGAACAGCGTACAGGTCTCCACCCTTGCTCCTGGGCCAAGGAAGGTTCATCTGAGTAATGGAATTTGGGACTGGGTCCCTGAATTCAGAGGGACTAGTTCAGTAATCAGATATTGTATGTAAAGGTTAAAGGTTGCGAGTCAAGTAGGATAAAGAATGGAAAAACGGACTAGTACTGAGGCCAGTTCTTTCTTCCTCTGCTCTGAAGTGATTTTAGGTGACCACTGACTATCATGGCAGTGAGATCTGAGATCTGAAAAAGAATTGAGACATGAGAAATATGGAGGCACAGGGGAAAGCTGGAAACCACCATAAATGGGAAGAAGACCAAAGGTTGCAAGCTTGTCTGTACCCCTTTAGATTGCTTCCTTTGAAAAGATTCTCCATATTCTCACCATCATTAGATCATTTTTATTTGACAGAGGGAAAATTTGACTTTGAAGTAATAAATGGCCAGCCCATGGGAAGCCCAGGAGCAGGCAGGAGGAAATGCAGGCAGATGAGAAGACCAGCTCGGAGACAGATGCCTTAAGAAGGTTGAGGAGACGCTGGCTTCTTTGCAGCCTGCACCTGTTCTTAGCAAAATATGTGTTAGCAGAACCTGCTTTTGAAAAATAACATCATCTCATTGCTAGTTTGGTTGGTATGGACCAAACAAAAGTGTATGACTCTCTGGAGAAATATTTTCTCAAGACAAGCAGCCAAATTCATAGCTGGTCTAAGCTCTTGCAGCTACCCACTAACTCCATGAGCTGCTCCTGCTCTACGCTGGCTCTGGGTTTTGCTTTGCTGTTTCCATCTCACATTTTTCCCAATAGGCAGACTTTTGTAGATCTCTTATTTTGCAAGTACTTCTTTAGAAATTTTATTATTGGCTTCATTTATGCCTTAATGTGCATTTCTGCTTTGGCTAAAAACAGATTATAGGAAAATGTGTACAGTTAAATTGCAGAGAACTCATCATTTAACAAAAGAAATGCTATTGATACTAGAGATGAATTTAAATGACCTCTTGGGGCACTGTGAGTTAATGAAAATGAGTCATGTGCTGTTAGAAAGCAAAGCAGAATTGCCACCCAGACTGAAACCTCTGAGCTTTCATGAAATTACCTGTTTCTACAAATGATTGGTGTGGAGTGATCAGAAAAACATAGTTTCACACTTTGGATCGGATTTTGTATTAAACTGCATCCACCTGAACTGCTCTGTCAGCTCTGTCTAAACTGTGTCTTCCATGCTTCGTGACACTCGTTTTCCTACTGTTGTGAGTGGTGGTGACTTGAGCAGAGATGAAAGTGCTTTTGTACTGTGGRAGATGCAGCTCAGCTGGGAGAGTGCCTCTTAGGAGAGGACATGGTCATGAAACAGTGAAACCATGGCTTCCAGAAAGTCAAAATGAACTGAAGAAAAAAGATTTTCTTGAACGCTCCTGAATATTTCAACTCTTGTCATTGTGACACAAATCACTTAGATCTTGTCGATGAAAATTCGAATAGTTGAATTTTGAGCATAATCAGCATTTTGCTGTGGAACATAGAGATGTATCAGAAATCACCTTTCTCATTGAATGTTAAATAACTTCTAAGTAGCTCTGATATTTAAAAGAAYTATGTATGGGAATTGATGGCACTTCTGATCTGAAATGGAGGATTCCAGTGAGAATTATGTCTCATGTAACCTCAGCTGAGTGCACTTTTTGCTTATCTCCCAAGGACATTTTCAGATGTTAYGAAAATTTGAACAGTAAGGAAAGCAGTAGATAGCCAAATGGTTTTAGCTTCTCTACTRCATACTTAACATGAGCTGCCATTTATAATTACCTTGCAAAAGGGTAATACATGATTAATAGGCATTCAGAAATGAGCAATCAATAGTTATGGGATCTGACAGATCAAATATAGTTATCTGCAGGAACTCTTCCTGATGTACCTATGTTAGTCGTAGCACAGAATATTTCTGTATCATTTTCTACCCCTTTATGAATGGGAACTTTGAAATATATTAATTCCAGCCAAAGGTCAGGATACCGACTGTGCTGGGTGCTGTACAAACAGGTAACAGAGTACGCCTGCATTAGAGAGTTTGCAGTGTAGCCTGTCAAGATAAGACAGGCTACAGACCAACATGGGATGAAAGAGAGTGATATGGAGCTCTCCGCTCAACTCATCATTCGGGCCAGTGGGAGAATGGGCATTTTTGTTTATTTTCGCATTTAGCTAGTAATGTTGATCATCTTTAAGATGAAAAGCCAGTATGAAGTCTTAGGCTTCTTTCCTCAGGACATAGCTTTTTCATGTAAATATTATATGGTTATATAGTCAGACTGTGTTTATTAGTCTCCTAACAAGGAAGATCAACCAGCTACCTTTCATAGATCTTTCCTTGAGATCTTTCCTTGATTCTTCTGTGTTTGTACACTTAATAGCTTTTTCTTAGAGAAGCTTTTTTTTTTTTTTTTCCTTTCTTTCTTTTTTACTTTAGATACTGTTGAGTGACTGCAAAGGGGCAGGGGTTAATGATGTGGCTAATTGCTCTAAATACGGAAATATGCTTGTGTGCTTCTCCTGCGCGTCTCGTATTTCCTTCTGGCCCTTTGACGTGTCAGGGTGTCCTCATAGTCTGCTCCAGATTCCCTTGTATCTCATACATCACCATTGTATCCAGTTCCCTGAGGCTGGCGTCCTTCTGATAAATGCTTTCTTGGTCTCATCCTCTTTCTTGGTCCCATGGCGTGAGAGTTGCATCCACTGCATTCCCCTTGACCGCATGCGGTGTTTCCAGAGGTGATATACCGGATTGCAGGGCAGGAGTCTGAGCTGCATGTTGGTTAGAGAGAAGAGGAAAAATAACATGCCAAGGAAGGTCAGAGCAGGTCTGTGTTACTGTAGCTGAAGGCTTTTTTGGGAAAGACTTTAACAAGCCTTGAAATGAGGCACGTTAGGGCAGAACCTTTTCAAGAAAATAACCAAATCAACAAGATAAGTTAGTGGCAGGTGCTCATTTGGAGCCACACACCTGCTCTTGAGGTATTTTACAGGTTCTCAGTCAGGTTTTAATCTCTGGATRACAAGTGAGATGGCAGATAGCATTGCTCCCTGCTGGTACCTGGGTGCCTGACAGGACAGTCCAGGCCGTGTTCGGCTAGAAATGATGGGAGTTGTTTGGGTGACAGCTGCAATCTTGGCTGTGCCGGGGTGGGATGAGGGACCTGCAAAACTGAATGTATGGCTTTCCAGGGCTTGAGTTCAAAAGAGAACTAAACAGACCAAAGAGAGCCCTGCTCCTGTAACAGGCTCCTSCTTCCTAATGGTTGGGACAGGAGGGGACAGATGACGGACTCAGTTTTTACACTGAACTGCCAAAAGCAGGAGAAGCCACTTTTACACCATGCTCCATCCGACTGGAAGTGTTGCGGGCTGGGAAGCAGGTTTTCATGCTGTGTGTGTGCATGAGCCTGCGTGCACATCAGCCCTTCTTTCTCAGAAGTAAGGGCAGTTTTGTGCCTCCTCTGCTTTTCCCTACAGCAACATACCCACCACACAGCTCTCCCTTTTGTAAAATGTTTTTTCCTGATTGCCAAAGCTTAGAGCTGGGATGTTTGAGGGCCTTGATTTTTGTTTTTCCAGACTCTAGAGCAGGGTGACTCTGAGCGGGATGTGCCACTGCAAGCATGGGATCAGGAATTTAAGAGAAATTCACTTCTGTCTGACATTTAGGCTAACGCCTAGCATTACAAGCTGCTGGTGAGCATGTGAAATTATCTGCCTGGGAGTGGGTAGGGARAGGGAAAAGGGAGTCATAAGAAAAGACTGGAAATGGGTGCAGTAGTTATCAGAAGATGAGGGGTACATGTCGGGATGTGATCTCTCACCAAGTGTGAGCAGTGATGCCTTAGCACTGGCTAATCCAGGTTTGCTGCGTGACTGTGTCCCGTGGCTGTGACCAGAAGCTGTCCTGTTTAGTTCAATTCTTCCTTCTCTATGTCAGTGCTGGGGTATCGGGATGCTCTCACAGCTCAGCTGTCACTGGATTTAAATGATATCTATATTGTTCTGTTCATAAAGTGTCCTCCATCACTGCCATGCGGCTGTTTCGCATGTTTGATCTACGCTCTGGTTTCTCCCTAAGCTGGAGCAGTGCAGCCCAGTTGCTGAAAGAAAGATGTGGCAGGTGGGAGACATGGGCTTTTTCTCTCTTCTTCTTTTTTTTTGTTGTTGTTGTCATTGACAAATCTGATCCAGGGACTTTGGTGCTTTTGGGGAGAACAAAAAACTTCTCCATCAGTTACTTCTGTGCTTTCCCCCATGACTTTCCTGTGTGCACAGCTGCCTCTTGTCTTTTTGTGCCCTTTCAGATCCCTCCACTAAGCTCACTTCTGCTCCCAGACCCATAAAACATTGGTTCTTGTAGCAGCTGACCACCTCAACTGCTCACACTCCCCCAGAATGGCTTCCCTCTTTCCTCTCCCTAAATGTAGCTTGTTTGCTATTTACCCACCCAGAGAAACTAGTTTTAATAAAGGCTTTTACGCTGAAGTGAGGTGGCTTGTGCTACGTAGAGGATCAGGCTGGATGGTCTCTGCCCTCCATCTTGTTGGCCTATGGGACAGAGTGCAATGCAGAGAAGTTCACTGTGGAGGACAAGCAGGCCAGGAGAGCAGAGTCTGATAACCTTGTGCTGCACCAACGCGTTCATATTTCTTTGGATTAGAGCTAACACCTCTGTGTGGTGCTGTGTGGCAAGTACCATGGCTCAGACTGACACTTGTTCACTTATAGACAAGTCCCGTAAAATAATTCTGCTGGGATCTAGGATTTTATGGGCTAGAATGGCTCTTTTCTTACATGAGAGCAGAAAACTACTGCAGTAGGACTTGATTCTGGGTTTGGATGGTAGCTCAATACAAAACAGCATCATTAATAAGGAGCGTTAGGTTTTTCTACCAAGTTACTTATTTGCACATATCTTATCCCAGACTCTCACAAATTCTTGTTTCTCCTTTTTTTGTATTCCCTTAAGAACCCTCAATACCCTTCAAGGAAAAACTGAAGGATCTTGAAGTTCGGGAGAAGGAATCCGCCACCTTCCAATGTGAGGTGCCTGTTCCTAGTACAGAGACGGCTTGGTTCAAGGAGGAAACCAAACTCCAGCAGAGTAAGAAATACAACATCGAAGAAGAGGGCACGTATCGCCGGCTCACTGTCCAGGATGTCACCACAGATGATGATGCTGTCTATATCTGTGAGATGAAAGAAGGGAGCAGGACAATAGCAGAGTTGTCTGTCCAAGGTAAGAAAGAGTCTTGCTACTGCAGATGATCCAGGTCTCGCCCTGAGATTCGCACATGAGGCTCCAGACTCAAGCTTTACGATCAGCGTTTGTCCCGTGTGTGCAGACAGTACAGCACAGTAGGCTCCCTTGCGGTGTGTGCAGATGAACCACATGTGGCTGGTCAGTGGGTCCCTGGGATCTCCTGGCAGGATGCATCTGGGATACAGGCTCACAGAGCTGGAAGAGATTGTGTTGCTGCACAATGACTGCAAATACATAATGGAAGGGGGCCCTGTGCTTAGGGGGTCTTCCTGGAAGGCAAAATCCTTGAGCTGTAACTTAGCATTGCTGCCTTTCCTTGACATGATCCCAAGTACTGAATGTATCCCCTTGCGCACTCTCACGCAGATCTTGGCAGGTGTCTTGGGAACACAGCGGTAAATCCTGTCCGGCAGTGGTGCTGAGTACACTGGGAAGTTGGCTTAGCAGCTGCATTTCATGGTCCGATGTGTGGTGCAGACTGTAGTCAGCATCAGTGTGATTTTGTCAGAAACAAGACCCACATTCCCTGACATCTAGAGCTGTGCTCTGGGGTCTGGAAAAATGAGGAGTTGGGGCAAAATGTGGATGTAGATCCAAGTCCAAGTTTCCCCAGAGTTTTTAGGATTGGAGTAGATCCAGGTGTAGGCTCTGGTATAGCATAGGTGTTTCACAGACACACAGCCACATCTGAAGGAGCACCTACCAGTGCAAATCCAGGACCTTCAATGCTGCTTATGCTGGTATTATTGACACGTAACAGGAATTGAAGACCTGTTGCAACAGCTCAGGATAGCACTTGCTTTGTCTCATTTAAAGCCTGTCTTTACAGCCACTGAAACCAGAAGTTCTCCACTACATAAATTGGTGTAAGATAAGAGAGCTGTGCATTCCTGATATGTGCTTGTGCACATTTCTTTTTTGTACCATTAGCAAGCAGACAAGAGTGTACTTGGGAGAAGACCTAAAGGGAAATTTAGCCCAAAGACATGAGAGTTCAGACAGACATCCTTTTGTTACAGCTCTGCCAGGAATGAGCCAGCCAAATACCGTAAGCCTTTTTGGCCCCAGTAGGACAGATGGTATTTGTTTTACTTGTTTGTGTTATGATACTACAACATGTTCCATTAAAAAGAGAGTGACTGAGTCAGGTGGAGCCCTCAGGAGGGAAAGGAGGCAGAGCCTTCTTGTGGGAGCCCTATGCCTGCCCCGGGGGAGAAGATTCGAGAGAGCAGGGTGGGGTAGGGATAATGTGAGAGCTTGGCAGGATGCACAGCTCCATGGCGCTGCAGAGACTGGGACACCGCTGAGGGCACCAAGGAGCAGACACAGAGCCAAGTTTAAGAAAGGATGAGCAGGGACTTTCTGGGGACTGCAGAGAGTCATCTGCAACCTATGAAGGTGCTGAGTTGTGGCCTAAAACCAAGCTTGAATGAAAGGCCCCATCTCTGAGGGCAGATTTTTTTTTTTTTTTTTTTTTAGTCATTCCCAGCTTGCCTGCTCTGATTTTTGACTGAATAAGACCTGGCTCTGAAGTTTCAAGTTTCAGTCCGCATGAGGAGCTCACATGAGAGACAAAGTCAATACAAATCATGCTCAAAGCTCTGGTCAACATCGGTCCACTAATACTTTTTAGAGGGCCCCACCTGTGGCTAAAATAATGACACGAATACTTAAAACTTGCAGCCATACAACAATAGTCATTTACATGTGTAACACAGCTTCATATTGTAAGACAAACAGGTCTTATGTGGGCATTGGAAGGAGTCTTTTCTTTCCAAGGTCATAGCATGGCTTTGTTATTTGAGAGCATTCTGGTTTGGAGTTGGGGTACTGAATCCTAGTGCCGAAAACATGTGCATGATCTGTTATTTCACAAAACAGTTCAGCATTGCTTCTCATTAAATAGCTTTGGGTGCTTTGCCTTGGTGAGGGCACTTTTGCCTTGCAGGGACCATTCCTAGGGCTAAAGTGAGTCTCTATCTGTTGGTAGGGATGGTCTCCTGATATTCTGTCCAAACTTACCTGTAACTTTGAGACTATTCTAATAAGTCATAATCATCCGAATAACTTGGTAAGGCTACSAGTAAGTGAAGTTCATTCCATGCGAATTTCTGGGTTTGCTGTAAAAAGAAATCTCCAAAGTTCTCAGTGTATTTTCTTTTATGGTCAGGAGACCAGTATGTTTGGACCCTTGGTTATGTAACATGTTGGTCATTTGATGGAGGCAAAATCCTGAAGACAGCAGAGGGACCTGTCTGGTTTTAGACTGACCTACTTTAGCAAAGTTTTCATGTGAATTCCCAGTATATGCAGACAATAAAAGCCACATCAGTGTCAAATCTGTCCTTGCCAAGGCCACATACCTTGTATTTATTTAACACAAGATACTGCATGTTAGGCTAGAAATGTGGGTGACCATAGTCAAATAAAAGATTGTTTTTCTCTCTTTGAAGGCCAAAACGAGCCATTGGCATTACCTGTTCCGACTTGCTGTATAACACAGAGTCCAGAATTTCATTTAGGGATGTCTGCGTAGTGTCTATAATGTTTTGATTAGGTGAGAGCAGTTGGCTAGTTCTGGTGTAGTCTGGGTGGTCCAGTGTTACTAGAGACTTTAATCTGCTATATCTGCTATTTGCTGATCATAATTGGTTCCTCATTTGAAGGGAACATCATTAAAAAACTTCCACGAAAGACTGCAGTCCACGTAAATGATACAGCCGTCTTCTGTGTGGAGCTGGACAATGAATGCCAGAAAATCCGCTGGCTGAAGAATAAAGAAGAAGTGAAACCCAGCGATCGAATCACCATCACATGCTCCGGCAAACAATACACCATGATCATCCGAGAGTGTAAGATGGAAGACGCTGGTGAGATTGCCTTCCTGGCTGATGAAAGCAGGACTTCTACCCAGTTCACTGTGACTAGTAAGCTTCACTTTTATTCAGCCTTGCTGTTGTATTTTCCCCAGCAAGCAGGTGCTCCCGTGTTAGTAGTGTTCTCTCCAAATACTGCCATGGTAAGTTGTGTGTTGGCCAAAGACAGTGGAAAGTTCTGTGTCTGCCACAAAAGGCTCGCTACCTGAAAGGGAACTTTATAAGATTTTAGGGAGAGATCAAAAGAAAAAAGACAAGTCCTGGGGAAGAGCATAGCCTGTATGTGTGTTTTCTCCGTACTGGTCTGGAATGAGTATAAAATGATGACTAAGACAGAGTACGGGCTATGGGACTTCTCCCCACTAGGAGGTGCCTAGAAAACAGTTTGTAAGTTACATACATGGCAGTTGTCCTTCTTCTGTCATTTCTTTTCCCCTCTTTGACACGAAGGTGCCGACAGATCCCTATTGATGCAGCTATACTGAAAAAAGAGACCTTTGGCTTGTTTAGCTTTACTTGGGAACACTGATGTAATAGGCAGGCTGAAGAGTTCCTTCAGCTGGCAAATCTGATCTGAGCAAGGGTCTCAGTTGACAGAGCTGTAGCAGCAGGTGCAGTGTGGTTGAGACAGGACCTGAAATGAAATTTTTGGTGAAATTGCCGTAATTTTATTAAGTTGCTCCTATTTTGATGGCACTGCATTTCCCAGGCAAAAGCTGCTTCATCTGAGAGAGAGTGCTACATTTGGTTTCTAGCCCT
This sequence comes from Apteryx rowi, assembly GCF_003343035.1. NCBI lineage: Eukaryota > Metazoa > Chordata > Aves > Apterygiformes > Apterygidae > Apteryx > Apteryx rowi. The sequence continues at coordinate 2,954,428 of NW_020451127.1, forward strand.
GCTGCAGTTCCTATTTGCATATTGGAAAAGTCACCAGCTGTAGTGTTTTTGTCACCTTTTCTCCCACCACCACCTCTGAATTGTAATTACTCAGTGGTAATAAATAAAGGCTTATAATTGCTACATGACCTCAGCTTGGTTGGGGCATGCTGGTGCTATTAAGCTACAAGTATTAACAAGGAAAAAAGATCAGGCTTGCACTTAGCATTGTGACAGTCTCGAAGGTATTTGGAAAGTTGTCACATCCAACCAAGCACTCTGTGATGGGGATGACAGACAAAGTCTCAGTCAGACTTCTGACTCTGCTGTTCAAGTCATGAAGCAGGAGCCGATTCATGTAACTGCAAAAGTTAAGCTCCCTTCTCATACGCAGGTATTTCTGAACAAAATATTACATTACATTTGCTGATGGTAAGGTCAGGAGATTTGATTCCAGTGTCTAGTCTTCAGCTTAATGCTACACGAGTGGGACCTTTGGCATCTAGCTCTGACCAGCAGTAACTGACAGGGTGGTAACTGTGCACCCCAAAACATTTAGGTCTCTGCTTATGTAATGAAGGAAAAGTGCATCATGTTTTACGCTTCATGTATGCCTAATTAGCTCCTCGAAGAATCCCATGTACTATGTTCATGTCTTTTTTGATTAGCTGGTGTTGGCAGATTTAATAGCATTTATGAAACAAGCAATATTAATATTGTGTTTGCTCCGTATCTTGCATTGTTTCTATGCTCATTTTACAGATGGGCAAACTGAGGCAGAGAGCAGATCAGTTGTCTCGGAGCTTGGCTTTTACTCTAGGCTCATTGCACAGATCCCTCTAAAGTCAGGAGTTTCTAAGTATCTGCAATGTGCAGTTCATGTCACCTGTCTCACACACTGACTTTAAGCTGGGATGAATTTTGCCCGAGAGTGCTTTTCTGCACAGATTATAGGGGAATTCTGGGTGACTCTTGGGAGACAAAGCTGCAAAGGGCCTTTGAGTGGGGATGGCATAAAATTCAGAAGCAGGACAGAGGAGAGATTTTCAAGTGAAATTGGCTGAAGAGAAAGGCCAAGCCTGCGTGACAAGCAACTGAGGCGTCCGTAAAGGTGTGTGACCCATACGTTGCTCATTCATGTCTACTGCATCCAGTTCTGGGCTCCCCAGTACAAGAGGGATGTGGCACTACTGGAGCAAGTCCAGCGAAGGGCTACAAAGATGATTAGGGGACTGGAGCATCTCTCTTATGAGGAAAGGCTGAGAGAGCTTGGACTGTTTAGCCTAGAGAAGAGAAGGCTGAGAGGAGATCTTATCAACGTGTACAAGTATCTGAAGGGAGGGTGTCGAGAGGATGGGACCAGACTCTTTTCAGTGGTGCCCAGTGACAGGGCACGAGGCAACGGGCACAAACTGAAACACAGACAATTCCATCTGAACATGAGGAAAAACTTCTTCACTGTGAGGGTGACAGAGCACTGGACCAGGTTGCCCAGAGAGGTTGTGGAGTCTCCTTCTCTGGAGATATTCAAAACCCGCCTGGACACGATCCTGTGCAATGTGCTCTAGGTGACCCTGCTTGAGCAGGGGGGTTGGACTAGATGATCTCCAGAGGTCCCTTCCAACCTCAACCATTCTGTGATTCTATCTTGTATCTCTGAAATGTCCCAGTTGTACGATGTTTAGCTGACCTCTGTTTAAATCTGTTGAGGATCTGGGCTGAAATGTTTCAGTATACTGTTGGGGCAGATTCTTGGTAAGAAATGGAGCAGATGGACTCCTGGCACCAGGTACCTTTTAGGGAGTAGATTTATATTGCTGCACAGGATGCCACATCAGTGTGTAAAGCATTGCAAAATATCSTTACACTCCTCCTTGATAMRAAGATGCRTGTGCCACAGGTTGGTTCTTACAGGCACATCTACATTCTTGACTGCAGGGACTTATACCGTTGAAATTCTGGCAGAAGGTTAATASCAGGAGACTTGCAGTATTAGTGCAGATCTGTTCTTTGCAACTATCCCTGTGCAATGATGTCTAGTAAGCAGGTGGATGAAGGGTTTACTTTGCCAAAGTAAGCCCACTGATGTCTCTTGTTTTAGCCTGGATTCACACCRGSGAACTSGAACAGCAGTTTGGTGCAYAGAATTCTGAACACCCTCTGATGGTGGCTTACCTGTTGTCCGAGTGAATATATCACATTGAATGTTAATCTGCTTTGCCCAGGAGCCATACAGGAAGTGGTAWGGGTCTGTATTTAGCGCTGAAAAATTAAGCCTATGAGTTGTTCACAGTAAACTCTTTGTGCAGACAATCAGTAAAGCTGTCTAGGAATCACATAYGTTTAGCTATTAAGAATATTGTACGTCTTTGTGTAAGGGGTATAATGCAGTCTGGAACTACCTTTTACGGATTCCTTTGCTTTTCCATCTCGCATCAAGGTTTTCCTGAGGTTCATTAACCCTCAATGTSCTTTAGACCYGTGCAAGCTCAGATGATTTTCTTCTGTGAGATACAGTGGATTTTCAACTCTGACRCAAATTTCTTGTCCTCTTTTTATTCCTGTGCAGCTCCCAAAAAACCTCCCACGCAACCCCCAGTTGACCCTGTGGTGAAAAATAAAACAGAAACCTCAGTGATGCTAGCATGGTCCCCTCCAAAGATGGACCGTCCCCTTCCAATCGATGGCTACGTAGTGGAACGCAAGAAGCTAACTGGCTTTACCTGGGTGAGGTGTCATGAGTCTCCTGTGCCTGTCCCCGAGTTCACGGTGAGCAACCTGTCAGAAGAGGCTGACTATCAGTTCYGGGTATCTGCAGTCAACACGTATGGACAGAGCCCATATGTGGAATTCCCAGGAAGCATGCACCTTGGTGAGCACAAYGCCCCCTAAAAATGGACGGGTCCGTGCTGATCTGCCATGCCAACTCTTTAAAGATATGACCATGACCATGACCATGAGGAGGAGAGAGCAGTAGCATTCAAAAAACTCTTTGCCTTTACTGGTAGTTCTCCTGTCTCATTTCAACCACTGACCACGCATAACAAAAGGGATGCAGGGTGGGGTTGTGTGCTACAACCATGAGGATGCTTATACTCGTCTCTCGCATCAGACTGTGAAAGGCAGAGTACTTCACAATGAATCTTGAGCTTGCAAGTGCTTCTTCCAAAGCTGCTGTGAAAGGAGAAAAAGAGACACGCTTAATGATGCAATCTTCAGTATAGAAACGACATACTGAATGTGCAGCTAGAGRATATTTCTGTGATGATAATACTGTCAGGAAAAACAAGTTCCAGTCTCTTTAATCGCAGAGTTCCTAGGAGAAATATGGGGATTTTGCTTTATCTCAAGGGCGCCAATGTGTGGATAGAATCACTGTGTGCAATGGGATTTTTTTCTTTCTTTAATTCATTGCACAGAGCAATATTTGCTCAGCCTTGATCATGCTGTGTCTTGATACTGTGCAATCCTTTTTCCCAGCAGTCAGAACATGGCTGTGTTTTCCTAGAATGTCTGGAAGTGGCTAGTGGGCTGGGTGACCTCCTGAGGACCCTTCTGAAATATGAGAATAATACTGCTTGATAAATAAATAGCACACTTGCTATGGATCCTAGGTGGTTCAGGCTTGCTATGCCCTTAAAAATCTAAGGAAAAAATAAGTCAAATACACCCATTGTTCTGTCCCTGCAGAAGCAGGACTTAAACTAACACCACAGGTCAGTTATTTGCAGCTGTAGAAATCAAATCCTGTTGAGTGTGTATTGCCTTCAGTCCATACGAATTGTATAAGGGCTGAAAGATTTTTTTTTTACTTCTTAATTCCCCGTTTACTCCCTGAGAACTTTGTTCCTAGGAAGGACTCCTCTTCAGCACGGCAGCCTTGTGTCCTTTTTTCTCAGCCATACGTGTTGTTGTTCTTCCCCAGCACCAGTCCTGGCTGTGAAAACCCCACTGACAACTGTTGAAGCTGTAGCTGGAGGGGAAGCCACGTTTACTGTTGACCTTACGACGACATGTTCCGGCACTTGGTACCTTAATGGTAAAGCCTTACAGGAAAGTGAGACCTGTGTCATCAAGAGAACCCAAACTACTCACACCTTGATCATAAAGAATGTCACCAAGAACGATGATGGAGCAGAAGTGAAATTTGTCGCCGGTAATGTTGATGCCAGCACGAACATGAGAGTGAGAGGTATTTGCTTTCATCTCTGCCCTACCTCCAGTAAAGGGACAGTTGCTGTGACATGACGATTAGAGTCAGGGCTGGATGCCCTCGTTGAGCAGGGCCTGCACTGCAGGAAGTACCCAAAATCACATTCTGTGAATTAGCGTGGGTCCTGGTAATAACCTGGCCACGGCAGGGCGAAGTTCAGAGTGAGTTGCTTACCCAGCTGCTCGGTATCTGGACTGCTTAACATCAGCTCAAGAATTTCTGTGGTATGGGGCCACCAGTCAGTGGATTCTGTGACCAGATCTACCACTGAGTCAACGTGGGACCTTAGATCGGTAATTTCAGCTCCAGGTTTGGCTAGCCTTTCTGACTCTAGTGCATTCAATTCAATTCAGAATTAAAGGATCATTAATTACTAGTGAAGGCTTTCCTTGGAGATTTTTTAATCTRCCACAGACAAGTATGATACGCAAGTTAGTATTGTATAACTCGATGCAGCATTGAGACTTAGGTGCCTTGGCTTTCCTCTAAGAAATGACAACAATATCTGTATCTACCTGCTTTGCAAGGCAAAAGGTAATAAATAGGCATTCATTCTGGAAAGATACGTTTATCTCTGGGTGAAAATCTCTGCAAAAGTATTTTAAAAATATTATTAATCAGTAAAAGGACGTCCATGTTTTTATCTCAGTGACACTGGCAATAAAACCAGATTGAGTCTCTTGAACTGGAAAAAGCTGCTGTATATTAACGTGATTATGAGAGCAAGAACAGGACCTAATACTTTTTGAAAGATCCTGCAGTCTGCAGCAAGACATATCAGGGAGACATTAGTCTGACCTAACTTGAATTAACAAGGCCTTTGCTCCTGACAGGTGCTCCAGTGAGATTTACCAACAAGAGCAGAGATATAGAAAAGGTCTCTGCTCGACTGCGCGAGGAAGCCAAGCTTCAGGCTGACCTTTCCGATGCAGATGCTACTGTGAAGTGGATGAAGGATGGGAAAGAGCTCAAGGCCAGTGAAAAATATGAACATCAAACTGTGGGGAAGCGACACGCCCTGAGAATTCACAGCATCGCAGCAGAGGATGCTGGACTTTATGAGTGCATCTGTGAAGGGGATAAAATGGTCTACCAGCTTTCAGTGAAAGGTATGTGACTCTCTGGACTACTCTGCATTAAAGGCCCATTCCTGCCCTTAGCAAGCAGAGGAGGACAGAAAGGGAGTACTCCAGAGGCAAGGGCATGAGCCACTGTAGCAGGGAGTGGTTATTGCAATCAAGACCCAGCATACTGATCTCGGAGATCAGAAAGAAGCTTCTACNAGAGACACGCTTAATGATGCAATCTTCAGTATAGAAACGACATACTGAATGTGCAGCTAGAGAATATTTCTGTGATGATAATACTGTCAGGAAAAACAAGTTCCAGTCTCTTTAATCGCAGAGTTCCTAGGAGAAATATGGGGATTTTGCTTTATCTCAAGGGCGCCAATGTGTGGATAGAATCACTGTGTGCAATGGGATTTTTTTCTTTCTTTAATTCATTGCACAGAGCAATATTTGCTCAGCCTTGATCATGCTGTGTCTTGATACTGTGCAATCCTTTTTCCCAGCAGTCAGAACATGGCTGTGTTTTCCTAGAATGTCTGGAAGTGGCTAGTGGGCTGGGTGACCTCCTGAGGACCCTTCTGAAATATGAGAATAATACTGCTTGATAAATAAATAGCACACTTGCTATGGATCCTAGGTGGTTCAGGCTTGCTATGCCCTTAAAAATCTAAGGAAAAAATAAGTCAAATACACCCATTGTTCTGTCCCTGCAGAAGCAGGACTTAAACTAACACCACAGGTCAGTTATTTGCAGCTGTAGAAATCAAATCCTGTTGAGTGTGTATTGCCTTCAGTCCATACGAATTGTATAAGGGCTGAAAGATTTTTTTTTTACTTCTTAATTCCCCGTTTACTCCCTGAGAACTTTGTTCCTAGGAAGGACTCCTCTTCAGCACGGCAGCCTTGTGTCCTTTTTTCTCAGCCATACGTGTTGTTGTTCTTCCCCAGCACCAGTCCTGGCTGTGAAAACCCCACTGACAACTGTTGAAGCTGTAGCTGGAGGGGAAGCCACGTTTACTGTTGACCTTACGACGACATGTTCCGGCACTTGGTACCTTAATGGTAAAGCCTTACAGGAAAGTGAGACCTGTGTCATCAAGAGAACCCAAACTACTCACACCTTGATCATAAAGAATGTCACCAAGAACGATGATGGAGCAGAAGTGAAATTTGTCGCCGGTAATGTTGATGCCAGCACGAACATGAGAGTGAGAGGTATTTGCTTTCATCTCTGCCCTACCTCCAGTAAAGGGACAGTTGCTGTGACATGACGATTAGAGTCAGGGCTGGATGCCCTCGTTGAGCAGGGCCTGCACTGCAGGAAGTACCCAAAATCACATTCTGTGAATTAGCGTGGGTCCTGGTAATAACCTGGCCACGGCAGGGCGAAGTTCAGAGTGAGTTGCTTACCCAGCTGCTCGGTATCTGGACTGCTTAACATCAGCTCAAGAATTTCTGTGGTATGGGGCCACCAGTCAGTGGATTCTGTGACCAGATCTACCACTGAGTCAACGTGGGACCTTAGATCGGTAATTTCAGCTCCAGGTTTGGCTAGCCTTTCTGACTCTAGTGCATTCAATTCAATTCAGAATTAAAGGATCATTAATTACTAGTGAAGGCTTTCCTTGGAGATTTTTTAATCTRCCACAGACAAGTATGATACGCAAGTTAGTATTGTATAACTCGATGCAGCATTGAGACTTAGGTGCCTTGGCTTTCCTCTAAGAAATGACAACAATATCTGTATCTACCTGCTTTGCAAGGCAAAAGGTAATAAATAGGCATTCATTCTGGAAAGATACGTTTATCTCTGGGTGAAAATCTCTGCAAAAGTATTTTAAAAATATTATTAATCAGTAAAAGGACGTCCATGTTTTTATCTCAGTGACACTGGCAATAAAACCAGATTGAGTCTCTTGAACTGGAAAAAGCTGCTGTATATTAACGTGATTATGAGAGCAAGAACAGGACCTAATACTTTTTGAAAGATCCTGCAGTCTGCAGCAAGACATATCAGGGAGACATTAGTCTGACCTAACTTGAATTAACAAGGCCTTTGCTCCTGACAGGTGCTCCAGTGAGATTTACCAACAAGAGCAGAGATATAGAAAAGGTCTCTGCTCGACTGCGCGAGGAAGCCAAGCTTCAGGCTGACCTTTCCGATGCAGATGCTACTGTGAAGTGGATGAAGGATGGGAAAGAGCTCAAGGCCAGTGAAAAATATGAACATCAAACTGTGGGGAAGCGACACGCCCTGAGAATTCACAGCATCGCAGCAGAGGATGCTGGACTTTATGAGTGCATCTGTGAAGGGGATAAAATGGTCTACCAGCTTTCAGTGAAAGGTATGTGACTCTCTGGACTACTCTGCATTAAAGGCCCATTCCTGCCCTTAGCAAGCAGAGGAGGACAGAAAGGGAGTACTCCAGAGGCAAGGGCATGAGCCACTGTAGCAGGGAGTGGTTATTGCAATCAAGACCCAGCATACTGATCTCGGAGATCAGAAAGAAGCTTCTACRCTTTCAGARAAATAGGTAGCTGGAGGGAAAATTTAACCCTCGCTCTACATCTGTTTAAGGAGAGGGRAAAAAAAAGGCCATTATAGAATGATAGCTGGGTAAATGCAGTGTTGACTGTATGTATGGTCATAGAGGTGGAGAGCTTGGGAGTGACTACAAGCCCTTACACCCATCTCAGTGATACAGAGCTGTATTTTCGCTCAGATTGAAGTCTGGAAAATCCCCAAGAACTTGGTGTTATTTCATGCGCTTGAATTGTGGGTAGCGAAAAGATGCTCTTGTGATGAGGAAATTCAGCCTTGGAGGCAGGACATGACACACATGATCCCATATCTGCCCTGTATTTGCTATGTGATAGTRGACAAGTGACTTAGAAGCTAGTTCAGCTCTGGTTAAAGCTGATGGACCAAGGTCATATTGGACTTGGGTTTTTGTGTATTTTTTGTTTGTTTGTTTGTTTTTCTTCTGTCAGTACCCTGGGGATTAAGAACAGACTTTTCCAGAGGACGTTGAATAGCTTTTCTCATTCCTTTTTGCAAGGTATTCCGATGGAGAAGGTGTATAAACCAGCAAAACGTCAATTATCTTTTAATGCTTCCTGTTTGTCAAATTAGGGCCAATACAGTTTTACAGCTGCTCCCTTGTACAGCTCTTCTCTCTTTCATGGCAGTCCCTTCCTTCATGATTGCTTCATATCTGGCTGGCAGGCACTTTGACCACACATCCACACTCGGAGCCAGATGTTGAACCTTTAACCTTTTCCCTGAAAGCAATGGAATTAAGCCTCCCTCTTATAAGCCTTCCCATCTGTGCAAGATTTTATGAACTAGTTTGTAGGAGTGTTTCCCCTGACTTGAATAGGACCTGGATTTGGCTGAAAAGCACCAGGGTATTCCAAAATCATTCCCAGTGGGTGTCATCTAGGTAACTGCTGAGGTTCAGAGTCTAAGACCTGACTCCAGGACAGTCTCGCCTGCTGTCAGACGTGGTTTGGGACGTGCTCAGTAGCTATATTGCTTTGGACTGGCAAAGGTCACTTTGTAGAGCTGGAGCATTTGGTATCCGAGTTCTATCCTGTAAAATCCCTCTCGGATTTCTTCAGAAAGGGTTTTGTCAAGGAAAAGGTAGGAAGAAGAGCAACATAGCCTTTGCCTTCCTCCTGTTCTCTCAGGATGGCTATGAGGGAGGATGTAAATAGCCTGTTTACAACAGCGATCAAAAACTTTAGAGAGGAAGAGAACTGTGAAGAGTTACAGGAGAGTTTGCCCAGCTGCCATTCTGTAATGGTCTTCGTGCACCTTCTTCCCCGCGGTGGTGGCACTGTTTCTRCACCGAGTACGTRTGAGGCTCCTCTGCKCTGYGTTCTGCTGGCTTGTCACCTCCTCAGCCTTTGTAGAAACAAGAGAGCCCCGGAGTGATGTTTGTATTTTACACACGACAACTTACCTGCTTGGTTATTCTCAAAGAGCAAACTCAAAAGAGGCACGAGGACAGCTGAAAAAAATCATTCAGAAATGTAACTAAACTTATGCAGGGATGAATTTCGTTCTTAATTTTGCTTTTCTTCTCTCTCTCTCTCTCTCTCTCTGCCTCTTTAGCATCATCTTTCTCACTGACAGATCTACCCACCTATTTAATTGAATTAGCTGAAGGATGTCTCCGTGCGCTTTTCGCTATGATATGACTATCAAATGAGTAATCAATGCTATTATTTCAGAATCAGTGTTGGCAAGTTGCACCTTAAACATCTGCTGTTAGTAGCTTGGTTACTGGAGAATCAGCTTTGATAAATCTCATACTTGGAGTAGGAGGCTTGCAGAACTGATTCCCACAATCATGCTCGCCCAGTAATTCACCTTTCAACATTACCACCTATTTTTTCTGTTCTTCTATAAATCAGACACAGTTAGCTGGTGAATCATTTGATCTGCAGGTCAGCTGTGTCTGGCACATGGGCATCACGTGGCTGGCGAGAGGCCACTGCGTCGAGCTGCAGCCAGCGGTGCGTCACTCGCTGGGCCTTGTGCCCGAAGGAGCCCCGCTAGAAAGTGCACTTGCCACTTACCTCTGCGGTCGCTCCTCTGCCATGAGACTTCACGTGCCAGATGTCCTCTGACACGTGACCGCATGTGTTGAAACAGGACAGCTGAGAAGTTTCTTTCAGGCTGCTGTGGCTGTGTTTTTTACTCTAGTTTCCTAAGGAAGTGAAAGGTGCAGGAATGAACCATCTTCCTTCCTTCCTTCCTTCCTTCCTTGTAGAAGTCTCACCAGCATTCAGGCTCTGCAGGCTTCATGAGCTAGGTAGAGGAGAAAGGCGACATCCCGCTGAAGGAAAGGCTGCGCTATGACCTCCACTGTTCTGAGTCACCAGGGAAACCACTGGAAACAGGCCCCAGGACACAAACCAATAAGAAATGGGGCTTCGTTGGCTTAAATGCTCGTGGTATGACTTGTTTACCCGTAGAAATTGCTTTAGCAGACTCAGTGGGCCCTAGAAGGCAGGGCTGGGAGAGACCTGGAGAGGTCAAGTACTACACAAGGCAAGTTTCTGTCTCTGCAGAGGTGGTGATTGAATGGAATCACGTGAGGACCAGAACTAGAGAGGCCCTTGACTGCACCATCTAGTCGTTCTCTTCCCTTTCCCTGTTTATTTGCTTGCTGGGTATTTCTCAGCCCTAGATTGGGGGAAGATTTGGAACCGAGATTTTCTTTTTTCTTTCTTGCCTGTGCACTGTTTGGCAAATTAATCCACTCTTCATTTTTCAGGTCTCCAGACCTTGCCACTGTACAAGCTGGTGAATATTAGGTCCCTAGCAAATATTTAATAAWCTGTCTGTAATTAAAAGCACTGCCACAGACTTGGAGAAATCTGAATAACCCATGGAATAGCTAAAAGCAAGGAATCCAAATGCAAAATCCATCCTTGCGGAGAGGGTGTTTTGAGGTCTCTGAGCTAGAGAAGAGCCCCCGTTTGTTGCACCAGGGAATAGCATTGATAATAGCACTTTCTGAGGCTGCAGCTTGCAGGGCAGAAGAAAGTCCGAGAGAGTCACACTTAGCTCACCCAGATCAGGGACTGTAGCTGCTTGTTGCAGTAGCAGCAGTGCAAGCTAATAACTGCTTTTGGATGGACTGGGCTAATATCCAGCAGTGGTAATGGGAGTGCTGTTAGAAAGAGTAGTTATTGAAAAATAAATGTTTAAGTCTGACAGAATTCTAAGAGGGAGTTAAACTTATTTTCCTCATCTCTCCTATTTCAGATTTTTTTCTTAAACCTCTCTTGCCTAGAAGTCCCTCTGCCCTTGGTTCAGCACAATGTGTGATGCATTTCCTTTGGCTTTTGAACATATGATGACGTGGTGTAAGGTTTATAAAGTCTGAAAATTTGGAAGCTTCTGCACTGAAATCTAATAATTAGATCCCTAATTAAGCATGCATATTTGGCCCTGTGATAAATTAATACCTAATGTAGATATAAGTGTATGTATTTATTCGTGTCCACACAATTCCTCAAAGCACTKTGTGTCCGTATTTTGTTTCAGCACTTGCAACTTTCATAAATAAAGAGAAAACTGGAGGAATTATCAGAGTCATCACTGGAAAACAGGCTGAATTTGTTTCTGAGACCTCTGAAGCCAACATCATGGTTAAGTGGTACAAAGATGGCAAAGAAATCACAGCAAGCAAGAAATTCACTTTGGAAGATAAGGGCAAACTGCATAAGCTTGTGGCTTCAGCTGTGGCGAAAGAAGATGAGGGAACATACACCTGCAAAACTGGAGATGACACTCTTATTTTTGATTTAAAAGTCTCAGGTAAGTTCATGATCAAAATTTGGGATCAGGTTGTATTACACACTCAGGACTTGGCTCATTATACCTGTTACTTCTTAGATTACCAGTTTTTGGGGCCAGGATTGCATAGTACTATTTCAGAGGCTCTAACCCTATTCAAATCCACAATGCAGGCAAATAGTATAACCATGCTGTTATGTATTCAGGTCAGCTCAAGGCTTTACTAGGGTTGGATTCATGACTCAAACCACCTCACTTGTTGGACAGGCTGAGAGCCATGTCTGGCCTGTATTCTTTCAGTTTAACAATTGCTCCACCATTTACGCTGTCTTTGAACCTCCTGACTGAAGTGGTACTAAAGTCTTAC
>NW_020451128.1:0-49433 GCF_003343035.1 Apteryx rowi
ACGGGCTCGTACGGGCTCGCACGGGCGCGCACAGCCTCGCAAAGGCTCGCACAAGCTCGCACGGGCCTCTACGGGCTCGCAGAGGACTCCTACGGGCTCGTACGGGCTCGCACGGGCGCGCACGGGCTCGCACAACTTGCAAAAGCTCGCACGGGCCTCTACGGGCTCGCAGAGGCCTCCTACAGGCTCGTGCGGGCTCGCACGGGTGCGCATGGGCTCGCACAAGCTCGCACGGGCCTCTACGGGCTCGCAGAGGCTTCCTACGGGCTCGTACGGGCTCGCACGGGCGCGCACAGGCTTGCACAAGCTCGCAAGGGCTTCTACGGGCTCGCAGAGGCCTCCTACGGGCTCGCACGGGCTCGCACGGGCGTTCACGGGCTCGCACAAGCTCACACGGGCCTCTACGGGCTCGCAGAGGCCTCCTACGGGCTCCTACGGGCTCTCACGGGCTCGCACAAGCTCGCACGGGCCTCTACGGGCTCGCAGAGGCCTCCTACGGGCTCGTGCGGGCTCGTGCAGCAGTGTCGTTGTTCTATCCATCTTCTTGCTTGCCTAGCCACAAGTCTCAAGGAAATAACCTGGGGCTGCACTAATCATACCTGACTCAAAGTGACACTCAACCTGCTTGGTCCAGAGGTTTTAAACCTCCTTGGGACTTACCAGCACTCTCGGGCGTGCCTGACACAACAGGAGCTGTCCTCCTGCGGATGCCGCACCACAAGCCAGCTACAGAGCCCGCCTGCCTCCCCGCTCCTTCAGGCCGCGTCCGCAGGGGCGAGTGCGCGCCCCGGCCCGCGCCACAGAGGAACCGGGGCCCTAAAGGCGACACACGGAACAGGGAAAGTCAGACCGCGCTCTAGCACACCCTGTCCCGCACTCGCGGCCACAGCGGACAGGACACAGCCCGCCGCCCTCCAAAGGCCCGCGCTCGCCTCACCGGGGCCCCCAGATCCTCGACTCCCTCACCCGCCACCGCCRAGCGAAAACGCCGTCCCTGCTCGCCGCCATGCTGCTCCCTGACACCGCGCATGCGCTGCCTGCCACGCACGCGCCAGCCACCAAGGGAGCACGGCCGCAGCGGCAGCCCGGCGCTCAAGCACCGCGCATGCGCCGGCTACGGACCGGCTCGAAAGGGGGGGGGAAGCGGGAGGGAGGCGAAACCCGCGATGGTGCCCTCACGTGCTCGCGGCGCAGCGCTGCAGCCGGCCGGCTCACACATGCAAACCGCAGCCCGCCGCGGCCCCGCGGGGCTCCCACCGAGCAACGAGCGCCCAGAGGCTGCCCGTGCCCGTGCCCGTGCCCGTGCCCGTGCCCGTGCCCGAGAGAGTGGCGGGGATCAGCGAGCAGGCTCTGGTGCTGCCACGGTGAGAGGGCACCGCGGAGCAGCTCTGAGGCAGCACTGCCCGTCCCCGCGACACCAGGAAACACCGATAAGGAACAGCGTTCTGCGCTACCGGTCTACGAGCACCGGGGAGGGGGGACGAGCACAGCCCATTCACTTACCTGTTATCGAAACAGCGGAGAGTAGCGGCGGACACGGCGACCGGCACCGTGCGCGTGCACACCGGCTGGCTGCAGTGTTCTTTGTACACGGGGGAGGGCAGTCGTGGCTGCAGTACTGGCGGGTCGACGCCCGAGGGCAGCCGTGAGCACGGGAGAACAAGTGCGCATGCGTGCCCCTGACGAGTGCAGTACGGTCTATTGGACACGCGAGGGCAGCAGCGAACACGGCCGAACACAGTGCGCATGCGCGGTACGGGTGCAGTACTGATTTTTCGACCCCCGGGGACAGCACTGACCACGGTGGGACGCAGCGCRCATGCGCGCGGTTCGTGTGCTTTACTGCTTTCTCGACACCCAAGGGTAGCAATGAGCACGGTTGAACGCAGTGCGCATGTGCGCGCTCGCTGAGGCAACTGGGGAATCTGTCTCCCTGCAGCCAGGCCTCCTGCAGGCTCTTTCCACACAGTTAAAGGTACCTGAACGTGGTGACCTTGGGAGGCTGTGACACGGTGTCCCTGGGGCTACTGTGGGGTGCCTGTGGCTGTTTCAGGGTCTCTCAGGCTGTTCTAGGGTCCTTGGACAGAAAATGTGCTGGTCACGTTTCCTTGAGGACTTCCCTTGTGCTGCATAACAGGACAGCTCTGCACTGTGCCCTCCCAGCACCACCGCTCCTCATAGCTGATGCCTAACTGGCCCCAATCCTGAGCAAAGCTACGACTACCAGGAGCCCACACAGCCCCTCACAGTCCCCCTTGCCTCCCCCATTGCCAAGAGGGAGAGCCCCAGCCCCTGGGGCCAACCCTGCCTGGTCACACCAGAGATGGAAAACACTTCCTGCCCTGTACCAGGAAAAAAAAGGGAAATTTCCGCATGCCCTGCAGACTAAAATGGCAGCCCAGAAGCCCAGTGGCGGAAGACTACTGCTCCCGGCATGCCGCATCAAACATGGCCAACCGGAAGCCCCATGCCGGAAGACTACTATTCCCGGCATGCTGCACCAAACATGGCCKCCCGGAAGTCCAGTGMCGGAAGACTACTGCTCCCGGCATGCCGCACAAAATAACATAGCCGYCCGGAAGCCCAGTGCCGRAAGACTACTGCTCCCGGCATGCCGCGCCAAACAATATGGCCGCCCGGAAGTCCAATGACGGAAGACTGCCGCTCTCGGCATGCCGGGGGGGGGGGCGCGCAGCGTTCTGTGATGTTTGACCCTGTGGAGATTCCGTTCCGTCCTGCGCTGTTTCCTCCACCCCCTCCCCGGCCCCCAAGGACCCGGAAACCGCCGCAGAGCCTGGAGCGCAGCACCGCGAGCACCAACATCGGCCCGGGGCTCCCCCAGCAGTGCCGCGACTGCCCCCGGGTCAGCTCTGCAGCCCTGAAGGGGCCCTGACTGCCCCCAGGATGATGGGAAATGCCACTGTCACCGCCCCAAGGTTCAGGCAATGCAAGAGAAATGCCCCACAGCCCTGCGAACAGCACTGGGTTCCCTGGGAACCGCAGGGACACCAAAGTACAAGGGACTTGGGGACCAGCTCCCAGCACCACAMACAGTGTGTAACCTCCTCCCCTGGGCATCATCTTAAGGCAAAGCGATGGCAGGAACCACAGACATAAGTGCAAAGAATAAAGCAACTGTTTATTGTTTTACTGCACAGAAATAACACCTGGGAGCAAGGCTGCCATGGGGCTCGGTGCCAGCATGCTTCCCCTTACCCTGTAACACCTGAAGAGTCATGACCACACCAGCGTTCATCCATCTGTCAGGGAAGGGTCAGCTCCTGCTGCTGCCCTTGACGTGGCAGGTGTCTGAGTCACCAACAGCATTCCTGCCTCTGCTTTTTCCTTCAGGGAYAGGAGTTGAAAATGCCTGATCTCACCTGCCTGCGCTTCTGCCCTACCCCAGACTAGAGCCCTGCAGGACACTTTCACAGCGCTCAGCTCACCCATYGCATCGCCAGGCTCGGTGTGATGGCCCTGCACCACATGAAACCCAGACCTCTGGTCAGTGCGCAGAGCTGAACACTGGGTACAGGGGAGGTTACAAACCCCAAAGGAGGGTTCGCAGCCTGCTGCTTAGGCTTCAGCGCTCACAGTTTATTATCTAAGGATTTAGCCCTTTTCATTTATCAGTAAGCCCTGCACCCTGACAAACTGCAAACCTTGGAACCCAAACGCGTGCGAAAGGCAGCAGTGTCTGAGCACAACCAGTGTCCAGATCTGTTAGTGGGATAACAGCTGCCCACAGCAGTGTTTTAAAGCGGGGGGGGGGGCGCTAGAGGCCCGCTGGCGCAGTGCGCCTGCATCCAAGCACCCGCGCACTCAGGCCATGCTCGAGGGAGGGCCGCATCCAGCCCGTGCGTTTGCTCTGCGCATGTGCGAGCCGGCGCACAGCGTTACTGCGGTGGTAGCAGTAGGGGGCAGCACTGAGGCCCCCTAGGGGACACTGCGCATGCGTGAAGCCCTTGCTTGCAGTACTGGGCCACGCTCAGCGGAGGGCCGCGGTGAGCCCTGCAGGTGCACTGCGCATGCGTGCATCCACTGGCTGCAGTACTGCATAGTCGTCAATCGACGGCAGCAGTGAACATGGCCGCCTGCAGTGCGCATGCTTGAGCGCATGGGCTGCAATACCGGATTGGAAACATGAGAGGGCGAGCACGAGCCCCTGTGCAGTCCTGCACATGCGTGATCCCCCTCTTGCAGTACTAGCGTATGAACACAAGATAGCAGCAGCGAGCAGCGGCGCACTGGGCGCATGCGCAAGCCCCTGGCCTGCAGCGCAGGCGAGTGCAGCAGCGAGCTGCCGCGCGGCACATGCGTGYAGGGGCGCCCTCCATCCCTCATTTCCCCACCCCCACCCCCCCGCTTTCCCCCAAGCCTGGCAGAGCGTCCCCGCTTCGCTGCTGCCTCCCCTGACTGCCGCTGCCAAGGCCGCGGCTGCAGCCACAAAGCTGGCCCCAGGCTCGGCCGCCTGCCGGGACCGTGGAGGCAGCAGCGCTGCCCGTCTGCCTCCCATGCGCCGGCCCAGCAGCAGCACCCATCCCATGGTGAACCACAGGGCAATTCGCCCAGGGCATCCGCTATCCCGACTGCCCTGCCCTGCCCAGCCCRCTGCAGCAGCCCTCCTGGGGAGGGGATGGGGAGGGTGGTTCTGAGGCACAAGGTGGGTGACAGATCTTCTTACTTGGCAGAGGCGCAGCGTTTCTCCATAATAAAAACGCTGCTGGGCTGGGCCTGACTGGTCACACAAGCCCAGCGCTGCAGTGCTTGGCCACGGTAGTGGGTGCTGATAGCGAAGAAACAAGGAGGGGACTCCAGAACGAGCCCTTTGTCCTGGGTGGGGCCTGGTTTCTCTAGGCTGCTACAGCCAGCTGGAAAGATGACATTCAGAGCGGAAATATTCAACATGACACACTAGTGCTGCAGGCGCCTTGCTCAGAAAGGCAGCAAGAGGAACCAGCAAGAACGACGGCAGGTGGAAAGGTCCAGCACCTTGACTCCTCTCTCTTCAGGCAACTGCTGTGGCCCCCAGTTGGGGGGGGGGGGCCTTGCAAAGGGCAAGACGCTGATCATCAGTTCACGCTTAAAAAGCRGGTTTCTAATTACCCACTCTTGCAGTTCCTCACTCAAGGTGGCAATAGGACTTGCTTCTTACCCAGATAAGCAGAGACCTGATGGGACAGGACAAACCTTTTACCCTTTGCAGCACTGGTTATGACATTGTTTCTTCGTAATTTCACCCATTTTTCCTCCATCATCTTTCTGAAAGTGCAATTGCACAGGATTCATTGTTGGGCACTGGCTTCCAGCTGTTTTCTGCACTTTCACACCAGTACTACTTGAGGCATGAGGAGCTGAGAGTCATTTTCCAGTACCCTCAGCCTCTTAAAACACCTGGAGAAACACACCAAAACCCAGTTCCATTTCTGAGGGAGAAATACTTAGTAACGAATCCAATTCTACTCTGCTACCATAGGCAGGCAAATATAATGCTAGCACAGCTCACACTGATTGACTCTTCCCCTAAACATAAGCTGGAAACCTGAGAACAGGACAGAGCAGCAGTTACACAATGGACTAACGAGCCGTCCCTGTCTGTGGTCCAAAGCGTTAACAAAAGGGTCTAGGCAAGGTCGCTGTGATACATATGTTAGGTACACACACATACTAATGTGTCAAAATACAACATTTGCAGCTACAGTCTGTGAACCCCACACGATGCCGCTAAGCAATGGAGCATTTTCATACTTAAACAGACAGATAGGAACCAAATAAAAGGGCATGACAGAAATGGCTAGTGGACAGAGAATGGCAGGATGTTACCAGAAGTGGATTTAATCTACAGGTAGGCTGAGCCACACATGATACTCACTGCAATCAAGCTGCAGTAATTAAGAAAACCATACTCAAATTCCAGCATTCCATCCTGTGACTGGCCAAAATGAGTGAGTTTGCTCTCGCTGGCAGGGGTGTGTGTTACAAGAGCATTTAAGAGCAGCGACCACGGGCAGGGGTCAAGTGGCTGTACCTTAAGAATACCAGCGATGAGTCAATATCCCTGGAAGACAGATACAAGCCATTCACACAGTGCAGACACCCTCACCATCATCTACAGTTTGCACAATTGCACGTACAGCTTTTTTTCCCCAGAACACTAACATGAGTGTAGCTGCATACCCTTATCTCTTTTCCAAATAAACCTGAAAACAGACCCCCAAATTACCTTTTCCTCCATTTGTTTGGGAATCAAAACAGAATACTAAAAAAATTCCCCTACTTTGGCAATTAATAAGACTAACTATATTAAAAAGTGTAATTTTTACAGTTATATTTATTACTTAATTTCATGATCAAATAAAATATATTACTTAAACGCTGTATAGTTAAACAGCTTTCAGCTGTCCACCATATAACTTTTCTTGGCCCATGCTTTCATATCCAACCAAGAAAAAATATTTGTAGTCAGTTAAAGGGACAATGTTAGGAGAAATACCTTTTCTTTTTGTTGACTTCTAAATTGTGACACAATCACCTTGAAAGATACGAGCCAGTCACTCAGCTCACAAGCCTTTCCCATCATTTGTTTTCTCATTCCATTTCTTGCAGTTTCAATAAATAAAGGTATTCATGCTTTTTCTTGTTTTGCTTTCGAAGCCGAGTACCAAAACAATGCAAAGGATCCCCATCAAAGAAGAAGGCAGCGGGGACATTTTGTTTAGTCAAGGTCACGATTCCTCTTAGGTTTTGTAAAAGCGTATTTCAAAACCTAAATTTTGGGCCCATCTCGATCTGACAGTATCCCTTTGAACAAAAGGAACATTCAATTATTCCATATGAATCATTAAAATGACTTGCATGGAAACATTTACATAATTCATCTTTCGGCCAGTTACATTACACTTCATGCAGTATCACAGAAATAAGAGACTGGTATAAAAGCCATCTGAAGATGCAAGTGTCACAGTGAGATAGTGCAGTGTGCCTCAGGACACAGCAGCTTTAACCCGCAGGTCCTCGCTCAACTAATTTACATAAAAAGAAGAAAGAGAAAGATACCTCAAGCAGTATGCTTTTAGAACAGGAGACTATGGCATGGGTTTCAGCATGGCAAATATGTGCACAGTGGAGCACATCTAATTTCAACCAGCTTGTGAAGTTCTACTACCTAGGAAGAACAAAAGAGGGAGCTTCTTACTGCCCAAGCAGAGGTAAGTCTGACTTCCGAGAGGTCTCTCAAAAGCAGTCTCAAGAGATGCCAGCTTTTATGAAACAAACAATACGAGCTGGTATTTCTGTGCCAGTGTATAATTCTGAGAGACTAAGCTGAAGTACTTTCAATTTTCTTTCCTTTTTTTTTTTTTTTTTTTNTTTTTTTTTTTTTTTTTTTAAAGAGTAGCAATTTTTTTTTCCCATAGGGAACCTCTACATATTTTATTTCTGTTGTGAGCTGCATGTATACAATGCATCTATGACAATAAACAACTCCGTACTGAGAACCTAATAACTTTTTATAACAAATCATTCCTTAAGAGATGAATAGTTTAGGCTGCTAAACAATTCTGCCATGAGAAAGGAAGTCTGAGGATCCTGAGAGTACATCTTTGCTGTTAGTTGGTAAACAAATGAACAAATAGTGCATTTCACTGAAGACAAACCTAGTCAGAATTTAGCTGTGCTGCTGCCTCAATACCAGAGGTGTATGCTATAAAAGAACCAGTAAAAAAATCTTGTAAATCACACACTTATATTTAATATATTGAAACAAAATAGTTAAGAATGCAAGAACTGTTTACAGATTAAAAAAATATTTTTTAAACCATCTGATCTTAAAAATAGACAATAGTAGTGAAGCTTAAAATACAACCACTCGCATTAAAATGTTTCAAGCAATACCACCTTAGCATGTCCTGTTCCGTCAAATGGCCATTAAGATAACGCATCAGTTGTTAAAAAGGTTGTGTTGGTTGGAGTCACTTTTTCACAATCCAAATCTACAACAGTTTTTCCTTTAATGGAAGATCCCGAGCAATCCTGGTGCAAACTTTCCCGCCTCTCTGAGAGTTTAGAAGTGGAGCGCGCCATTGAGCCACTTTGGCTTCCATTGGTTTGAGAGCAGACGTTATTAACTTTTGTAGTTTTATTTTTGTGGTGGTTGTTGTAGACTTTATATTTCATGAGGAGGATGAAGATGAAAACAAGAACTGAAGCCACAATGATTCCACCAATAATGATGATCATGGTTCCTCCAAGAAACTGTGCATGAAGGGATCGGCACTGCTTGTATTCTTCCTGGGTTGTGAACTGCACACATCCAATCACTCTGGTTGCAGTCAAAGATGTCAATCCATCATCATAAACRGCAAGAACACAAAGGTCGTACTCACGTCCTGCAACCAGATCAGTCAAGAAGAAGGATTTACTAGCAGCTGGGATCATCCTGGAAGAGAAAATGAGTACAGTAAACATTCACATTTATTGAGCCTAAGGAGAGCTCTTTAACTATCAATGACCACACTGTAAGGAAACTAACAGACCAGTACCCTAGCATGGCAAACAGAAGCAGCAGCAAAAACCTAGCATCCCCAAGGTTACCTAGATGGAATGGAAGATGCAGATTTTAGCAGTGAAAATCTCTTTACCTTGTCCATTTCAAACAAATATGGACTACAGGGCACAAGTTTACAATGGCCAAAGAGAAGTCAGACTAGATCTAGATCTACTGGTTTGACTGATATCTTAAATTTCTACAGTTCCAGCATAAAAGGGGTATAACACACCCCCTGCAGATTTTGCAATACAGGCAACCTCTGAAAAGCCATAAAGGAACTGAAGCAACATATTTAGGGACTTAAAAGGCAGAAAAGGATGAAATGCAACACTATATAATTAAAACATATTTTAGTAATTTTACATCCACAGAAAGTACATTTTGAAGATCAAGGAGAAAAGGCAAATTCAAACCTTCGGTCCACAGATTAACCTTATTTCCATCTTCTGACTGCTCCATGACGCTCACTGTCTCGTAACCAGGTGACCAGTAAGAACAATCAAGAGCAAAGCAACCGTACTTGCACCTGTGATAGCTTCTGCAGCCAAAAAACAGCACATACTGACTTTCTTACCTTGGTGCGACCCTAACTTTAAGATTGTTCTATGTAAATTCCAAATACAAAAATTTCCTTTCCCACAAAGTAGGATCAGTACTAAATAAACAGATGAAAAGGATCCCAAGAGAAGAGCTATATGCTATATGTCACAGAACTCCCACAGACCAGAGTAATGCCCATACACATAAAAATATCTCATTGCAGATCAGCTCCTTATAAGCTATGGTTCTATATTCAGCTCAGATTCCTCCCTGAAGTAAAGTAGTGCTGTTGCAGAGTAATCAATGAAACTGTGTCCATTTATAGCGTCTGAGAATCTGGCCTTCTGCCAGCTGCAAAGTCTTTAAAAGAAACAAAGAATTCTAAGTTTGCTTCTATTTAAAAGGAAAAAAAGAAAGACTAACCACTTACGGATTTTTTTCCAAACAGTCATCCAGGAGACTATGGACTATTCATGCTTAGCCGGGAAAGAAAGAAGAATCATACTTTCAAAAATACATTTTTTTCTCCAAACACACGGCTGCTATCGCTTCAGTTCTGGCAACGAAACTTCCACTCTCCCATCCATGTACACAGAGCGTCAGAGATTCATAGAAACACTAAAGACAAAGACCCGCACAGGTCTCTGGCCCAGCTTCTCACTCAGAGCACTACTATCGCAAACAGATGAGGTCAGCCACACCTCTTCCTAGTCAACACTTGAAAACCATCCGTGAGCCCTCCATGCACAATTCCAGCACGGAGCTACCCTCCTAGAAAAGATATTTTTCCTCGTATCCAATGCCAAACTGCAATTCGTGGCCATGATCTTAATCAATAACAGTAACTTCAAAATCTGCACAGAATGTGGCCACATGCCATAATGAGGCTTTTACTACAGAAAAGACAGGGTTTGAAGAGGCTACACAAAGAATCATTCATCAAATTAAAATGCCCAGACTACATTAACAATTCCTAACGCATATAGCGGATTCAGCCCTTCTCTGCCCTGCACACGTTGCTTCATGGAATTAGCCTTTGTCCTGGATGTTGCTCTCTGGTTCTACATCTCCTTTACTGCCTGAACACAGAGTGCGGTGAATCCTCAAAGTACATCCCACTCTTTGCTCTTCCCTTTCCTCCACCAATTTAGTTCAGCGATGTCATTACACATTACACAATGCCAACAAAAACACCAACGTACTGTTGTCTCACAGGACCAGGACTCTAGAAAGCAAATGACTCATCGTTCCTTTGCTTTTCCAGGTGCAACTTTCAGTAA
Source organism: Apteryx rowi (assembly GCF_003343035.1). Classification (NCBI taxonomy): domain Eukaryota; kingdom Metazoa; phylum Chordata; class Aves; order Apterygiformes; family Apterygidae; genus Apteryx; species Apteryx rowi. The sequence goes on from NW_020451128.1 coordinate 10,369, forward strand.
CATACAGCCGTTGATTCTCCCGCACTCACCACGTGAACGTGGCCCTCGGCGCTCATCTGGCTGGTGTGGCCGGTGCTCCGCAGAGCGCCGCTCAGTTTGCTCTGTGGCCTGACATTCACCTTCCTAAAACACATACCATTATCAATTATCAGACAAATATCTAATTAACTTTTCAGTCATCTGTTCAGCCACAGTTCAGTGACAAAACCTGACAGGAGATGGGCTGCAGAACATGACGGCTCAGACTAGCCAGCATTCCTCCCTCATCTACGTACCTCGAAGGCTCGTTCGTTTTGGGGTTTTCACCCACACACTCCACGTCCCAGCCCCCAAAGCATCAAGTCAAACACCAAATTACACAGAAACTAAGCAGAATAGAAGAATCTTGGTGGGTCACAAAGGGATGCAGCTGACGAGACGGTGAATTTCTTTGCCTGCCTTCAATGCTTCGGTGGCTTTGATCAGGCCTCCCATAAAAATATGGCTGACCGTTACATCCAACCATGGCACAGAACCTAAAGTTGTACAACATCAGCAAAACTCTCAACAAACCTCAGGGCAGAAACATGCAAAAAACAAAGAAACATTGCCAATAATCTCTGCGGAAAAATGCATTGTTTAGAAGACCAGCTAAGCAACGTGAAGCAATACATAGGAAGCACCACACAGAAAGCTTCTTTCTAGCACTACACTACTCTAGTCTTTATGGGTCTGCCCATCTTGGAGAGGGAGGTGTAATTGCAAAACATATGCAAAGTAAGTTTTTCTAACTTAAGACTCATATTATTTGGCTTATTCAGCAGCTTTTGCTGCTGATTTTTCTCTTTTATACAACTTTCGCATTGCTTTATTGTGGGGAGTATTAGATGAAGTGTTAGGTACTGTAATCTGACTAATTATCAGGAAGAGCTAAGTACGGTATATGCTGTATTACAGTGTGCAAAGCCATTGCTGAAATTCTATAGTCTTTACCATCAAAAAAGAGGAAGTTCTAAATGAGGGCCTTTCTGACATCCTGTGGATCATACAGAAACCATGTTTGCCATGAGATTCTCTGATCTCTGGGGAAGCAAAAGCCTTTTACTGGACTATTCTTTTGTAGTTTTTTTTTTTTTAATTCCTCAAGAAATCTTAATATTTTATTCTGCAACAACTATCCATTAGACTTTTCTCAAAACCATCATTTGTGTTAAGAGTTTCAGTAAGAATTAGCTTCATATTACCTGTAAATCTTGCCAAAACTGCAATCTTAGATGCAAGTCTGTCAAATCATTTTCGGTAACTGAAAGTATGCTGTCTTTTCTACTACGCCTCCAATGTCACAGAAGTCTGCACGTGCTTGGATTTGGCCCGTAAGCACCATCTTTCAAAGGGAGCAATACCAGAACAGTAACTATCAGATTTAGACAAATAACTCGTACAAGAGCAATATCATCTATAAACAATAATCTGCGCCAATGTTTCCCCTGCAAACTGCAGTCAGCCAGGAAACAAGTAAAGTCCTTCAGTGAAAACTCAACTGTAAAATCTGCTTACAAAACCTGTGACAAAATATCATTGTGAGAYGGAAAATATTTCATAACAGCATTGTCAACAAAATCAAAACAAACCCAACAGCTCAAAACCTCGATGGGCTGTTTTGTTCGGATTCTAACTAGTCAGTGTTGCCCACAGGAAAATGTAGTGCCATTGCTAGATTGCCTCTTAAATTAATCTTTTCTGCTTTAGCCAACCTGCCCCCACTCGCCCCCCATCCAAAGCTGCCATTTTAAAGGTTTGCAAAACAATTTCTTTTCTGTGATTTAAACTTTTCAACTGGAAGGGGAGAGGGTGTGTGAAAGAAAGGGATGGGGGAGCTCAAGGTATCGGAGGGACCCCAGTGACAGAAGGTTTTGTTGAACTGATTCACTGCATGTGCAAGGTCCAGCGCGTCAAGGGCATGCTGTGCGTGCGTGGCACTTGTGTGCAGCTTTCCAGACAGCACCTGGAAAGGAAACGCAGGATCCTCAGTCTTCTGTAACGTGCTTGACCAACGCAGAGCTATAAAACTGATGACAGTTTGCTATTTGAAATCTATCATTATTCCAAAGCCTTCCATTCCACTGCACTAAACTAATTTAAGAATTTTTGAGCATACGTAGCGTGGCTGATACCAACTGCTTTTCACGCAACAGATGTAATCACTGCTATATTGATCTGGCAATATATCACCTTTTCCCCAAGAGTGACAGCTGTGCCCTTTAAGCAACAGTACTTTGTACTTAATAATAAAAGAGATCTGCCTCCCAATTTTTATGCTTTTCTCTCAACAGAGAAAACAAAGATATATTATCAGCAGTTTCACACAATATATAGTTTCTCAGTTATCTGTACCRAACCATCACTATTAAATATTGATCTTCTAATTTATAACATGCAGTTGCAGCTAATTAAAAATACGATGATCACCAGCTATGAAAGAATAAATTCAATGCTTAGGARAATATTGCCTTCGATGTTATGAGATCCAGCTTCTAATTGACTAGGACATCATTCAGATGGTTATGAAGCATTAGTAATTTGCTGCTTATATCAACTGCGGAACAAACTGAAGTTCATCCAACCTAGCTCAGAAATACAGAATCRCCTTTCTGAAACTGCTGATCATTTGATGAAGCACTGGCAGACAAAACAGGAGCACCTGCAGTTCCCTTCAGGGGTGTTGGAGCACCAGTTGCCTGCCCCACCTTTCTCTTGCACTTTGAGGTAGGCTATGAGAAGAAGATGGCCCAGGGTCCTGTCCGGCTTCAGAGCTGCACTGGATACAGCCTCTCTTCCTGAGCYGAACACAGCAGGGTAAGGGGAGAAGACAGCAGCCACCAGTTTTTCAGTTAGACATGGAAACAATTCCTTAGATTGACACCCCTGAGTTAAAGAGTCAATTCACGATGTTAGGAGTTGCTCAATCCAGTAGCCTGACTGAGGCAAGGCTGCCGCATACACACACACACACACGCATATATATATAGTGAACTGTATCAGCATGCAAAAGAAATGCATCTTCATCTGTACATACTCACACACCTGTGCGTGTGCATCACGTCAAAGCGACAGAYGACAATAGCATGGCTTCTCTCTCAAATTACTCATTGCTTCCTAAGGCTTGTATAATATTCATCACAACTACTATTTTAGTATTGAAAGGCCAATTGTGCTAACATCTCTTCCCCAAGGCTAGCACCAAAAATCTGGGCAGGACTCTTGAGAGATGGCCAGTTAAATTAAAATTRTAACATTGTGAAATCCAAGTTGCACAGGAACTGTAATCAACACCAAGACTGTAAGCTCTTTAAAGAATACAGATCCATTTATATCTCAGAAGAGGAAGAACTGCACAAAGGGGCTATTACAATTCTCGACTTGCTCTACAGATGGCTGTACAACTTAGTGCCCGACCTTTCTTCTGAAAACAAACAAGGCTTTTACTTTCAATAYCGATGCTTTCCACAAATTGCTATCTGCACCTTAATCTACTGCTCTGGATGGTTGCTGCCCATCTTGCCAGATGCTTCACTTTGATACAGTTTTCCTCCTCCGTAACTAATGCCTGCCTTCGGTTTTGATAACTAATTCTCACCACTGTCCCAGGAGAAAGGTCAGTATGATAGTCTCTTTTTCAGAAAGGGAGACAGAAGTTAAGTGACTCACCTGAAGCAACACAGTAAGCAGCAGAGCCAGAAGYAAAACTCCTGCTTTCCTTTCCATATTCAGCACTGGGAAAAATGCTGTGTGGCTGTGTGTTTTGAATTTCCCAAACTGGGAACGACGAGGGAAATTATGGTGCAATTACGTATAATAACCACAGGCAGGTTGCACGCATTTTCCCCCACTGTATGCGGCTGGAGAAATTGGTCGCAGTCTAACAGGAAAATTTGGGAGAATATCATCTTCCTCCCTTTCCCCTTCACAGGATCGCAATGCAGACRCAGATGAAAGTGCACTTACCCACAAACTTTTACCCAGAGGAAGAAGGAAATGGAAAGGTGAGGAAAAATAAAGGAGTCAGGAGCAGGCAGAAGGAAGCAGAACTATTTAAATTCTCAAGATAAAGCAAAGTTACCATAGCAACTGCTCTTCCCATGGTTGAAAGCATACACTGGGTTTTAATACCGCTCACCTTGACAAAAGGAACACATTTCTGATGCATCTTGCACTACTTAATATTTTTCCCAAGCAGGAAGCTATCATCTGCCAGAAATAAATTATACAGCAGAAATGCTATCACCTGTGCTCTAGGCAGAAGGAAGCTTTCCATCTTCTGTAAAACTCCTTTGTCGAGATGGAAGCACTGCCACTGCTGGGTAGGCTACTACACATCTCTCTACACCTTCATACATCAACAAACTCACTCCATGAAACATGTTTAGGCAACTTACCGGAAACACGGCCTCTGTGAGAGGCTTTACACAGGGTTAGCACACGGTCTGGGGCTTCCTAGCCCCCGAGGCCCACACTGTCCATTAATGTGCTCAACTTAAAACACCCATGCATTTATAGCATAACTTAGAGTAGCAGCTGCTCAGATAACCGCAAATGCAGAATTACAGCCCAATTATCATTCCTGTCACTTCAGTACAAAACTTCTCTTAAGAATCTATATTTGATGATTACTCACTGTGGGAACCGAACAAGAACACATGAATTTTTCATCTTTGAGAGGCCCATTATACTGTAGTCTGTTACACTGTATTAGTTGAAATCACTGCTCTGCGATTTAAAGCAGAAAGTCTTTCATGGCTTTGTTACCAAACTGAGCCTCTTGGTTAACAGGAATCAGGGTTGAGAAAGGGACATGTCAACACGGTGTTTTTCCCCATTTCCTCCATATAGATCTTCTCCAGGTCCAAGGCCATTGAGAAGCAGTATTCAACTCAGCTCTTTACAGACAGATCTAWTAATGAGCTACCGCATGAGTCACTCACATATTTTTAGAGACTTTAGAAAGTTTAAAACTCAGCAATAGCAAATTGTTGCGATTGTACGAAGGCTGTCAAGCCATCTGACCGGCTGCTATGGCAGGGATGAATAATCCCATTAAACAACTCTCTTATCCCACTGGCAATGCCTCTGATGCAGCCGTTGGGTACCACTGCTGGCCGATCACACTAGCTCTAGCTGCTTCTCAACTTTCTTTGCTTCAATTTACTTGCTAACGTGAGCGCTGCATAAAATCCCTTTAGAGATCCCAGTCACAGCTATTGAGACATCTGTTTCATGTTTCCCATGATTTCACAACTTTGCAGTTCTTTTAAACAGAAGCATCACAAATGTTCTCACAGCTGACAATTAAACACGGCTTCATCTTCCAGCAGCTCCGCACCATCCACACCAGATGCCAACAAAGCATGCCCCCACCCTCCCTTAAAAGGTCCGTGCCAATCTTTGCTGCGCATCCCTGCTTCCTTTCTAGCCTGAAGCCATGACAACAGCAGAATGTCATCCTTCCTCAATGAGACGGAAGATGGGCATTTTAAGATGAGACTTTAAAAATCTCAAGTGACTGTTAAATGAAACGCAGCTTGGAAASTCTATTTAAAGGACTCATGCAAACAGGTATTTTTATTTTTCTTACACAATTCAGCTTCTTACAAGACTTTGCTTGCAATAGTGCAAGTTTTAAATAAGAATCCCGGTGGAACACCTATTCTACGTTCCTTTCCTTAGAGCACTGCTTTCTAAAGTAGCATATTTGYACCCAGACTTTCAGGTATGTTTCTAAAGCTATTAGATGCAATTTTCCTTTCACTTTTCCACTCCAAACTTTATTGCCATCACCAGATAATCATAATTATTCCGTTTAGAGAAGTCATCAACCTTACGAAACGCGCAAGACTGCAACATTAACTCCAAATGCTAGCTCCCTCTTTAATGGCATGCTACCCCCATCCTGTCCATTTAATCACAAAGGCCTATAAACAAAAAGCCCTATCACTGGAAAGACGATCGCCATGGCAGGAAGGAGCAGCTCTAAACTTAATCTGCATGATGCCCAACAAAACTGAATATCGAGCAGTTAATCCCAAGCAAATTTTACCAAATTAACTCCAGTGAACAAATCTGTACCTTTAAATGCAAAATCCACACAACATGTATGATATAAAACTTTCTGTCAAATATCCAATTTATACCAGCAGTTTTATCCGCAGGACAGCACACGAGTGGAGTAAAGGAAGCATGCCATGACTAACGTGGGCTAAAGGTTCAGCGTAACATGCACAAGACGTGAATAAGACCATATCCATACAAGCAGAATGCAACTAAACATAACAACTTGGCAGATCTTGATTTTTCTCTCTTCCCCCACATTTTTAGGTAAAATAATTACMTTTAATTAGCATAATTTTAGTAACRAAAATCTCCATCTCCATTTCCTTAAATAGAGCAACTGAAGTAACRCTCATCAGCTTCACTCGGTCCACTGAGCTGGACTGCAAAGCTTAATTATGTCTGTAAAGAGTTTAGAGACCCTCAAGAGGCAACACAGAAACAGACATACTGTTAGTTTTAACAGTGTAACTCCTCAACGATGGGAGCTTAACGAGCAGAGTCTAAGAAGGCCAGTGTCCCCTCGTCCCCTCATTTACACAGTTACTGCTTGCAAGATATCTGTCATTATACCAAATACTTTCAACTACGCTACTATTTTTTGTTACTTCTGCTTCCTAGTTCACAGAAGTATCAGAATGGCTAGGCGAGCAGGGTTACCTGTACACTAATATGTCATCGGCAGAACTGTTATACTGGATCTGGTACATTCGAATCCCAGGGAGGTGATGCTGAGAAGGCCACTGTATAAGAGCAGAGGATGACGTCAGCTCAGCGACCGTGACCGCCTTCTCTTGCTGAGCCTTTGTTTCATTTGGAAAACTTGATTTGGCAGATATAAGAATATCTGAAGGGCCAGGCTCAGCATCTTTATCACAGTTGGTGCTGTTAGCAAGGTTAGGGTATGGGGTAACGAGGAGTTCGACTGGAGCGGTTGACTCTCCCGCAGCATTTGATGCTATGCAGGTAAACGTGCCCTTCTCAGTCAGAGAAGTAGCCAAAATATCCAGAGTACCATTCTCATAAGAAATAGTCCTAGATGTGTTAGAGACCAGCTTCCCATCAGGTGAAATCCAGCGAACGTATGGGTCCGGATCGCCAACAGCTTTACATTTCAAAGAGACGCTTTGCCCTTCTGTTACCGTCAATTTTGGGGTTCGGTGTGTTATCATCGGAGGTTCGCAGACAAATTCCTCCTCTTTAATAGACCAAAAATATTTGCCCATCAGTTCTGGCGGGGAGGCACATGTTTCTAGATCGTCTTCCCTGGTGAGACGTCTCAGCCACACTAGTTCGCAGTTGCAATGCAAAGGATTCCCTCCAAAACTAAGCACCAGAGATGACAGTGGAGATCCTTTAGATTTAGCATACACTGGTATTCTCGAAAACAAAGGATCGGGAGGGATCTTTTTCAACTTGTTGGATGTCATGTCTAGCCGGGCAAGTTTGTGAAGATTTGAGAAGATTCCCTCTGGCACAAACTCGATGAGATTATGATCCAAACTAACCGTATTGACATTAGAAAGTTTGGCAATTGTTTCCCAAGGAACGTTAAYGAGATTGTTGTAGGACAGATCCAAGTCTTCAATTGTTTCAATAAAGTCATCCAACGACCCAGGAGAGATGTAATTTAATTGATTGTTACTGAGTATTAAGTGCCGAAGATTAATTAAGCCTTTGAAATGATCTTCATTGATATAAGTCAGTCTATTACTATCCAAGTGTAAGGCGTGAAGGCCTTTAAGATCAAAAAACGCGTAAGGCATAATTTGACTTATTGTATTTCTCGATAGTGTCAAATGAATTAGATTAGTCATGTTTGCAAAATCCTTTCTCCTAAGTGTAGTGATAAAGTTATCCATTAACCTAAGTTCTGCTGTTCTCCTGTCAATACTGGGGGGCACAAAGAGAAGTCCAGTCTTCGTACAGAGAATTGTGAAGGATGGAGACAGGTTTTGACACATACATCTTTTGGGACACATCATGGCCTTCACAGCTGTGCTAATAACCAATAGATAGACAACCAGCCTTTCCATCGTAAGAAAAATAGCAAACCTAGAGGGGAAAAAAAAGAAGAAATCCAGATAAATATACTTTAATTGGACACTAGAAATAGGTTTACACTGAAACTTTCATTACAAGCACACCTGTGTAAACTGGAAACACCTTCTGAGACATTAAATTAACTAACCGCTAATATTAAATCAGATGTTTTCAGAGCTAAGCGCTTCTAATTCTTTCCTACTTTGGCTCTGCTTACTCGTTGACAGAAACTCTTAAGATCGACTGTGAGGCAACCGTCCATCACTACAAGATAACAACTGCTCTGGGATACACGAACCAGGTTATCTGCCTTCCAGCAGCTCTTCACAGACAACCAGTCACACTGGCAGCTGAACTTTAATAGGCAGAAGAAAAGCAGGATGCAAAGATGATACCAAGTGAGAGGAACACAAGGGGTGGGGGGTGGGGGGGAAGACAATTAAATGCACAGGATTTCTTAGGTAAATGTACCACATACATAGCTTTCTCTTTGCAGATACATCCTGACTCAGGTCTGAACCCCATTTCAACCTGCACGTCTCCCAGTTCGTTACTCTCAGTGATTATGTTCCCTTCACCTTTTGCCATTAGAAATTTCTAACAGCTTGTTTGGTTTACCCCTCAAACTCATCTGTGTCCCCCCTCAGTCTTACTTATCCTGAGTAGTGAGCTCTCTGGAGAAATGCATATTTTAAAAAGGTTCCCCCCCCCCCTCCAAAGGTGGCAGGGAACTAAGATTTCTACAGCAAGTAATGTGGAAGAGAAATACCTTCAAAGGCATTTCTGAAAAGCAAGGTTATATTCAATGAGAGAAGCAGGTATGTTTTTTTTCTGTGCAACACAGGTAGCAGCTTTGGAAAATAAATGTTATAATTACACATTTTTGGTCAATGAAATTATCTCTATGAACTCTTGCACATGCAAGTTATTTCCTATTGTATCTAAAGCGCTTGCCTGCTATACCAAGGATAGATTTTCATTTCTACTTTTCCTCTAGCTGACTAAAAAATTACTAAGCATTAACTGTGGTGATTCAAGCAACCACAAGGTTAAAGTTCACAATCTGCAATGTAAAGGATTCAAACTATGTGTTTTGTGAGAGCATCCAGGTACAACCCTACTCCAAATTCTATCTAGCTGGCAAGTCCTACTCCGTCTGAGAGAGGAAAAGCAGCTGTCTTCCTGAAAATGAGCACATTTAGTTTTACTTCACATATAAACCCTAGCATACCAGAGATCATAGCTGACTACAGTTAATTCCACACACAAATCCCTTGCTGTAGTGGGTAAATGCAGAATACCATAAGAACAACAAACCGTTGCCTTTGAGAACAAGCGATGCAACACAATAGAGTCCGCAGCTGGGCCCCAGGTCAAGGACAACCGCACACCCTGCCGAGTCAGCTACCTGCAGAGGAGGCTACCAAAGACTTGGGTTGCAAGGGTGCAGGTTGTGGTAAGTCAGCAGATTCTCATGGAATGATTTTTTTTTTTCCCTAGACACTTTAGTGATTTCCCTGAGCCAGAGCTCTTTCACAGGGAAATGGACCTTTAAGTATAGAAATACAATATCATAGTACTGTTGCATAGGCCAGAAAACAGTTTGGTTAGATCAAACTTAAAGCTCCACAGAGAAAATAAAATTTTCTCAGAGTTAACCCATCATTTATACAGTGTTATTACTTTAATTAGGAGAGTGAAAGTCAAAGTTTAAACCACATGCTTATATTTTAACCAGCRTTACACATTCACCTGTTAGAGGTTAATCTTTAGTTGCATGCAATTCTAACCAAGTCTCTGCAAAATATTTTGTAAAACAAACAAACAAAAAAGACAAACCAACCAATCAACCCCCCTCTCCCCCCYCAACCCTCGGTACAGCTGAAGCGTGTGCACTGCAAGGAGAGCTGGGGGGAACAGGGCTGGTTCAGCSTGGGGAGGAGAAGGCTTCCRGGATACCCCATGGCAGGGACCTTCTTGGGCTACCAGGAGGTTTTGGAGGACAGAGCCAGGCTCTTCATCTTCACAGCGGGAGGTTGAGAGACAAAGGGCAGAAACTGATACAATTAAGGTTTGAGCTAGATACAAGGGAAACCTTTTTCACCAGGAGGACTCTGAAGCAGCAGAGCAGGTTGCCCAGAAAGGTTGTTGCATCTCCATCCTTGGATGCCCCAACCAGCCAAAGCCCCGAGCAAGCTGGCCTGATCTCAGAGCTGACCCTGCTCTGAGCAGGAGGCTGCGCTAGAGCCCCCAAGGCTTCTTCCCACCTGTGTCATCCTATGATCTAATGCTGTTAATACCCCTGCATTTTTCACATTGCAGCTATAACTCTAGAAAACATAACTTCTGCATGTCTGATTTTTAGGGCTGGTTTCAAATTCCGATTCAGAACACTGATATACTTGACAGCGTGTCAGTTCAACCTGGAAAACAGTAAGAGAAGTTTTTCATTAAGTACAACTAAGTTATTGGAAAACACATCTTACAGTAGAGGTTGCACAAAACTAATGTCTACTTTATACTTACACTGTCTTTATTTTTTTCTAATAACTTTCCCCTTAGCAATGCCTTTCTTCCTAATCATTTTCTCCTCATCAGCTTTTATAATATTTAACATAGTGCACTACTAGCTTTATCTTTCAAATATTTGCTTTTTCAAGAAACCCATTTCTGTTGTAACTCCATCCTGTGCTCTGAACCCTTCTTGTCCCTAATGGCTCCATCTTTTGACTCCCACTAGGTACAAACGTCTAACAGATATGCAATTATCCAAAAATGGGCTGCTGTACAATATCGTAATTCTCTTGTTTTGTCATTAGCAAATATTAATGCATTTTAATGGCTTAACTATCATTGGGGCTGTAAGAAAGCAGCACATAACCACCTCACTTAAACCACTATGCTGTTAAAAAAAAAAAAAATTAAAATGTTGCTAATGTAGAAACCACAGCACTAAATTTAATGATTTTTAGAGCCAACAATAGGCATAGTGCATTTACTCTTACAAAATATATGACATTCACAAGGAAATCGTGACTGGTAAAGAAATGCTGCATCCAACTGAATTATTGCCCTTGTCCTGAATGACTGTTAAGAGCAGCTCTGGGAATATCACCTAAACACTGCATCAGGAACATACCTGATTGCAYGATAATACATGCCTCGCTCTTCAAAACACAGAAAGCCTTCGCTTCCTTCCCCTGCACAGTCAACACTGTTCGTTGCATCCACAGGCAAATTCATGCCGAACAGCACACCTGACTACCACGCTAGGAACCGGCTTTGGTCTGAGCACAGGCGCTTCCACCTCCCTCCGTCTCCCTGCACACCACGCTGCTGCCCTCGCGCGACACCAATTCAAGACCCTGACTCGGTGGGTGATGCAGCCCAGGAAGGACCTCCAACATGAACTCCACAGCTTCTCAACAGACAGCTGTAGCAGGAGTAATTTTCATGCTTATAAGACTATCTACAGAGCTGGGACACTAGCAAAAAAAACTTCTCTAAACTGTTGCTTATTAACTCATTTCATCAGTTACCATCTGCACTGTCACAGCTTAAACTTCATGCTAAAAACTGGTTGAGGTGGTCATGTAATTCCATGAAGAATTTGCTAGCAGATGAGCATGACTTACAGCATGTCCACATCTCAGATCTTCTGGGGGTCATGTTCGATATCACACAGACAAGCATGCTCCTACAAGAATACGTTATTAGGTTATCATTGGCTATCATTTGAAGTCTAAGTGATATTTAGAGGAAGTGATATTTAATTCCAATAATTTTCAGGTATTGGCCTATTGCTTTGCTCCATCTGAAAAGACTTTGGATTGCCTTTGCTGTAAATTTACATTATATAACAGACATTTAACAGCTTGGAATTGGTACTATGGCATAATGAGATTTCTTACACTCTTTGAAAAGCATACACGCTTCAGCGTGAATAATAAAGCATAAAGATACTATTTTACCAACTGCAACAAAAAAATTCCACCAAAAAACCCCCCAACCCTCACTCTGGTCCTTAGCCAAGTGCCTTTGCTASAATGGTACCTTTCTCCAATCCAACACAAATTTATTTCAGCATAATCTGCTTCCTTCTCTTGCACCTGACTATTAATTGTACTGAAATTGTTAGTAAAATATATTCAAGCACTTTCTTTCCATTTCATACCTGCTTAGGCTTCTTAAGAGGCTGGTCTTAGTTTTTGCACAGTGGGTTAGTTTTACTTATTCTGTAATAGTCTCATTTATGTGCTTTAGAGCTGAAGCCATGTTACTCAACAGTCAACTGAGACCAGGCAACACGTACAAAACGCAGAACTACAGCCACAGCTCAGAAGGAACGTCAAYGGGGAGAATTGCTCGTCTGCTCACTTACTTTTCTAAAACCCTTAGAGCTGACCTTAAAGTCAGATGAGGTATGTCTACCCTTGACGTAAGACCACCCTGGAAAGCCTGGAAACATGCTTCATTTTAAAACACAAAATGCGGGCCTGACACACAAACACTGCATCTCTTCATCATTTTTCTAATTCTTACAAATCTCATTCAGCTCATGTTTAAGAGATGTAACTACATTTGTTTGCGTGACTCATCCTCCGCTGAGGTGAATTACCGACTCCTGTGTAGAAGAACATGATCTCCAACCATTCTAGATCCAAAATGCCATGTCTAACATTTAGCACAGCTTACTGTTAAGCATAATCAAAATTTCAAAAATAGGAACTCTAAATCACCTAGTGAGTTTGTTCCAATAAAATCCTAAGCGATTATGTTTCTAATAATGCTCTCAAATTGCCCCATGCAGAAAAAAAATACATAGACGTGCAGAAATATGAAGCATCAGTATTACAATATTACTTCTTCGAAAAATGTTCACCGCCTGCCTGTGATCTCACAACCAGGATTTAGAAATGCACACTGCTCGCTAAATGGAAACATCTGCCGCGGATCGGAAAGAGGCAAAGGAAACTGAGCGATGCTTCTCGCTATTTTGCGGAGCAATGCCTCCATCTTTGCCTCTTCAACCTCTGTTGGAAAGAAATGTCTTTCTGCCATTTTTGAACACACACTGATGAATTACTAAATCTGCTCTTTTGTTATCTGCATGATTTAATTGCACAGCACTGGCCTGTATCTTAAATACAAAAGCTGTAGTAGCATCAACTACTCTACTCTAGTTAAAGCTCTCTGAAGGAGGTTTTGGCACCTCACAGCATCAAAATATTAATACTCAGATGGTGGCAAATGGTTGTTTCTAGTATCTATTTCTTAACCCTATTTGTTGTACCCTAATCGCACACACAGAAACACGGTCCAAGATACTTCATCCACCAAAGCGTGGCTTTTCAAATGAAAAATGAAATGTGTTGAGAAAGATGCTCCTACAGAGGCTATCCCCTGCTGAGCCTAGCTGAGGCCAGACTGTGCTCCTACATGTTCCAAATGCAGCTTTTTTTGATTGCCGTGGCAACCTGTTTATTGCACAGGACAGGTGCTTACCATCTACATCAGTAGAAGAAGAAGAAAAAAAAACTCTTTCTTCAGGGAAGCTTTTCTCTTACTCTTTTCTGGCACAGAATTAAACAGCATGCTGGAAAAGTTTAACTTACCAACAATAAACCACGTATGCTTAATTTACTGTCACTAGCCCCATCCATGACTAAGAAACACTTGCAATAACTTTTYAAAATGTATATTGCTAATAGTCCTTCCCCCCCCAAAGACCAACACACTGGAAGTACACCTCTAGCTACACCTGGGCAGGGAGCACCTTAGTTGTGAATCTGGTAGCCAGCATTGCTTTTGGAATATTACATTTGACCCTAAATTACCGTAATTAATATTAATACTAATATTTTTATCCAAATCACAGCAAAATAGGAAATTCCAATTATTTAAATTTAACAATTAACATTAAACAATAACAAAGTGTGGAATATTTATTCTTTTTCCTTGCATTATTACTGASCTATATCAACCATGCTAATGAACTCGTTTGCATTTTCCTTTGGCACCAGTAGGTGGCATGAATAATATCCACATGTGCATGGTTATCGCCTGCCACTCTGCAAGCAGATGGCACTATGGAAGTGTATCTATAACACAAGGATAAGCAAATGAATGAAAGATAAAAATAAACAGCATTCCTAAATTTATAATGCTCACTAAGTTTAGCAGAAAAGAAARTACCTTTTACATGTGTACAAGTGGCAGTTATCACATAACAGGCAATTCCTACTTTTGACTTTCAAAACACCCTATGAAAAAAGGRAAAACCATGCCTCTTGTAATACCAGATGGGAAACACGGGAAAGTGAATTTCAGATGAACATGCATTTTGGGACATTAAGTCTATAATTCCTCAAGATGCACAAAAGCAACAGCACAACTGAGGACAGAACGGCATGGTTCAAAAAACGTTTCTTCTTTGCAGTTCAGACAGAAGTCAAGTCTGCTGTTCACAGTATTTGCAGAGCAGAAAATGGGCTCTGACACCTATGCAAGTTTAAGAAAACAACAAAAAGCTGCACAGGGAGAAGAACATCCTTCCAGAAGACATCAGAGAAGATGCTCAGCTGCCATCCACCACCCAAGCAAGGGGCACTAATGAGATGAGTGACTGTAATTTGCTTATCTACCTTGAGACAGTTTAATGTTAAGTGTAACGCAGCATTTTAAAATGCCAGTTTCAAATTTGTGGAAATAAAACATGCACGTGTAGTGAAACGTAGCCAAGATAACATTGCCCAATAAGCTATAGTGAGATAATGCTGAGCCTGAGCTAAAACATGCTCTAGGGAGGCAAGAGAAGATTTCAGGGGGAAAAACAACCCAGGGAAAAAAGGTTTACTTAGAAACACTTTTCTTCACAGGAAAGACATAATGACCATGGTATAAAAATACTGTATAGTTTAGATCGCACCTTCTTACCTAGGAAAGGCAAGTTTAATCCCTGATGGAACAGGTTCTCAGCCCCATTGCATCTGGTGGATCAATGCCAGCAAAATCCCTCATGGTTTGTAGATCTGTACTAGAAAACAGCTCCTGGCCATAACTTCCTACCAGGAAAACACCTTAGAGCTTGGTGGAAAAGGTCAGGCTTTCTATCAATGCAAAGATATTTCCCTCTAAGTGTCTGCAAATTTAGGAAAAAGCAGCATTATGGAAGCAGATAACTTTTCTGCATATAACACTGAGCACCAATCACTGAAGAAAATTGCTGCTCAAGCTTTAACACGCTTAATCCTTTCTCACTCCTCAAAGAGATTGTTGGAGTTTTTGTTTCAGGATAGTCTTCAAGCAACTTGGTGACGTATTTTACAAGACTGTAAAAACGTAATTAAATGGCTCTTTACTACACTGAAAGGTGGAACTTCTTGCTGTTCAAACTGAAATCATCTTATAAGAAGGGCCCAGGTAGACACTGTATGGATAGTTTTTCTAGGTATCATAACCTATCAAATATAAAATCCCATAAAAAGGACCTCTCCAGGTAAAGAGGACCAGAAGGTGAGYCAAGGGTCTTAACTCTCCGTTGTGTGTGACTTCATTCTAATGTGAACAGTTAATACTTGCAGTAAAGTTAATGTCCCTTCAGTTGTTAAACATCAAATAATTAAACTCGGATACACAAAAAAATGAAACATCACTATACCCTCTAACGTCTTGCCTAATCTGGTCAGTCATGCACAGTCCCCCTAATTTGCAAGATTATTTTAGTTTCCTGCAAGAAGGCTGAGCTGATGACTAGATTAGCTGGAGAYAGCGTTCAGGAAATGCACTGCAACCAATTATATGAAATAAAATTAATGTAGAAAATCCTGCATCATCACAACAAATTAATATCTTCTAGAACACATTTCCAAAGGAATGAATTACAACCCTGCAACTTGCAGTTTGTCACTTTACATCTAGCTTAAGCCTTTCATGGTTTGGCCTTGTATAAAATACAGAAGAGGTCAAATTATGATCTTTCCTCCATTTAAATCTTATATGTAACTTCAACATCCTGTAACAAGTGGAAAATAAGGAAATGACGAATTGATTTGCTTTCCCAGTCTGAGTCCAAAGTGGGTCAACACAGATGCGGTATGATTTGGTCCGGCATGCTCGCAGCAACAAGGTCTGCTGGAAGAACATGCAATCTCAGCACTGTTGACAATTATGTAACAAAGTAAGTAAAAACAATCTGAAAATTAGAACAAGTAATGATTTTCAAGGGTGCAGGTACCCTAAAAGGCAAATTAGTAAACAAGCTGGAAAACTCAGCCATGCGTTAGGAACACTCAGGCAAGTGAATTTTCCTGTTAGTAGCCAAGTCATGCTCTTAACACAGYAAAGATGAAAGAGACAATGGAGAAAAGTTGGTAGATACAGAGAGGAGCTGTCAGAGAGGAAAGAGACTCCTGCGGTAGGAGTGGAAGAAATGAAAACCGTTCTGGTATCTGAGATGTTTGCAAACAAATGTCCGCAACCATCGTTTGCTTCACATGTGGTTCCCAAGCCAAACAGAAGAAAGTCGGAAGTGACCCGGAATTTGTGTTTCTTTACATATGATCACTAAATAAAGAAACTATTCATTTCAATAGTTCGAGTGCGTTCCATTTTAATCAGAGGCTCGTCTTTAAAAAGCTTCCCTCAACTTGCATGAAACACAAACAAAAAGCCTGCTAGAGGAGTAGCTCACCTGTTCCTGCTCCCTGCACACCCGTTTCTCCAAATCAGGGGGAAATTTCATGAGATGACTAAAACTGTGTGTTTTTCTTTTTATCTTTAATTCATGGAGGCTTGTCCAGCAGTTACAAGCTTTTTATCACCATGACATCTTAGCGATTCATGATTTCAACAAGTCACGGTCCTGCTTCTCTCGCTGTAAACTGTTTTCATCAGTAAGATATTAACACTGCGGACAGGGCCCAGTTAAACTGCTCTGTGCCTCTGAGAGCAGAGCCCATTCCTGACATTGCAAACACCAGGACCAACCAGGAGAATACTGTTTGATTTAATTGAAGCTTAATAAATTTATGGTATTTTGATTGTAAAGGCTATTATTTTGAGGACCCACATCATTAAACGGTTAATGTTTAAGAGCTCTTTGAACACTGCAGATCAAATTAAAACTGCATTAGATTTCCGCCAGCATCACTACAAAGAAGAAAAYAAGAGGCAGACAGATACTCAGCAGCAGAACGTAGGCCTGTCAGAATTCAGAATTCCTCTCTACAGACCCAACACCRCAGATACTGTCACAACCTGCACTGCAATACAGGCTCGTGCTTAGCTGTTGGTCTGCCCCATCTCTGTCAGCTTCTTACCCCATCCTGGCTTAGGCCTGCTGTCAGCCCTTAAATTCCACTGCCCGAGGTCTTGCTGCATCTCAGTCTCCAAATAGAAAAAGCCTGGGCAAATAAAGATCAGTCTCAGGGCTGTGTATTCCAAGAAAGAACTTCTGGGACCACAAAATTAGGAAACACCTCGGTCTTACAACACCAAGCTTTTCCACTCACGTCYGTCCGTCCGTATATCTGCAATGATTTCAATCACTAATTAAGGATGGAAGTCTGTGAACTGCTTGTTCTGGATTCAGCTGGGCTGCCGAAACCTGTGGGTTTCATAAGGAATCCGCTTCACCGAAAGCACATAGGAGATGCATACTATATGAACAAAATTCATACAAAGCAGGTATCGCATTCCCTGCTGCTCACCTGCTTACTGTAGGACAACTTGCTACAGCCAGCCACTAACAGCTGCTCTTCTATTGAAAAAAAGAAATGATCCATGCAGACTTGCATGCCTACGCAAAGCCACTAAAACGAACCTTTCTTAACYCAAAGGACTTGCTGTTAACTTGCTGTTACATCAGCGAGCAGGAGAAGGGACAGCCCAAAGCTCCATGAGACTCTGCGTAGAAGCCAGCGATCTATGGCACGAGTGCTAAAAATAGCACAGGGGCCAATTATGAATAGAAAGCAGCAGAACTGCCGCAATGCCGGGAGCTGCAGCATCTTGATCAACGCACCTCTGAGAGCGTGCATCTCCCCACAGGTTTAGAGCCAGGTACTGCYGCTTTGCCTAAAGACAGCGACAGGATTTTCTGACTTCTGCTGAGCTTTCACCAGCATATACCTCTAATCCAGAGAAAAAAAATATACTGTTTATCAGCGCAGCTCTCAAAGTTCGCCAGCACCTACCTCAGGGAACATACAGGGTTTAGGGACGTTACTGCAAACCCCGCCTCTGGAAGGGAGCCTACAGCAGAGTTCCTACTTTAGGACATTGTCCTCAGTAGCATCATCACTTGACACTTAGATCGCTTGACAATTAGATATGACAAACTAAACTTTTAGGTACATTTCAGCCCTTAGACAAAGAACTTGGAGACAAAACTAGCACTGCACCTGCAATTTCTAGTTATGTTTGAGTAACATAGAAATTACATCCATTGCCTTTCAACAAAGAAACAAAGCAACTTTCAAAAGGGGTTTACAACCACTGCAAGGGATTTTAAATGCCTCATGACCATGATGCCTTCAGCTACATCTGCTCTAAAAAAAACCAACCCAGAGAATACTTGCATGATCCGTCCCCTGTGGTTTACAAACTGAACATGCAACGCAAATTGCACTGTACTAAATCTGAAACCAAAGCGATGTTTACAGACCTCAAAAGTCTGATATTAGTGCATTTTCCATTGGAAGTTCTCACTCAGATATCATCAAGGACAATTTACTGCACTCTTAATATACTGTCATCTCTTGTAGTCTACCCAAAGACACACTATGGACAAATGTAATTATGATTTTCGCTTGTTCAGATTATCCAGTCCATTTCAAATGATGGTTATAAAATGCAAGGAAGTTCTGGTATTTCTCTGTTGATTAGTTCAATGCAGCTAGCTGTATCTCCCAGGATGCATTAATTGAAACAAAATTCTTCTTCTCCAGTACCATCTCAACCATGCCGGGTGGCACACAGAAGGCTCCATCTTGCAGAAGAGGCACATGAAGCTCTCATTAAAATTAATATGAAATGGCAATGCTTGGCACCTTTTGGCACTCACTGAGCTATGATTACTTTGCTCCAGCTACCTCAGCATTTAGTTCTTTTTCTGAGAGGGATGCAGATAAACACTTGTTAATGTCGTAATGGCTGCACCATCTGTGCTCACTATTACCAAACAGAAATTGTTACTAGGCACTGTGCCATTGTCATATTCCTTATAAATTTCTGCTTATTATTCTTCCAATAATGAATGTAGTTCAGCTTCCTGGAATTATAACAGCCTGCAGGCAATGCTCCTTTCAAACAGCAATTGCCTATAGCTGAATTAATTGTTGTTAATCTCTGCAGAAGTATGGATTCAGCAGCAGCAAGTTAATGTTTAAAAAAAAAAAAAAAAGAAAGAAAGAAAAGGTTGTGAGGCTGGCCACTTAGGATCACGGTAAAAGTTATATACCCATCTACATGCCCAGATACTTGCAAAGACTCCTACTACTAGGTCATCACGTACGATTACACGATGGCTGCATTCACATTCCTTTGGGATGGAGGAAGATTTAGATTATCTCATATACTTGCTGGTTTATAGATATTAATAYATTGTGCTTTTCTGGCTAAAGGGCAATAGCAGGGCCTTTCAAAGACAGCTACAGATAAGCAATGAATTCATTTTAGCACTTCATTTCAGCAGTATATTTGCATTGATAGGAAAACTTATGTGTGTGGAATGCAAGTCCAGCAAAGGCTATGTAGATACATTAGTAGGCTGAAGAAAACTAGAACCGGAAGAAAAAAAGGGGGGGGGGGGGTTAAACTCCACAGGACTTTCCCCTTTCATTGACATTTGCAATGGGTTTTGATAATCAACTTAGAGATATGTATTGTACAGGGTCACAGTTTAAGAGATTTATTATCATGCATCRGGGCTGTTTTAAATATCGATCATTACTAAGAGCTTCCCCCTCCCGCCATTTCACCTTGCAGTTTTTAAGTAGCAAAATCTACAGGTAAGGCTTTGCTGCAGTTACATCTCTTTCTGTAAACTCAAGGCCATGCTAATGTGTATCGCTTCTGGCAATGTCTTGAGACCATTTAAACTGAAAAGCAGAGAAGCAGCTGCAGCCCACACTTCTGGAGAGCGTCGTGTACTCTTTGGAGGACACGGCCATAGAGGAAGCAATAAGCAATGGATTCTTTAACGCATCATCTGCCTCAGCTCACATCTTTTCTTTCTCTTGAATTTTTCTGCCTAAGTTAATATGGACTTAAATATGCAGAATATTGTATTTTGCATTTGTAGTAGAGCTCTATTTGTAATAAGTATTAGTATTATGGCTTCCAGGACCTCAAAATGTAGAAAAGGATTGTAGCACTGTCTCAAAACTCTATATGAGAGAGAATTACCACCACCACTAGGTTTCTTCCAACTTATCTGTCCTTAAGACAGCTGCCTACCTGCAATTAGTTTGGGATGTGGGTTGGAGGGGGAACTATTTCTAGACCTCTAGCACTGGAGGCTGACAGTAATGAGACAACTTTCTCCTTTCACGTTTTGCCAATGAAACGACACTGCAAAGAAAAGCCTGCTCTTTCCCTTGGGTAGTGTCCATTTCAAAGCACAACACACTGTGATGATGCACTATGTTATGATGACACTAGATGGAGAAAGGAGATACGAAACCATCCACAGAGTTAGGTCCATCTCAAAACAGGGAGTAAGCTCTTTGAACAATATGGAAGGAACCTCAGAGGACCAACTGGGGAAGCTTGTACAAAGGTTCAAAACTGAGTAGTCTATAGCTCCCTGCAAAAGCTTAACCAAGTCCCAACTTGTTTGGGAGAAGAAACTGTCCCAGCACTTAAGTTTTATGGCATCTGTTGGTCATCTCACCTGATCAGTCAAGACTGCCTAAGCAGCATTTCCCTTTGGGGTTGCCACGCACTGATAATTACAGTATCACCATTAAAAAGCTTTAAGATTTTCTAAAACAGTCTGTGCAAAGAAGTATGTTGAGGCAGTTCTATTCCACTATTGAAAAGAATTCACAGTTCCTCTTAAAGTAGGAAATGAAAGACTAGAAGCAAGCAGTGGCAGGGGTCAAGAGAATGACAGTTATGAGGAAGGAAAAATAAACATATTAGATTTATTACTCAGTCCCTTATTATGAGGCGATTCTTTACACCACAAAAAAATCATTTTCTTTGTAAAGCAGATTGAAAAATATGGAGTCTCATTCACTCAAGTTCACTGACTCACACTCGAAAGGTTGAACTATTAACAGGGCTCAGGCCTTGTGCAGGCTCTTCAGAAGGACTGATTTCATTGCACCGAATTACCTGCCAACTATTAATGCCTTCCAGTGATGACTTATGAACRTTCTTTCCTCTTGCACATTTTATGCTTTACGCGTAAACCTTAGAGAGTAGTGAGGAGCTCACTGTTGACAACRCAGTCCTTTTCCAACGCCTCAAGGAGCCGAAGCCCACTCCATTTTAGCTGGGCATCCACCTGGAGTGGCAGCCCCTCAAATGCGTGCGAGTTTTCCCAACAGCACTGTGAAAATCCTTCCAACTTTAAAGCTGAAAGACAAGTGTTTGAAAGTACTAAGAGAACTGTATCGAGTTCTGCACTATTCTCTACGAACTTTATGAGCTAATAGAACTTCGTACATAGCAAAGACTGACATTCAGAAAATTCTTAACACTGTAATTGGAAGTGCCAGTACTGTACCTGTGCACTGGGCTTATGTTACAAGACTACAAAATGAAATCTCAAACTCTCTTGTGCAGCTATGGCTGTACAACAACACGTGCTTCATTCCCAGTAGGAAACCGCTCCAGGATAAAACGGAAGATATACCTACAGTTAACTTTACTTCAACACACTGCATGCTTGCTTACTACTCAGATAAACATTCATATTGTGGTTAACGTCACACCATTTAATTGCAAATTTAACAAAACACCACAAACAAAAAACACCACATGTAGTAAGCAATTTCTCCCCATGTAATTTTACTTTCTGAAACTACATCTGCAGGTTTTCCCATCCTTGCTATCGTTACAAACCATTAACCCTCACTAACCAGACCACAGCTATTGTAACTTGATATTATTTGGAAATATATTCAGCTGCAACTTTAAGCCAGCTGCACAGAAAGAGCTGCACCTGACTGACATCCTAAACCATACTACTACTGACAGAACAGGGAACACGGAAGTGTCGAGCTTACTTACAGTGTCCTTCATTGGCATTAAAAACCCTGGAAAGTCACATTTTGCATGACACACACTATAAACTGTTACTACTGGTGTAAAGAGAAAAGCATCTACTTCTCAGGGTCATCCGCCGCCTCTGCTTAAAAAGCATCTCTCAGTGATTTTCAGTGTCCTCTTAAAACATAAGCAGGTAACACGTCCCAGATGGATTACGACCTCAAACCTAACAGCACTGTCCGTAGTCCAAACCTGCMTGGGAACCCACCGAGACGAACATAAGGAACTGTTGTAGGAAGTGCCGTGGATGACTCAGTTTGGAGCGCTCCTCACTTTGAGTCACTGTTGAATCAATGTCTGATTGTGAAACTAGGTGTTACCATGCTGACGGAGGTGCTGTCTTCTTAAAAGGAAATCATTATGCACCAGCCATTCTCTCTAACATTACTGTAAGAGAGGAAAAAGTGGAATTTTTATGAAGCTAAATACAAAGTAATGAAGTGTCCACCTACTACTATTAGGCATCTTCTACGGTAAGATTTTCAACATTGATGTTACCAACTCTACTGTTTCCAGTTTTAAACCACCCCAAAATGTTTTGCAATTGATGACAGCTAATGACACTTATAACAAGGCTGGCAGACAATAATTTCATTACAAATCCTATGCCATCACAGTTCCCACCATTCAAAGTCTAACAAGCATAAAATTGCATGCTCAGTATGTGTGCAGGCAGGTATGTCATTACTCTGACAATGAAATGATAGTGTTTGTAGACAGTACATTAACAAAAGAATAACATTCAGATGGAAATCATCTTTCGTTCAAAATGAAAAAGGTGGGCTGCAAGGAAAAATATATTTCTTTTGCTATAGAAACATTTTATTCTTTCCAAACTTCCCCTTTCTTCTTCCTAATATTTTTTAAGTTCTGTGGTTAGCACACTAAAGATTAGTCTCTGAGCAATGGATTTCAGTGAAGCAGTTCCAAAGCTAACTGCTCTCACCTCCCTGGTACAGAGTCAGAAAGAAGGAGATCAAACATAATGGTAAATTTTGTTTTCTTTATGCACTTCATTTCATCTCTACGTAGCATGAAATGAAGTAACTTACTCCTCTCTCAAAACATTGTGGACGCACAAAATTTAATCCATAAGCATACGGAGGCTGCTTTAAACCGAAATAGCAAGTCTTCAAACACATTTCTTTGCTTATAAAAAAAGAATGTAATCTTTATTTAAGTTGCAGTCCTGTTCGTCTGCTTTTGAGGAATTAATGGTAACGTTCAGGACCTTTCAGTATTAATGCATTTGAACACCTCATTCATCGCTTGCACTGACTGAGGTATACTTGACAAAAATCAATCTACTGGGATGCAAAGACTATTCTACAATCCCATAAGGCACGCTTTATCAGCCGATCTCTGTAATGCATCTCTGAACACCATTTTGTTAGCCACTTTGAAGTCTCTCTTGCTGAAAACTGGCAATGGTATTTTTTTACTCTTCCTCCCGATTGCTGTTTCATCTCTTATAAACACGTAACTGCCTTCAACTCTGACAGCTCTTAGCGTGTCTAAGGCAGCAGCACCGAAAGAGAACAACTCTTCTAGGCTGCAACATAGTCAGGTAGAAGCTAAGCATGTTCCTGTGAACGTCACACCCATACCTCACTTTCGGAACAGGACTTGGGCATGACCCGCACAGAGACCAGCAAAGATTTTGACTATATATTTATGTTATTGTCACAGTGTTTTCTTCACCTGTAAATACAAATGCTTCAGATTACAGGGTTGTTAATGACAATATAACTTCACAACCCCCACAGCACCTGGGCTCTTGGAGTCGTGTTGAGTCAGGACGCAGTTTTCTCTGGGAATCATCCAGCAGAAGGACTTCTGAAAAACGACCGCGCAGAAGGCGGTAACAGCAGCCGAGCGCATCGCACTCCTCAAAGACTACGCCCTTCATCTCAAGAGGAATTTCCTGACCGTTTTTAACCCTGTCCCCCCCACAAATCTACATGTTACCCTAAACTGCTGTCTTCCTTTTCCTTAGCAAAGGAGGAGGCTGCTTAAGACAGCTGCTACTGGTATATGCTTACCTCCCCTCCGACTCCACTGCTGGGGGAAGGCTGCGGAAGACAGCTAGCAGTCCAGTCACCATTCGGTATTCGTCCGAAGTACTCTTCAAGGAGCTGCAGTGAAGAAATCACCATTACCCCAAGGCCGCTTAGTCTGTACCACCTAATAGCTTCTTCTTTCGTTTAAGGCAAAGGATAATCGCCTAATAAACATTTCTTTATCGCAGCAGCATCCCGTACCCCAACTCATTTTGGAAGCCTCGCAAGCTCTACTGCACCACTGTACGCTGTCACGAGGCGCAGTCCGCTCTGCAGATATTGAGACAAACAAGGCAAGACACAAAACAACCAACAGAACACAAGCAATACATTACAGGATTCCCCTTTTGCAACACAAACACAATATTCAGGTTTTACTCTGTGTTTCCCCATCACCACCACCTTCTGCCACTACCCAAAGCCTATCCCCACAGCAGAGCTGGGAGAAACAGAATAAAGCCACGTGCCGCACAAAGCAACAAACCTTTATCACGAGGCCGAGCATTCTTGACTGCGGCTTTTCCAAGCCATGCTGGCTTGCTGTTTTCTTTTTGAACGTCAAATGGTTTGGCTACACTGCCTGAAAATGCAGGGGGTCAGCGAACAGCTTCTGGTAGTTTTCCTGGGTTTGCCAGACTACAACTTCTTATTTGGTTCCCCTAACAACCCAGTAGTCACTCTTTATCTTTGCCTCGGAAACACCTCAGATAAACCTGACATCAACCAGCAATTTAAGATCATTGCATTTAAGTGCATCTCACCCGATAATTGCACCTTGCAAGGAAGTGATGCAGTATTTGCCTTTACTAATGTAAAGCTAACATACAAAATCCAGTATGCTTCATATCAGTCAGCATGGAACTTATTCAACATACTCTAYTTTCATTCCTAATTTTCCTCAGTAACTAGGCTGGTGCCCACGGAGCATATTTGGGCTACCAATAYAAAATTTTTTAGCAAAAATTCTACAGAAGGCGAAGATGTGCAGGGAAGCAACTTGTTCAAAATGAGCTTGCTGAATATATATTCTAAGATGACATATTAGCCTGAAGATTCACTGAGACACACATTTGAAACAGCCACACGATCCAAAATTTTACAAGAAGGTAATTAATGTAGCAGAAGGTGGTGGTTTGTTCTAACTCCTCCTTCCTTTGTCACTGGACAGAACATGTCAAAAGACTGGTACACAGCCTTCACACAGAAAAAGGATGCCGAAATTTAATCAGGACAGATATTTTTATTCACAGACTGAAACAAAAAATCTAGCAGACTGGGGGGAACAAACCAAACTAGCATGTTAAGTGTCATTTTGACCTTCGTAGATAAAGAACTCCTAAGTGTTCAAGATAAAAATCAAGCTCCTCAAAAGTCATAGCAAACCAGATACCAAAAATTACCGCCATTCTCTTCAGAAACAAACGTTAAATATKTAGACAATCATCTGCCAAACAATGCTTAAAAGGGTACTTTTTTTCCTTTTTGAACTATAAATCCTGTATACCTTACACCTCTACCACAAAGGACAGGATACCTTGTCCCATACGATACCAATTTAAAGCAAGTTTATACTTCATTCTGTATCACAGTTAATTCCTGACCACTAAGCAGCCCTTGGACAAAACACTGATTTGGGCTTTGCAGCTGAGGACTAGGGGTAAGGAGAACATTCTTATTTGTGCAACAGAGATGAGAAACCAGGAGACCACAGGAAGACTCGAGTGCTCTGACAAGAGAGACAGACAGACAGACGACTGCCAAGATTTGCAGCCTTCGCCAGAAAGGGAACAAATCTCTATTATCACACGGAGGTGGAAGCACTGGCACAGAAGAGACAAACCAGATGCTGGCTGGAAAAGCAACTCTCTCTTGGCCCCTAGCGAGCACCTCATTTGTGAGCACATAATCTTCCAAAAAGGACTTAAATGGAAAATAATGCACAGAGAAATGAGATGGAAAGCACAGGAAACAAGCTTCCTGTCTGGCATATATCCTGCAAACGGGACAAGAAGAATGAGTTCTGCAACAACAAAAATTAAGAGAGGAATCACTGAAATGAAAGAATTTACTCCAGACACAAGCAGCCACAAAGGACCGATAAAGTCTTTTCCCTTAAACCTGCATCCATCTTGTGGGACTCCCTAAGGAGACAATCCAACCCCCAAAGCATCTCTGGACTTTTAAAGCTTCATTTACTACTAAAATAAGAAATGATGGACAGGGGAGGGGAACAAAACAAAACCTGTATTTTACTTTTTGTGGGGGTTATTTTGTGCTTTTTTTTAAAAAAAATATTTCAAACTGGATTATAAAACTACATAATGTCTTCTTGCTGCTGGCATGCATAATATACACCACAGGAGCACTCAGGGAACGGAGAGTATTTATGAAGGCCAATTACTCTGGTTTTGTAGCTTAGCTTGATTTCAGCAGCAGAGAATGGCAGCTTTTTCATAACAAAGTAGCTGTCTTAAGGCTCAAGAGCAAAAACAAACAAACAGTAGAACAAAAAGGCTTCGATTTCAGAACGGAGCTAAGAAATACTAACTGAAACATGCTTGCTCCAACACAGAGATCTTGACCCTTAGCAGGGGCACAGAGCTCATTCTAGCAGTTAATTAATCATCCACTACCTACAGCAGCTGTTTCTGTAGAGCTCTCCTATAGCTAAAGGAATTTTTTCACCAGAGAAACTCCTTAAATGACAGTGCTTGAAGACAAAGCATTTTTAGAAATGAAAGTGCAGTGCTGAACACTTCCACTGAATGCTTAATCAGCACTCAGGGAGCCTGGCTGAATGTGGTGTACAAACGTTCGTACCTGAACGTGGATTTTTTTAAATTTATTTTTAACACATCGTGCTCCTCCTCCGTACCTGAGGATGGGACTGTGGCTAGAAACAGGGCTGGAGAGTGTATATTATGCGATAGGATACACTACTATTCACAGCTAGGTAGATAATTAAACCGTTAATTCAGACATCTGCATCTACTACATGATCACCTTTGGGTAAAAGTAAGCCCCAGCTTTTTGTGGCTATAAAAGGATAGTAGGGAGAACACTGTGTTAAGGCTACTTGTCCCTTACAACGGTTTGGTGTGGCTGCAACCCCCCTGTTGCCCTCAAACTGGTCCTTGAGGAGAGCTTGTTCTGCCCTGATACACATCTGGCAGTGACTTCGCTCCCAGCTCGTCAGAGGGACTCGTGATGCCCGAAGAAGAAAACGAGATTCACAGAAAGGTTCAACCCCTTAAAATCTACTCTATCCATAAGGCCAAATTTAACTATAATTGTTCATACTTGACGGCGTCATCCTACAGCTAATTCAATACATTTTACGGCATGCATTTGCACTAGAACAAGAATCAGAAGAAGACTAAGTAGTAACAAGTCTTCCATAATCCTTCCATCCCATGCCCACAGCCGCTTTGCGCAGTCCATTTCAGTCGCACCCTCTGCCATGCACACAAGAAGCGCTATCGGGCAATCAGCATGGATTATCTCAGTCATCCAAAGAAAGCAGATCCACCAGAGCAAACTCCTGGAGCATCTCCATTTGATTTGCCAAGTCTCATGCAATGCCTAGACTGCTTCCCATCACATCATCATAATTTGGTTTGATGCAATCAAAATTACATGTCTTGAATTTAGCCCGAACTGTAAGTTGCTGTGTATAGCACTCACAAGACAGAAAATATTTAGAAAGCCTCAGCAATAAAGTCAAACTTGTAGAAGAGCTCTGCCGGAAGATGCAGGAACACTAGCTTCAGCTTCTTGTTCTACTAAAAACCTCCCTTTCTTCCCCAGTTCAACAGTCACCCATGTTTGACTCAACTTCTCACCTTTCTCAGGTGGTTGTCTCTTCAGACTGTCACTTCTTCAGTCCAGCCTATCTCACTACACACACAGCAGAAGCAGGACTTTTTCCTAATTTGGGGGTTTAGAGGTGCTGTAATATGAAAGAATTTGTAGCAGTTGCAGTTTTATTAACTAGGAAACAGGGGTAGGAGAAAGGGGAAACCATGTTAACGGTTTGTTCATCTACTAATTTTTATGTCTTGGACTGTGTTTCTCTTTTAGAAAGAAAAGCTTCCTGTGTTAGGGGGTCTTCAAGCTGCAAATTCAGCTAAGAACATACATAGACTAGACAGGTCCACCCTTGGACTACCTTCACTGCCACCTTCATTTTCTCCTTCTGAACATTTGTCCCAGACGATCTCCTGCTACATCTTAACATATTTATACAGTACACAATCTGGGACAGAGAATCTCTTCCATGTTTTGCTGCTCTCTCTTGCATTTCCTTCTTCTTTTCCTATTTTATTCTGTCAAGTCTGGTACAGGTTCCCTCCTGAATAAATACAGGAATAGCATTAGATTTCACTCATGTCGCATCAGTTCCCATATCCTACTCCAGTTTTCAAGCCGTATGTATCATACTGGACAGCTCGCTCCTTGCTCTAGCAATTACRGTGCTGCTTGGTTTCTATGTGTGTTAGCTTCATCACCTACTCGAGAGTGAAAGAGAAATCATCATTTAAAAGCAGTTGTATATGGACAGATCTAAAGATATTCAGTAGGACTGTGCTAACCTAGTGGCACAACATGAATCATACACAGATCTAAACACAGCATATAGAAAGCATTGGCACTGCACCACCAGGAAGCTCAGGGAGAGCGTTTTCATCCCTGGATGACATAGTGACCCAACAAGCGTACGACTACTCCCTGCTCACGCTGGCTGAGTTCAGGCACAGAGCGAGGAATTCCATGAGAGCTGCATGCAAACAGCCACCGGCTTAACATCGCTAGATCATATCAGGCATGATCTGCGTCTTCCAGAAATTGGCTGTGGGTACACCTCCAAGCTGTTCCCATGTTATGCATAAATAAGCACATCTAAATAAGTCATCTCCTTTAAACATCGTATTCCAAATAACTTGGAATAGATAGCCAGCAACACAGAAAAATAACACGTTAAAATATCAAATCCCTTGTTTAGACATAAATTTAGATGTAAAAAATAAGTTTATTTCTCAGTGAGCTGCCATTCCAAGCATCAGACAAACCAATTTCCATTAGAAAGGTACCTCAATTCTTCTTATGTAAACCAAGGACAACRCAAACATCTCTTTTCTTCCACAAATGAAAAGTGAACCAAGCTTTTAGTAAAATACGTACATACTGAAGTGCAACACTAGACAAAAAGCTAACTTAACATTCTAGATAGGATTTTAGCATCGTACAAGGTTGGCAACTGCTGCTGCGCAAGAGCAATGAGGCTAAAACATTTTGCAAAGTTTCAGAGATGTTAGGGGCAAATAATCATCATAAAAAAACACCAGTATCATACCGTTAGAGAATATGTAACCTACATGTGTTTTTACTTCATATGTAGTGAAACATTAAACTCTTGAAATAAAAATGATATGAGAAAAATATCTAACAAGAGATTCACTGAAAGTTCATATATGCAAGCGGTATCCTTGCTTTTTGTATATGCGCTTTCCTTTTCTATTTATTAATAAATGGCTGGATCCTGGCCCCATTTTTTCCCCGAGGAGGAATACCTTACGTGCAGATGGCCTTGTTAATACCAGTTTGACTACTCACATAGTAAGGTTCTGTTGCTTGGGTATAAGATCAGTGGAAACACGCATAAAATTACTTCTTAAGCTGTATTTGTTAACATGTTCTTCTGCATAAATGAGATTAGCGCATATTTACCAAATACAGGACCATGACACCTGGGGGAGAAAAACATGATAAGGATTTGAGGCATAGTCATGCATCAAAGCACCCTCCCTCTGCACTGGGGAAATACGGAGTGAAGCAAGTACGGCACAGGACAGGAGAGAGGCTCAGTTTTACAATGCTTGTCATCCTGCTTTCCTGAGTACCATAGTGTGACGGGCAAGCAGATGATTTATTTCAGAAGCTTGTTAAGGAGAAAAAAAATAGTGCAAATCACTCCGACAGATTTCAGAGGAAAGGGCTTTATTGCAATAGCTGCTTGATAGCAGATGCTACACTACTGCAGATTATCATGTACTTTCCTTAGAATGCACTGCAGCATCTTAGACAGGCTCATGATAAAGTGTTATCAGAGCGCTGCAATTTCTCATCTGATTTTTTTCAGGAGCCTGTTATCTCCACAGGAACAAAACGATCAGTTGTTCACTAGCTGCCATCCACTCTCCATCCTAGTCAAACATATACACCTGGTTCATTGTACCAAACCTCACTGCTACCTGCTGCGCCAAATGAGATCTCCTCTAGCATACCTCCTACCTGTCTGGGCCCTGCCCTACCTGCCAGGACACAGCTAGGTATCTGGTTACAAACACCTTTTTCCCCCCATGACATAGTAGCATTCTCACTAGCATATCTTACTTGAACAATTTTAATACATGCATCCAAGACAAGGCGCACACAGAACCGTAACGTACCTTTATGGCACTGCTGATTGAAATTACTCTTGTAAGTAAGCCAATTTGCTCACTAGTAAGTACCATTTCTCTCAGAGACCAAGTGTCGCTCCTGCATACACCGGACAAACATAGATTTGTCCAAAAAACTCCACACATTGGTCAAGAATGCAGAAGAGTTTTAAAGTAATTTTCTGAATTGTAAAATGTACTAACTTCATGAAAACCTACAGTGCAAAACTAAGCAGAACTGTGAGCACAGAACAAAATATCAAAACACAAACTATGAAATCTAATCAGTTAATGGCAAACAAAATAGGTGTCTATGACCTTAACAATATTACCGTGGAGGATTACTTATCCTGGCTGTAGTGACTGCTGCCTTTTTTTCAATTGAAGTATCTAATATGTTCCAGTTGTTATACGGATTAGTATTCTGTTCTCCAAAAATTACTTTCTTGTTCTAATTCTAACACGAAGATTGTTCTTCCTTTGCATGGAACTTAATTYGAAAACACCTGTCCCTAGAAACTGAAGGGAAGGTAGCTTTTTTACAAAGCTTTTTACAACGTGTTTACAAACAAAATAATGGTAGTTCAACCACAATTTTTAGGGAGATTTTAGTGTTATTTTAGCTTGTTCAGATGACTGAATACAAGAGCACAGCTCTAATGCCCCGAAAATATACCAGGGCCCCTAACCTGGTAGAAAAAGCTGTTCTTACTTCTAAGCGACTTTCACGCTGACTGCCAAACCTGTTCCCCTCCGTGCTTCTTTTCAGGAGCCTGCTGCACTTTCACCAGTGGCTCATTTCGGTATGGAGCCCTGGAGGTAATGGACTCTCCGTTCAGATTCACAGCGCGGCACCACCTATCCCCCGAGGTGGCCCATACGTCCTGAAATTAAGAGGTTACCTTTTCTTCTAGAATTGCACTTTATCAGAATCATCAGGAGTGACAGGATCTTAGCAGAAGCAGCAGCCACAAAGATTGAATGCCGAACGAGAAGGCAAACTAAAAAGGGTAACCAATCTCAACAGCAAATCCTCTTCTAAAGCAGACAGCATTGCTACGAGACAAGTTTTCTCCAGAAATTATAAGTTGCAGACAGAGCAAATCAGGCCCAAACATCTACCTCATGAAACAAGATGGTCCGAGTGCTCAAAAGGAAAGCCAATGAAATAAAATTAATATAGATCTACTACCACACCATGCACCCCAGTGTTCAGAAACTGGCTTGAAATGCTGCGCTACTAAGAGAACCCATTTATGAGCAGCAATTATACTATTTATCCTACCTTTACAAAAGCACATTAGCGGACCATCGACCATATTGCAGACTAAGCTAATACTGGACATTTCCCCCCGGAATCCAGCCCACTGGACACAGGAGAAACGTATGAGTCTCCCCTGTCAGATATTCACTCTCCCTCCAGGCACTGCGCAGGAGCAGCACGTTCTGTTCAGCACTAAATCTGGACCCTCGGATCCCCAAAATCCAGGAGTACTGGCCTACTTGAAATGACCTACCTATGAAGGTAATAGCAATTAAATGATACTCTAGATTTCTGTGAAGTCTTTGTTTCTAAACAAAACTTTGCAGAAGCAGCAGCATGAGATGGGAATTTCCTCATTTAGGTGCAGTTTGGGTGCAAATGAACTGAACTGTCCTGTTCTCCTTGATGCCAGCCCCCTCATCTGTCCACGCTTCTCCCCACGCTCAGTGCGAGAAGTGCTCCGGCAAGGCCCGTTCGCAGGGCGAAGAGCCGATCCACGCAGCCGGAGGAGTTGAGCTCATGCCTCCACTGGACCTTCCACCCTGGAAATCCCTCAGGCACAGAACCAGCTGGATTCCTCTCTAACGGTGAGGATGGCGACCAGGATTTTGGGGATTGTTCATGACATGCAACCCTTTCCCTATTTCTTTCCCACCTTTCCTGTTCTCCTTCCTTCCCTCTCTGCATGAAGCTATTCCAGGGGCAATTACAGTGAGCATAGTGGTAAGCACAATATAAAAATCTAAACAAAAGCTAGAGCTCAACCCTGATGCTTCCACATCCTGTGTCTTGGTAAGGATACACAAAAACGTCTTAGGAGCTATAAACTGGGAAATTACTAATTGGATCAATAATTTGATGCTTACTGAGCGTTCATCTTTAAAATCAGCACCGTACTAAGAGAGATCCCTAGCAATGAGATTTTAGTGCTTGTTGCAGGCAATAAAATCTTCACCTTGCCATTGGCAGAGCTGTTTACCATATTATTAGAGTAACACAGCAAGACAGATTCACTTTTATTTACTGACTCCAAGTTGTTTTGCTGCTGTCTCTTCTCATTTCACATATAACTCCGGCAATTTAGTATGCAAAGTAAGTGATTTCGTTAGTTTTATGCTACTAGAGAAATGAGTAGTGCTCGAGGGGAAAATAGATGTGCCAGAACCACTAAGAAACACTCTGGTACTTTATCATTATGGGGTGGGGATGGTGGAAATCTTAGTTCACATTTGCTTCCTCTTCCCCTTCTCCCCCGTACTGCAGCAGGTCACCCACCTGCAGGGGGCTCCTGCAAGAGGGGGGAGAGAAAGTGGTCAATAGACCCACCATTCCCCAGGCCACGATACTGAATGTCCTCGGAACACGGCACAGAAAATACAGCTGCGGACAAAACATTCAGCACCTTTCCTTACACAAAGGCAACGGGCTTCCCTGCTTTACTACAGCTGGCTGCCTCAACAGACCTGGATTCGAACACGTGCAGCGTTACCTAAATTTAAGTCAGCTTAAAAAAGAGGGCTGCCTCCCTATTTTTGATTAGGGAATTTGAGACCTGAATCTGCAGCTTCTGTTTTCTGGGAGAATTCCACAAAACACTCATGGGATGCAAACTAAAGGCCCAGGCATACAGAAAGCCAACAACTAACACAGAAAATCACAGGCATAAGCACTGCAGAGCAAAGTTGAGCACCCTTCGTCAGACATTATTGTAGCAGCACTCAGACACAGCTGCCAAATTTTAAAGTAACATCACCATGCTAAGGAGTATCAAATAGAGGAGCACATTTCCCAAGAACATATTTATACACACACTTCGTGACCAGAGGTAGGCCAGCATGTTTTATATTGGCAATTCAAAGAGGCTTTTTCGTCAATGGAAATGGGACAGTAAGTTATCTGCCACGATTTAAGAAGGTCTGAATTTTCATTTTGCTCTGCAAACATGTTTTAACAAACAATCTATATACCTACAATCTATCAGTAAATCAAAAACTGTAAGATGAGATTGTCCAAAAGTAGGCAGAAATCTCTGAATATCATTGCAGTTCATAAGGCCTGCAGCACAAGCGTTCAGCGGGTCTTTCAGGGCTCGGTGAAATGCATGGCTGCAGGGTTGCCCATAACACCAAAACAGTCCTGAGATGAAAAGAGGAAATTCCCATCCTACAACCTGCAGCTATTTGGAAATCAAATGCTAGTACAGAAGCCATTTTGTATCTAGACTCTTCCACGAGTCTGTCAGAAACGAGAGTAGATTTGCTAAATAACTCTTTTTCAAGGCACACTTATTGCTCTCGGGCTTGACCTAACTAGTACACTAAAGTCTTTTGAGGGAACTACAAATGCATGTTCCCTGGTAGACTGTATTTGGCAAAATCTCTAGACAAGGTAATTTGGACTGTGCAAAATAAACCCCCACCAATCTGTGTTCTCACTATTTTGAGCTCTGATCAAAGAATAAGCCCACAAATCACAATCCTGAATAGAGCATAAAGCTTCAAAGACAGCACAAGTAATATTTCCTATTCATCACTACCTAATTAAACCACCTCTTCGTGACTGTAAGCAACATCGGCGCTCTCTGAAGATGTATTTGGCAGAATCTTCACCTTCCTTCCCTAAGGCCCTCAAGCAGGCACACAGAAACCGCCAGTAATAAGGGTTACCATGAGCAAAAGCGTCAAGTCAAGTCCTCTTCAAAGCTACGGGGCTGTGCGGGTCAGGAGCAGGACCGCAGAGCCGGCCCAGCTGTTGGGCAGCAGCAGCACGAGCACGCGTTTCGTCTTGGACTCCGGTCACGCTAYCACCGATAACAGGGGCCAGGCGGACACCACCCACCACGTCGCTCTCCAAGAGGAGGATCACGAACAGCAGCACAAGCACAAGCTGACCCCGAGGCCCACCAACACACCCCAGACTGGCACAGGGAGGGCTGCTGCTAACATGGTACTTGGTACCATTGGTACTTGTCTTTTTCCTGAGATGACAAATCCTTTTTCCCCCACTAGGAACTGGGTTATTTCAATCCCCTATTCCAAGCTCAGTGCTCAAGCACCAATTATTCTGTTGCTGTTACGTCATGCAAAGCTTAAAAGAAGAGGCATGAGCTCAAATGTGCCAGGCAGCCTCCTGCAATGGCTCAGCATCAGCTATTTTGTGCCCTTCATCTCCCGCTTTGTCATGTCTAGCTTTATAGTTTTACCAGTAACGAGTTCATTGCAAGGTTAATTAGTGCTGAAATGCCACTGCTGGGGATCATTACCACAGACGCATTAAGATTCAAAATTTGGAACTTAATTTTGGCAACAGAAACAGCACATTGCAGCCCTTCAACACTCAACAGTTATACATATGTATATATTTTTAATTGCAACATAACTCTGACATTTTATCATTAAATGGAAATGAAAATGGTTATCGTGAGTCAATGGCAAGATGGCAATGTCATAAACCACATGCACAGGAAAGTTAAGAAATGCTCTCCGGGGAACTTCAAAGCTATTTAAAATACTATCAGTCTGAAAACCCCTGAAAAATCTGAACACTGAAATTTCAGTTTAGGTTCCTGGGCTAAGGCCATTTTGAGTCTGAGCCAGTTCACCRGCTTCCTT
The DNA here is from genome assembly GCF_003343035.1 of Apteryx rowi. Lineage (NCBI taxonomy): Eukaryota > Metazoa > Chordata > Aves > Apterygiformes > Apterygidae > Apteryx > Apteryx rowi. The sequence goes on from NW_020451128.1 coordinate 46,151, forward strand.
AGCAAGGCAATTGAACAGTAATGGGTGGACTGAGAAACGGCAAGTTGGGAACAACTGAGTAGCAGCAGAATCTTAAGCCTAGGATTCAGAAGAAGAAATAAGACCAAGACAATGAGGAAGAGGAGGGCAGACTTCTAGGGAAAAAAAAAAAAAAAAAAAGAGGAGGGGCAGGGGGAAATGTCCCGAATACAGAAATACAGTGTGGTAGCCCTTTGGAAACTGTCAGCCAACCAGAAGTGGTTGACATCCTCCAGAAGCTGCTACAGTTGAACCATAACAGCTGGCACGGCCAGCATGCTCAGACTACAGACTGTGCTGACCTCCAGCCCCTGCGCAGTAACCCGTTCACCCGTACGAAGTCTATAGAATCCTCTCATTGTTTAGTTTAGCTATTAGAAATACAGAGAGGGAGGCAAGGTAGAAAGGAAAGAGTCAGGACGCCCTCAACAGAACATCTCCTCCATGTCTACTTTGGGCTACGAGACAAATGCGAGTTTTGGTCACGGCAAGGATGAAGGTACTGGAACACAACTGCGCCACAGCATGGCAAAGGCTCTTGGAGAGGGGAGTATTGCAAGACAATTTAGCTCGCTGAAACTGAAGCTAAGTGCCAGAAGAGCTGCAGTTCAAAAGTTGTATTTGTTCATAATTTGCAAGCCACAGAGTATTATATGAGCAGCGTAATAATGCAACTGGTGAGTTAAAAAATGTCACTTACACTTTTATTGTTTATATAATGAAGATCCTAGGAAGTTGCAACAGTTGTTCTGCTATCAAGACAAAAAGAATTAGTTCTTCATCTTGTGAATTAGAGATCACTTTAATTACATGTGGTATATTCTCACTATCCTCCTACTACATTAAAATGACATTATATTAGCCTATCTGCACTTTAAGCAGATGTGAGCACATTGGGATACTAGTGTTTTATTCAGTTCCCCCAAAAGAGTTTATTCTTTTTTTCCTCCATTAATTATGATAATGAGAAAATGGTAAATACATCCAGGGCAGAGAAATTGGGGTTTAAGATCCTTAATGAGCTTTTACAGAGATTACTAATGCACTTTGAGAGGTAAATTGTAGTCTGTAGCATATAAAGCAATTTTCTTTTCATTCAGCAATGTACACTCACAGCTGCACAGCCATGCCTGTTGAACAACTATGCACTTGCATTTTCTAAACATCAGCAAAGAAAGCACACAGGCCAGCCCCTTCTGATTATCCACAGTATCAACAAATATCAAATTAGGGGGCAGATTATTACAAGAATGTATTTTGATTTTTACAAGATGAGTCATCTTCACTTTTGACAAAATAACAGATCCATAGGAGCTAACTTAGTTATTATTAAATGAAGCAATCAGCATCAGCCAGAGCAGATCGACGCAAAGCACCGCGCAAGGGAGGAGACACTCATAGTTCCTAATCTACTGATTCCTGCTGTAGCCAAGGTAAATCCAACTACTGTGTCCCAGTCGCTATGTACGAAGAGCAGCGCTTCACAAATCCCCCAGCTGGAAGTCTGAAGAATTATTATTTAATATTTTGGGAAGTGTTTTCAAGATTTAAAGTGCTGACTAAGTACCAACTATTTCCAGCCTTTTCCCCCCCAACCCCTCTGCCCTGGAGTTCTGCCCCAGCTCATCTTGTTTGAGTTGGAAGAGCATTGCACTGAGCACCTCCCTTCACCAGGAAAAGAGGCTATGTTTTTTTCTTTTTTTCCCTGGGAGTTGGTTTTCTGCTGGTAGTATTCTGCACTGTTTTAATTGCATCTTTAAAGAGATAAGTAGATACCATCAGCTCCTGCAAGTGCTCAGCTCAGATAACAGACAAGATGGTCCTTTGCACAGTTTCTTAACTTTCATCAGAGTGCTTCCTGCACCGAGAACCAATTTCCACAGATAATGTAATAATGTTTGAGTGGCCATCAGTTTCTTGGCAGCCAGCTCTATGGAATTAAGTACCTTACAGAGAAGTGCAAGTAGATTTTAACAAGTCCTAAAGGTGCACAGATCTCTTGGGACCACAGCATGACGCTACACTGCAGAGCATACAGCGTTGACCTCAACAGACCTCGTGTACTTCTCAAGTAATTCTAGCTCCTTTCTCCTTTTCTAAGGAACAGGAAGAAAGAGTAAAATTTGCTAAATAAACAGAGATCCAGACCCTCACAAATACACACACATGCCATTCTTTGTGAAATGCAGAGCTTTAACACCTTTCAGGTATTATCACAGATTATCTTTGTGTCGCATTTTAGTTACAAAACCTAACTGAGGTTAATCCAAAATCTGACAGTGAGATCTTCAGCAGCTTCTAAAGGAACTGATCACTGTTCACTTACTCCAGAGTAACAAATATATTCTACTTGCCTGAAATAGCACATCCGCATGCAGCATGGTAAAATCAGAAAGCCAGCGACCTCAGAAATGCTGCCTTAGACCGATAACCTTCAGAATAGCAACTCCCTCCCTTCTCTGAAGGGCTGCTTTGCTACATCGACAAAGTAGCAGTGAGAATCATAGTCAAAAAATACAAGGTTATTAATTTGCATTCTTCATACCTTTCTCTCCTATTTCAGGCTTCTGAAATTCAGGTTCTCTGTACAGAGAACTGCTGAGCATCCAGAATGCTGGATGCAGATGGTGACAGCTGCTAAGGTCTCGAAACCTCTGCAAATCAGGCGTGCAGTTCAATCCTTAAATTCAAACTAACATCATTGCCTTCTAGGCTTAATTGCCTTGCATCTACACCTTCCGAGAGGCAGGGTTTCACTCAAGCCTGTAACAGACTTCCAGCTTACTCTCTTTTCCTTTTGGAGTTTTAACTCAACTAGTTGGCACCATGTTGCCAAAGAAAGTCAGAAAACAAAGAAATGACTGGCATTCGCAGCAAATCAGCACACAGTATGCCACTGCTGCCGTGAGCAAGCAAAACAGCCACTGCTCCCAGCCACCTTCTACAGCTGTCTTGGCCAAAAACGCCTGCAGTCTTCCCTGCAAACTACTCTTTTTGTGGCACAGCTATTACACTGAGAAGCAATACCTTTGTGATAGTATCTACTGAATGAGTAATCACTTTTGGAAGTGTGAAATTGTTGCCATCCATTTCATATATTCTTTTCTGTTGATAAAGGTTATTCATTCGCTAAAGCAAAATCCTTTCCTGAAACCCTTTAAAGAGGTCCAATAAAAGCAGACAGTGAAGCAACTTCCCCCACACACCCCCAAATCCAGACAGTGCAACCATCACCCTGGATTTGCTGAAGCACTTTAGGATGAGC
>NW_020451128.1:49458-72707 GCF_003343035.1 Apteryx rowi
GGGGGGGGGGGTTAGGACAGCTGGTATTGCTGTCCAGATGTCTGTGTGCCTACATACTGACGACTTACGCATAATATTAACATGTTCTAACATAGTAACAAAAATCTTCTAACACACAAGATAAAGACCTGAGATCTGAAGTTTGCATCTCCATCTTTTGGAGACCGTATGGAAGTGTACTACCAGCAGCAACATGAAGAGGTAATCTGCACCCCCTCTCAGCTGCGAGAACACTTCTAGGTCAAGTTGTACACATTTAACTTCAGCAATCACATAACAAACCCAGCAATACACAGCAGGGGAAAGAGGAGTTTAAAAGACGGATTTATCTTTTAAGGGCTCCTTGTAGTTAGTTTCAGAAGAGCCAACTTTGGGTGGGGTTTTTTTTCCTCCTTTTTTCCAGGCAGGACTGCGTCCAGTCAGGTTTTGAATATCTCCAAGGATGGAGACTCCACAAACTCTCTAGACAACCTGTTCGATCACCCTTATGGTAAAAAAAAGTTTTCTCTATTTTCAAACAGAATTTATTGTATTTCTGTTTGTGCCTGCTTGTCCTGTTACTGGATACAACTGAGAAGACTCTGGCTTCATCTTCTTTACAGCCTCCCATCAGGTATTTATACACAGTGATAAGAGCCCCCGAGTCTTCTCTTCTCCAGGCTGAACAGTCCCGTCTTTCTCAGCCTCTCCTCATATGAGATGCTCCAGTCCCTTAATCATCTTCCTGGCCTTCACTGGACTCAGTCCAGTAGGTCCATGTCCTTCTTGCACTGGGGAGCCCAGAATTCCAGGTGTGGCCTCACCAGGCCTGTGCAGAGGGGATGGATCATCTCCCTCGACCTGCTGGCAACGCTCTTCCTCATGCACCCCATTTCTTATCCTACTGCTTGTCCTGTTTCTGAACATTTTGCTTCTAACACGGATCAGGCTTGAGGTCTGAATTCTCAGTCCTTTTCTTCCATCACGCACACAGCCTGCTGGGCTGCTCTAAAGATCACACAAATTATTGCCAAATAACAGTCTGCTTGGAAGAATGCTCAAAATATGCACCATTCACAGCACAATAACTTTCTGGGTTGCAATGAATAAAACTGGCCAAGATACACTGGGAGTCTGCAGAGACTGTAAGAAAGAATCAGCTGCCTGATTATTCAGCAGCATTGTCATGAGCAAATACAAGTTAAGCATCTAGTGGTTTTCTTCTCGAGACAACCCTAAATGACAGCTGAATCTAGCTGAAAGAACGTTCCCGACTCCTTTCAGGAAGGTGGCTGCATGTGGTGCAGGTATTATTTATTCCACTTTCTTGCTCAGACTGATAAATGTCCAGGTTAGTCTGCTGTGCTACCATAATCTCCTTTTATCTTCAAGGCCTGTCTCTTCTGTGCCTTTTGAACAAGGGGGCAAACTCTCCTGAAGGTGGACTTTGAACTTCCAGCTCCYCGCAGTACCAGACTGGGTTCTGCGATCCCTGCCACGCACAGGTCACGGCAGTGGACACTGCAGACAACGGCTCCGTTTCTCCCGTGTTTGACCCAGAGCAGCTTCTGTATCTGTTGACTCCTGCGAGAGACAAATCCCACTTTTGGCGTCGCTCCAAGTTCAGGCATCCTGATGATTTATGCCACCTCAGAGCCTCTTGGATCTCCAAATCCCCACGCAATCCCAGCAGCAATGACAGCACAGCCCAGTACCCCACTCACGCTGTGGGCAGTTGTGATTTACACACACATTCCCACAGCTCCTGTTGCCCTTCCTAAACAGGAAACAAGCAGAGGCCTCTTACATTGCAATGTTCCCACGGCCCCAACGTACTCTCAGGCTGCCTGGTGCCCTCACAAAACTCTAGGACGAGGTCAAAGCAAGTCACTTGTGACGGAAACGAAGCCATTCTTGCACAGAGACACAACAGAACAAAATTACATGTACGCAAGCATCATCTAGTGGTGCTATTAAAATGTAAGATTCAACAACATAACTTGTTGGGGGAACAAGATATATTAAATTATTTTGAAGGCTCAGGTCTCAGTGAGGAGAAGTAAAGTAACTAGGATTTTAAGTGCTAAATGCTGAAAATTGCTAGAGATCAGCAAAACATTTCCAGACCTCTTCCTTGAATCTTTAGAATCTCAAATTTCACTCTTGGAAAACCATGTGCCATGGGCTTCTTCATTTTAAAGGTAAAATCTGATTGAACTTCTAATGGATGGAACTGTTTATCACCTAAATTGTTTCTGGTAGAGGAGCCATTTCTGATATGACATTGAATGAACACAGAACAACAGGCAAACACAAAATCCTGACAGGAATTTAAGGACCTGCATGCTTAGGCTTAATAAGTGGCTGCACTGCTCCAGTAAATCTATGTTACTGCTGTAGTTCTAATTGTACTGAATAGCTCCTAAACATAAACTATCTTCTAATAGCATCCTTTGGAAAAAAAGAAAAAATGGGCACAAAATAATAATGAAAAATATCCCTGTGGTTGAGAGTCAGAAGAGATGACAGATCAGGCTTAAACTCAGCTCAACTCTGCAAACTACAGATGCTTGAAAACCCTAGAGAGAAACATTCACCCGAAACACAAAAGCAACCAGAACCACCATCTAACAAGTTACCGGCTTAGCTGAAACAAGACAGTTGGCCACTCTCAAGATCCCCAATGGATTCCAGTTTAAGGTAAGACATCTGACCTAGTGAAAAACTCCAGCAACAAGCGTTTGCAAAGTAAACAAGTGAGAGGTCCGGCGACTCTTACTTCAGTAAGCGCTTGTGAAGTATGGTGCTGGGTAAGAGCAAAGACACGGTGGCCACTGTCATGTTGTAAAGCAACCGGAGGATGATTTTTCTATCCTCTGAGTGCAAAAAGCAGAGCCATGGGATTTGCAGCCAGATACATGAATTCTGTAGCAGTAACGTTACCCTCCCGGTTCACGGTGCCTTTCAGAAATACAAAAGGGCCCAATCCTTTGCATATCACTTGGCCATTGGGTTATCATGGTGTTCTGTCAATGAAAAACATGCATTCATTTAAGATACGGTTTGCATAATGCTCCTCTCCTGCTCTTACTGCTGTAACTTCACATGGCTTACTTGGAAGCAGAAAGTCTGCTACATGCGCAAACCGATCAGTATTAACCCTCCAAGGTCCAACGCTGAACCACATGATCTCTGGGAAAGAGAAACCAGTGGAGCTTTGCTCCTTCTGGGTAGGGCTTTACTCAGAGTTGGGAATCAGAGCTAGCTCCTAAACCCACTAACCTGTACAATGTCATAAAGCCAACACAGAAACCAACTGCCTGGTTATTAGCCTCTGTTGAGCAATACTTACATAGCCTCAATTTTGTGAGAGCCAAATATTAAATACCATACTCTCAAGAACAAGGACAGAGATGAAGTATCTGTGTACTATAATTTGTTCATGACCTTGAAAGCGGAGGTGAGGAAAATGCGTAGTAAGTGGAGAAGTCACAATCTGCAATTTGTGGCACATAATCACCACGGCTGAAAATGAGTGAGAGGAAATGAGCACATGAAGAGAGAAAAAGCAAGTCCTAAAGGCCAAGCAGGGTACTACAGCTAACTCTGTTCATCAACAGGGAAACTGAGGCACGGCGCTATAAAGCAGTACGCCAAGTAGGCACAGTAAACCAACAACCGGCATGCTCAGAAGGTAACAGGCTGAGCAGGTGAGTCCATAGCAAGCCCACACCAGAGGTGACCGCTCTGTGTCACGTGCTAGAAAGCACTGGGGGCTGTTCTGCTATTTTCCCGTAGTACAAAATGACCTCTCAGCTCACAGCCAGGTGCTAATTTGGGATTTCAAGTGCTACTTTAACACATGAAAAGCACTATCCAGCCTGTAATCCTACGGAATAACAGTGGAGATGGCTCATTAAGAGCCCTTTAGCAAGTTCTCCAGCTCTCATGTAAATGATTATATCACCTTAGGAAGTGTTAATGAAACCCTTGAAGTGAAATTCTTCTGTTCTCCCAGACAGAGAAAACAGTCCATCGCAACCAGGGATGGCTAAATCCCTTCTCTTTATCATTTAAGGAGATGTCAATTTACCAAACATCCTGTAACAGGGATGAATGAGAGCCATTTAACTTCTAACCACAACACTCGCACGTCATCTGATGAAGCATGCCCTGTGGCACAAGGACAGACAGAGGTGTCTTCAAGATCCGGCACAAGGCAACAGCATGTGCGCGACTGTGGCAAACTGCAGGACGATGCAGACAACCGCTTGTGCGATGTGTGAAAGCGGTTTTCCGAGGCTTTGGCTCCATCTCAGCTAAGGTTACTTTGCCAAGATTTTCAGTGCACAAGAATGAGCAATGTTCTGCTCTCTCTGAACAGGAAGAGAATTCCCTAGATGGCCAGAAAAGCGACAGTATTTCAGCCAGAATCACCATGTACTTCTGATAAGAGCTATCCAGAGGGGTTGAAAGGACAGTCTCAAAATAGAGACACTCCACAGAGTTCTGATAAAGATAATAAATCTGGCAAGCTAACAAGCTTCTTCTGAATAAACATGGTGACAAACTGATCTGTCATCTGGCTATCTCTCAACACATCACTCCAGGGCACTTACAGCTTATCTTTGGTCTGCAGTCCCCAAAATCTCTGAAGCAGTTTTAAATCAGCAAATCTTACCGTCTCTGAAAGCAGAAGATGAATCACCCCGGGGTTCAGAGGACAATTCAGAGGAGGCTGTGAGCTGTCCCAGACGTGCACCAAGGTAAGTATGGACTCTCCACAAAGGTATCAACATCAGCGATCACAACATGCCTCCATGCGAAACAGAGGAGACAAGTTCTGGGGCAAGGGACAATCTTAAGAGTTATTGCGATTGGGGGGGGGGGGGGAAGATACCTACAGAAGCGAACGCTTCAATGTGACATTCATTCTGGAGCCTGCTAGGAGATATCATTCTAGCCAGAAGGACAATGTAGAAGGTCCTATATTAATCTGAATTCCCAGAGAACCCACTGAAGCAATCTTCAACAATTATATCCCCACTCAGTCCTAGAACACTTGCAATTTACATCTCCCTTCAGCAGCTGTGTGGGTGACTAATGCTCCATTATTGAATAATAACACAATTTCTAATGTGCAGAACAAATCAATACTTTTTCCATATTTTTTTTTATTTTACTAAGGCTGGATTTTAGATTATCTAATATGTTAAATACTTTCTTTATAAATTTCACAATTTTACGATGTAGGGAACTGTGGAACATGAATTAAACTCACGCTGCAAAAGATAACCTAGAGGAAAGTAAAAATACAGAAGAAAAAAGCTGCTGGGGAATGACTGCTCAATTGGTGACTTACAGCAATGGTTTGCTCTTCATTATGAAGAAGGAATGAGAAGAGCACGCTAAATAATGGTGACATAACCCACATACTGCCTTTACAAGGACATAAGACATTTAATCTGAATTACAGTTCAAATAGATCATTTGAACTGCACTTAATTCTAGTGCGACCACTTCTAATCAGAACTTAAATGGCTACAAATCAGGATTATCTTACTTCACTCATCTGGAGGGCATTTTAATTCTGAACAAAAGCATCCACACAGGGATTTATTTTGCTGTAACTCCCTCAGAGTTAATGCCAATTAGTTTGGGTGTCCCACAAAGCCATTGGTTTAAAAGGGGAAGAGGCACCTATGCTCTATGGGAATCTGTAGGATTTGCCTAACTAGAAAAGTTCACATGCTGYAAAACAGGACAAGTCTGTATCAGAGAAGCAGCCCTGCCTTCTCCCACCACGCAGAGTGAGACACCTATACTTTGCACAAGCTAATTGCGTTCATAAAACAAGTCAGAGCAAAGCTATCAATATATCCCAAATTCCCTGCACGTTTACCTTCTCACACACTTGAGGCCTTTATTCCCACCTACCTCGTTAAAATCCCAGGCCAAATGTTTCCATTTCTCATATCCCTGCAACTGAATTGACTCTTTTAAGTCATTTCCAAATTACCTGAGTAGACTCTGAAGGATTTTATCGTGTTTTGGTAAATAACTGGGCGTACCCGTGGAAAAATGCCCTTCCCATAAACAGCAAGAAAGGACCTATTTAAAGCTTGCTAAGCTCGCTCCCACCATCATCTCTGGCCAGGAAGCGGGACGTGCCGGGAGACACGACGGGTGCGTGCTGCTGAGACCGCACACACCTCGACTCTGCCATCGGAGCACCTTGCAGGGCAGCGCCTCCTTCCACCAAGTAGCGCGCGGCGGTGCCGGCTCACCAGCGCCAGGAAAGCAGAAGCCCAGGGCTCCTCAGAGCCCTGCGCAGACGAGCGGCCCCCTTGCAGCTGCCTCCCGCCCTCCCATCCCGGCACAGGTAAACCCAGCAGTCCATACAGCCCCGCGCAGCTGCGGGGCGTAACCCAGGTTCCAGCTTCGCCTTCCCCACAGTGTGTTTCAAAGTCATGACAGGCCTTCCTTCTTTATCCTTTATTTTAAATCGCTAGTGAGGCAAGTCTTGGCATCATCAGGATGCAAGTCGCTCTTCCCCGAGCCACCTCTCCTCCTGCAACATCCTCTCCTGAGAGGCGACAAGTACTGCACACGTCAAGMTGACAGGACACCAGGTAACGGTTACTGTTAACTATTTTAACCATTTCCCTTTGCATTTACAGGGAGTCCAAGACATGCTTTTATCCTACACTTATGGTAATATCTGAACTACTTGCAGGAAAGCATGCTCAGCTGTTATCACTAAATCTGTCACCTTTTGCTCTTTCCTCTTCTATGAAGGGAAAGAAGTGTGGTCGCAAATAAAATCCAGCTCATGTCAAGTCTCCAAGTTTAATTAGTCTCTGCAACTAAGGACAGTCTCTTTGGGTCCCAGCTAACTGGAGCTTTGCGTCATCTGCAAATTTTTCTACCTTACAATTCACCCTGTTCCAAATGTTAAGAAACACCTTGGCACAAAACCCAGAAAAGAGTCCTAGAGTACTGGATATTTGTTCACCAGCAATGACTATGCAAATTTCATTAGAAAACATACTGGAAGAAAACAAAAAGGAAAAAATTTAAAAGAAAAAAACAAAAATAGGAAACTTAAAAATCCCTCAGACACAGGCAGATGCAAAGTAGAACTATCTAGTACAAACATACATTCTGCAAGCTTTTAATAAGCCACAATATACATGTAAAACACCCTGCTTTGACAGTCCCTTTTTCAGAAGGTTTTGATAAATCAGTGTTTTATAGCCACAATTTTAAAGGTTCATTTTAACATTTCCTAAAAGGCAGCAACTATTGCATTATATGGCAGTCACAGGTAAATCAGCTTTTGTAAAAAACTTTGCAAACAGCTGAAAAGAAAGAAAATGAGATAGAGGAATAATGATTATTATAAGCAAGAAAGCAACTTTAAAAGATGCAGCATATATCAGGAAAGCATTGCCATCCCCTAGTTAAATTCAAATACGCTTTGAGATGCAGAAAAGTCTCTTTCCAAAAGCACCGAGACAGGCAAAGGCAAATGGTTGCTGACAGAGCATATGCCACAGAGAAAATGTAAATGTAAAAGCAGATCTCAAAGTCTAACYATGGTCTCATGTATCAGAGCATTTTAGGGGAGGATTATTTTCCAGTGAGGAAAAGGTGATGAAAACTATGACACAGAAGTTTACTGTACTAGAGCAGAAACTCTTTGATACCCAGGGCTGCAACGTCCAATTGAATTAGCTGCAGTTCAAACATCCAGAATCCTCTGGAACCGACCYTACGCTCAAAGAGACGACCTTCCCCAGCCTGAAGCTGGTCAGCCTTGTACCGAGCCAAAGAATAACAGCAAAATTGTGCTGCGTTTCCAGCAGGTTACTTAAAACTGACTGTTGTGCAGAAAGCTTCCTCTGTGACATTTACAGGGCTGTTCAATAATGCAGTATCGCCCATTCAAATTTAGTTTCTTCAATTCTAACATTGCCGTGCTGCTTTAGTCTTCCCATAGGCCAACCGTATAATTGTTAATTCTGATTTTCCAAGCTATAGCCCTTACTTGGTCACAATTGCTGCCTTAGCTGAGCAACTCAGCATCTTCTGTATCTGAGGAAATAAGACCTCCTAAAGGCTGGAAGAACTGTTAATGTACCAAAGAGCTGAAGCRGCTTTCCCACTGTCACTAGAAATCTGAAGAAGCCATGAACTGAGCAGAGGCTTTCCCAAGCCTTGAACCCATCAGACCAGACTGACAGAAGCTGTCTCCAAACTGACAGCTCCACTGTGAGCCCTCAAGAGTGGCTAGTTCACTTTGCAGAACTGTGAACAAACTCGCTTCTCTCCCTCCTTCTACACGAGCTTTCCCCCAAATTAAAGATTCTCTTGGACAGCATTCAAACTGGAACAGGCTCTCCTGGAAACCATACTTCAGCCAGGGATGTGCAAGTAGAGAAGAGCAGAAAGAGGGGTGAGGAGCAAGGGAAGAATGTTCTTTTCTTTGATGTTTTGCAGTTATTTCTTCCCCAAGAGTGAACCAGCAGGTTGGCCATTCCCCAGTTGCCTTGCTTAAACTAGAAATGAACTTATTCTGGTGATCAGTTACAGTCCTAGAGGTTAGCAGGTGATATGACTGTCACTTTGCATCCACAGACCTCAGCTAGACCAGTGGAATTTTTAGGGTTAAAAGAAGGTCTGACTCATACCTACGGTGAGTCTTTCTTAATGATGCTTCATTTCAAATACATGTATGTATCTAGATTGGCACTTAACCTAAATAGCAATTTTCCACTCCACATCACTTATTACAAACATCAGCATCACACTATTTACCATCACAAGCCCTCTGTAGGTGGCCTCTCCCAACAACCCAATATGTTGCAGGCAAAGACTGTGGAATTAATGCATCACAGAACTGCAGAAAGTATTCCTGGCTCTCCAGGAATCAGTAAGGATACCAATGACTGCCCTGTCTCCAGAAACGATTGAATAAAAGAGAACCATGATCATGTCAAGGAACACACTAGCTCATCCTTCTTTCCGATTTCTTAGTTCATGACCAACATGACCTACACCTTGGACAAGCGTTCTGTATGGGTCAGCTAACCACTTATCAAACCAAAGTTCCTCATTACATTACCTGCCACCTCCTTCAGCCAGTGGAGACCAGCACCGTCATGTTGTTACCATGCATGGACCCTACCAAAGGAGAGTTTCTCAACTGAAGAGTTGTGCCAGTTTGAAAAAATGACATCAGCCACCTCCACAAAACTCAAAGGTCATACTCAAAAGTGGAGTCAAAGGCTCAAAGCTCAAGCCCCTTGTAATGCCATGCAGAAGCTAAGAGAACCTAACCCATGCAGAACACATATCTACATGCAGAACAGCAAGACAGCCTCTCCATACCAACGAGGACTGTTTTTAAAGCTTTAAACTAGTGCACAGCAGGATCCCCCGCACAAGTCTTGAACTAACTTTCCTCCTAAAGCTGAACAGCAGTCTCAGGAGCTTTAACTTTCAGACATTTTCCAGGCAGTTTAGACTGGCCTCCACTGCTTTAGAGCTCCCCGGAGCACCCACCCCAACCTCTACTCACCCTACCAGCACAGCTGAGCACAGAGACAATCTATGCAAGTACCACAGATCATATTGTTTTCTTGGACCCAGCTCCTCTAAGAGAGATGAGTCTTGATAAACACAAAGCTGGGTGATCATTAATAAAAACGAATGTTGCCAAGAAGCATTGCTAGCATATCAGCAATGTCCCTACTGTAAGCATCTTGCTATGCCCTCTGTTAATTACCTGGGGAGCTGCAGGGCTCCCACGCTCTTTGCTGCCGAACACAGAGCTTCTGCCTGTCACCACAACTGGCTTGATTCCTTGCCTGTTTAGAAAAAGAAATTATATCCCTGTATAGAACTCATAAAGACAGTCAACCCCAAGGAGTATATCTGATTTCTGTGTAATTAACAGACTCAGAAACCTACCACTTACAGTGCCTATGGACTGTTTAAACTCCATAGATGCAGAACTACCTGCAGGAATCTTTCCAAAACGCACAGTGTGAAAGGCTGGAGGCTGAAAACATTAAAGGGCCTTTTGATGAACACACTGACCACTTCCGTAGGTGCTGAAGCCTCAGGCCTTAATAAGGTTATTGCCTTAGTAGCGTTTGGGCTTATTTCTCACAGAGTCACAAGAAGGGGAAAAAGGTACATCAGCAGCTCACAAACTGCCAGTCCTGAAAAACCTTTCCCATTCCTTCTCCGTGCCTCCACTACCAAACTACAGATACTCTTGGAAGCATTCCTGAAAAACAGCATACAGGGAGTCCTGATCTCAGTTCTGCAACACAGGACTCCAACCCCAGCTCATGCCYGGTGCGTGCCAGCGGAGCAGTATAGTCTTGCCAAAAGTACTCCACTACCAAGCGTGCTCTCTCTGGAGATGGGCGTGCAGACTCAATGGCTAGAGGAAATTTCCTGTTAAGGTTCAAGCAGCAGCGTGAAAGCCAAGGCCTTCTCTCCAGCCTACAGAATACAGTCTGCCCAGCAAGGACGAGGCGGCAACAAGACCCATTACGGCTATAATCAGTACAACATACATTCACATGACACGAATTCTCCTCCCAGCTCTGTACTGGGTGACCATGGGAAAATCCACTTTGACTATCCACATCTCCATCTGCCCTTCTACACACCACCTTGACAAGTTATTTGCATATGTGCTTATTTATTGAGTGTTTAGACAGCACACTTGCGACAGATGGATGTTCCACGTGCTACCAACATAAATTTCCTTCTCGTCTCCAAGTCCATGCTTTCTTGTGCACAAGACTGCACACCAGACAGACAGGCAGACACCCCCCCCCCCCAAAAAAAAGCCACGAGAAAGTCAACTGCATGAGAAATATTTCTCTTGGGCTTCCTCCCAGAGTGCTAATATTCAGTATATCTAGCTGTAAACTGACCACGTCTGCTGAAGCCTGTTATTTCTTCCTGCGGTGTGTTGTCAGGCCATACAATCTGTTAGTTTCAAATTGTGCATGTTTAATTGGCTCTCTAACTGCATGGTCCAAGTGCCACTTACCTTTCAATGTATCATTTTGCCGAGAAAATAAAATGTTATGATGTTTCATTTACTATAGTCATTTTCACAAGCTGGAGAATAAATTGGCAAAGTAATTTAAAGACCGTGTTCTGCTTCCATCGAATGGTACGAAAGCAGCCACAAGAGGCTTCCCGGTGCTGCCAATCTGGTTTTGCCGCCTTCATTTAACCTTGCGGCAGCAACAGAGGTTATTCCCATAGGGCACATGCCTTCAGTCACCGCCAGCCCAGCACCACCTGTGGTTTGGCCTGCGTAGTTACCCCGGTACATCAGAAGATCACACGAGGCAGTGATCCTGAAGCAGAGACGCTACCAGGTCTAGAGAAGCAATGATGCTCTGAGGATTCAGTCTGACTCTCTGGGTGTGACACTCTGTTCCTCTAGCATCAGGGGTGCTAGACAAATCAAACGTAGACCCTGCCCAGGTCCCAGAGAAGTTTGCAAGATCTTGTACGTCTGTCTGAGGCAATCTCACATAGACAGTGCTCAGAAACCTTCACGCCAACAACTGAAATACTGTAATCTTCCCTCTCCTCCTACCATCAGCTCAGGAACAACAAGCCAAATTCTTGCTTCCCTTTCTGCCAGCACTTGCTGGAACACAGAGACTGTCCAAACAGTATGGGAACATCCGAGYGGCAGCATTAGTTCCTTGCATATTGGGGTAGGGAGGTCCAAATGGGARTAGGATCTCTTGGCAGGACCTCATACCATCAGAGGTAAATAACGTTGCTTCATCAGTTCAGCTCTAGCAAGGGTCAGCATCCACAAAAGTACGCAGAGGAGCACAGGATTAGGGAAGTCGAAACCAGCTCTCAGAGAGCTGGAACATAAATGCTTCAGGCACTGAGCTACTCACAGATTCCGGTGTAACACACAGAAAATGGGCAGCTGCATTAGCACAACTCTGTACCCAAGGTTAATTACTTCTGACTCCATCAGGGCTAATTTACCTACACATAGAGTCAAGTTGATACAGAGGAACCGAGTTTCAGGAATAATTTTGGCACTTTTGCAATGCACTGCGCTGGGCAAACACATCTGGAACGGCTTTGCAAGTTTCAGGTAATTTGTGAACTACTAAAGCCAATCTTAGCCCTTTCCTCCTTAAAAGAAAGAATAAGGACCCAGATGCATGCAGCTTCCAGACCTCTCTGTGGGAAGATGTGGCCCAGTATCTGGCTGGCAGAGCTGCAAAGTTAAGCAGCTTATTGAGGACAGCTGCAGATACAACTTAAAAAAAAAAAAAGTAACAGAAGTGTGACAAGGGCTGCAGTTTACATTCTGCCTAGGAGAACTGAGACCAGGCTCATCTACACATTAAAACTTTAAACAGACTGATCCTTCTAGGTATTCCCCATAGGTGCTTTTCCTGCACTCCCTAAATCCAGCTCCTGCTATTCCCATCCTCACCTGAATAAGACTGCTTCTGAACATCAAGTTCCCCAACCTGGAGACTGCTAATTGCTCTCTAGCTCATTTTTAGTGAATTTTATCTTGCTACAAAATAGGAGTCAAGTTTTCTYTTTAAGTGTCACAGGTCCTATTGGAGGACTCCCCCTGTGGGAAAACCTCCCATTTTAAGCCCCCAGAGCTGCTGTACAAAAGAAATAGCACAGCACTGATGAAATAAGTATTCTGCGTGCACATTCATTTCCAGGTTTGTACTTGGGGACTTCCAGAAACAGAGCACAGCCTTTATCAGCTCAGATGGCAGAGCAGTGTTTAGCTGGCAAAACCTATTAAAAGTGGACTAAATGACACATATGTAACATGCTGGCAAAGAACAGTGTGCCTATGTAACACTTAAGCAACATATATATCCTCCTCAGCAAATGAGTGGCTTTCACTTTCAGTGAATCAGCTGCAATGAGCAGAAAGGAAGAACAGGATCCCAGCCGCAAGTGCCATGTGAACGGTGTGCAATCCCTCGGAGCTCTCTGCACCCTCCGTCTTCCTCCTGCTCATCTCCGTAGGATACTTGTCTGAAATCTGTAACTCTGATAAAGAGTTCGCTGCCAGTCCTCATAACGCTGCTAATTAGAAAGGTGTGGGTGCCACATTAAAACTTAAAGGGCAGAAATTGAAGTTTGGAAGCTGCAGACAGCCCAGTATTATTATAAAATATTCATAGGACAAGAGGCAGTTTATTTCAGAGAAAAGCTAGCAGGCAAGCAAAGTTTTATTCTTCTGTTCATCAGTGCAGGAAGAGAACCCAGTCTCACTTGGTTTTCCCAGCCTGGTTCCTCCAACAGAACTACTGTTTTCCTCTACTTGGATATGATTTGCCAGGGAGTTGGGGGAAATGGGTAGAAAAGCACAGCAAAAATGCTGATCTACACAGTGGCTGTAATTTGATTCCCCTTCCTTCCCTCCTGTCTGTATAACTGCAATCCTTGCCTTCTCCTGGGGATGGCTAGGACAGACTTGTCAATGAAGTTCTAAAAATTCTCAAGTGACCTGTACCAGAACAAATAGTCAATTTTCTCCGATAATGGTCCCCCTGCGGAACACATCATGTAATTCAGATCTCAGTTACAGTTAATCATGGAAGAACATTCTGATAGAAAAGTACAAAACTGGAGGAAAAAGAAACAAATTCAAGGCTTCTAAATGAGAATGAACTGGACTCTCCACAAACAAAACCTTAACACACGTGTCACAAGCTGCAGGCTGAGCAGACCTTCAGGTACCTCAAAATAGTAGGGAAGTCCTGAGGAATGAGAGCATTGTCACACCTTTTTTTCCTTTTCTTTGTTTTCTGTAAGACACGTAACTTCTGGGCAACACATATAGCCCAGCAACCTTCTGACCTGGACAGATGTCCAGAAAAAGAGCAAGATTCAACAAACCATATGCCACTCCTGCTGAATGTCAGTCGTCCCAAAAGGTAACTAAAGAAAAGCATTTCAAGGGTAAAAAGAGCCCTGACCTGAAGACAAACACGCAGACCCATGCTGCGGCAGCCTGATGCAATAATGGATTGTATTTGATGAAGCATTAGGACAGAAATGCATATCCTGGAATGGCCAGCCAGTTCCAAGCATTTGAATGGGGTAGAACAGCTAAACAACAGCCCAGAAATTAGGGGCCACAGTGCTGTGCTCTGCACACAGACACAAACGAGCAAGATAACTAGTAGCTTTGGTACTGAAATGTTTAATTCCAGAAGATGAAACAAGTAAAAGGTGGAAGACAAAGAAACCGCAGGAAAAGGAAACAACTTTCCCAAAGCTGCATAGCAGGGCAATCACAGACATAGGACCTTTACCCCTACACGTCCCAACCAGTGAAGCTCACGTACGGGTCAAAAGAATGATCAAACGGTTTGCTTTAACTTAAGACGGAAGCAATCACGTCTCCTCTTTCTTTGCATTAATTCTACAAATAAGGTCAATACATTTTTGTACAGAAATCCCTACTCAAAATGCTGCGCTGTCATCCATTCTCATTTTCATGCAAATATCCTGTAGCAATAAGCAAATGAGAAAGAAAGGTTCTGCACACCCATCCCCGGGGCATCCTGCTATACTAGGGAATTCACAGGATTAAGCAGTTGCATTTTAGAAGGCAGCACTGGCTCTACAAACAAATCTAGGGATTTACTCAGTCATTGGTCCTTCTGGAGTTCAGCCTGACAGGAAAATTTGCACAGATGCAAGCTATAGATCTATCCACTTTACACGTTACTGCGGGATAAACTGCAAATGTCAGGCTAATGTAATTCAACACCCTGGATCCCCTCTTTGATAGGAAAAGAACTGTACAAAATAAAGAACGCATACTTTGGGCTTAATACAATACAGAAAGCCAGCACCAAGTGGGCACAGATATGGAGGACTTAGTACTCCTGAGCTGGTTTAACGTTGCTCATGTGTATTACATTTCATGATATGAAAATAGAAACAGAAGAAAAATGTGCAATCACAGCAAAATCATTAGCTCAGTAATAATCTCAAAGCACAGTGTGCCATGCAATAACACCATATACGAGTCATTCTAGGATTTCTCTCAGTTGCTGATGGCATATGTAATGCTGGGGAATTCAGAGAAAAAGGTTCTATTCTCAGGTAAACTTAAGAGTTTGTAATTTCAGATTCAGAAATAGCTTCTAATTATAGTGGGTGAAGGAAGAGCTGTGAAATAGAAAAGGCTAAATATTCGGGCTTCTTTTGTAGGTGCTAAGAAGTTCCATTTGCATCTGAGGGCTGCCACTTTGCCGGGTCCGTTAGAAGGGACATGTTCAAACTGGGTGTCCTCCTTACTCTCCACACATTTAAAATCCGTCATGTGGGAAAAAGGAGCAAACTGCACTCTTCTATTTTGACTAGTGATTTTACACAGTAGAGACTGGAGACTGAAAGCATTTTTAACTCGTTTTACATTACATGAAATCGAGAATCTTGATATTTCACATTGACATCAGCCTCCAAGCAAGCTCCTATTATCACAATAGCTAAATGCACAAAAAAATATCACTTCCTCTACAATCCCAGATCTGGTTTAGTGAATCATCAACTATGAAAACAGTAAGCATCTGGTAGAAGGAATAGCTTTTCTCCAGACAGCACTACTCCTAATCCCTTTGATTGGTAGCGTGGGGCTCAACATTACATACCACCCATTCATCATACCAATTTCATTCTTCTGTTTAAAAAAGAAAAGGCAAAATAAAACAGAATACACATTGCTTCGTGACCCTTTGTTTAATGTAACAGCAAGCATCACTGACAAGCCATCAGAGGAACAAGAACCATTTAAAGCAGCCTTGCCATTTTGAATGCATTCAGCATGAAGTGAACCCATCTTCTCTTCAGCTGAAAGGAGGGCTTCGTATGTGGTATTTTTTAGCCTCAGCAGCAGCTGAACAGGACAGACGGCAGCTCTGAGCAAGGCTATTTCAGAATTCATGAGAATGTCACCCAGGGAATCCATGCCAGGAACTCCGCTTCACTCCAGCTGGAAATGGGTAAAGGTTCTGTACTTCAAGTCTCCCGTGATGTCAAAATGGAGAGAGTAGAAATAGGTTTAATTCTAGCAACAAACCTAAACAGATCAATGTTTTAGAACCACAGAAAAAATAAACAAACAAAATACGGGAAACGTGTAGTTGTTCCACCCTGCTGTGGTTCGCAGAAACCAAGCGACTGTGAGCCCTGAACTGAGAGAATCTGCTGCCCTTTTGTTACCAAACTTCGCGGTCCCCACAGGATGCTCAGCTGCTTTGTAACCAAACACACTTCTCATCACCTCCCCTGCCAAATGGCCATGCCCTTTTCTTGCACGGTCTCCTCAGAAAAGTAGCTTTCGTTACCTCCAGGCATGACATGGCAGCAGAATGAAGGCTGGCAGGAGATTATCAACCAGGGCAAAATGCAACTTGCTGACCACTTTTTCCCCCTCACACACAACCAAGCTTGACCAATATACAGGAGAGGACTTATGCTCATAACAAGTATTATTGTAAGCACCCCTATGCACAGCATCCCGCAGACAGGCGTGGGCTTACTTTTCCAGYGTTATGACTCTAACCAACGCGAGCCAGCTTCCCAGTGGGAACCAGACAGTTGCATTTGATGAAGTCCTAGCCCTAGCCAGCGCCACGCTTGAGGACACAGCACATTACACCAGGTCAACATTATGGTTATGGAGCTACATGGCTTCCTCTCCAGACTTAGCTTGCATCCAGCATGGACAAGCAAACACACACTGCAAAAGCAGTCAACGTTTCCAGTCATTCTTTATTACACAGAAATATAAAAGCCTAGCAGATGCCCCAACACTGGGCACACCCCAAAAATGCTACTGTTTCTACAGTTGTTCACTGTCATAAAATCAGAGAGTAAATTAGGCTGGAAAGGACCTCCAGACGTCATCTAGTTCAACCCCCAAATCATGCTTCCCTCAGGCTTCAGTCATGAGCTGAAGTGATAAGCTCAAAGTCAAGCTCTAAGTCCAAACCATTTTCAAAGACAAAAATGAGAAGGAAGTCCTTTCTGAACATAAAGATCATCTGACAAAAAATAAAAACAGACCAACAATATTAATAGAAAGAGAGACTCCTAATTCATCATGAACATGAAACATGTCTCCTCTCAATGTGAAACACAAGCTGCATGTACCAGCTCTATCTTGCATATATTTGTAAAATTACATATATTTGAGTTTAATCTTTATGCTTCTACCTAATTCCAACAATCTCCTCAGCAAAACTGGTCCCCAAATAAAACACACCAAGAAACAGAAAGGGCTCCCAGAACATACGCCCCTTTTCTACTGGCTTAGAGGAAGGGAACRAACCCATCAGTGTGGCCACCTCGAGGCCCCAGGGCTTAAGGGGAGGATACCAATAAAGACATTAGTGAAACTGGGCTATGCTTCAAACATAGTTTACATGAAGTGTTTACAATCAAATCCTCCTATGGTTCTATCGCATTGGTTTTTTGCACACACTTACCTTCGCACTTATAAACAGCTCCTTTATGAAGCACAAACCCTATCAGTGCCGATCTTGAACTCATGTTAGTGTGCTTGCAGTGATTACTGCCACCCAACAACTGCATCCTGCAGTCGCAGTCCAGCTTGTGGTTCAAAATCTTTAGCCAAGCCCTAGTTTAAGTGTCTGTACAAACAAAAACAGTACAAGCAGGCAGATTTTGGCAAGAATTAATGCAATTCCGCATAAGCTCTGGCAGGTCACACGCTGACATTACTGCACACAAGCCCTGCCACCAACCGTATGGAYGGCCATGGCAGACCCGACTGACCCAGCCATTCCTGGGAATGGAGAGACCTGCACTGTGAAACACCGTGCATGAAGTATTTGTGTTAGAGATATTTTTAGAAGAGATTTATTGTCCTGGCACTTACACAAAGACCCAAAGATGGAAAGCCATAAATTCAAATATCAGCTCAGGCGAATTCACTGAGCCAATTCAAGCTACTTTGTTTTCCAGTTTCAATAGACACCTCCCTCCTTAAATAGGAAGGCTATCCGCTATAGCTACATAATTTAGCAGCAGATTGGGTTGAGATTTCCACAGCTCAGCATGCCCACTGATGCTAAAGTCAAAGCAGAAGTTATATAACCAGTTTGCTAGGATACCCAGAGGATATGTTTTCCAGGGACTGTGAAAAACACCGATTTCCTCACAAACATCCCTGCTTTGTCCATTTTGAGACATGCAACTTTGCACTGATATGCATTTCATTTATGGTTTTTCTACTATCATGAGCAAATTTGCCTGTGCTTGAAAACAATTTGCTGACTCTGCTAAACTGGACTCCCGAAGATGTTTATCAATCAATACTCATCATTCTCATCACAGCCAGGGCTCCCAGCATTCACCCCTGAAGGCAGAAATGCAAGTAATTCTCCAGAATATAAAGTATATCCACCTAAGAGTTGATTCCACCTCATTTTAGATGATTAAAAAAACAGAACAATGACACAGGCAAAAGCTATTAGTTCTTCTACTACAGCAGTTTAAGAGCTTTCTTACAAGCTGCCTGTCTGCCTCCCTCCCACCTCCCATCACTCCCACTCCTCCCCGCAGCTACAGAACTTACCACTCGCCCCGGCCAACTTCTCAGACCAGTTCCCACCTTCTGCTGAGGTTGGAGCTTTGGTCAAGATGGTGAGGAAAAGCAAAGAGATACCAAACCCTTCATTTTTGCCTCCTTGCCTAGCTCAGCAATTTCCCCCTTCATCTTCCTGGCCCTGTCTCACACCAATTTTTCTCCAAGTCACTGTTTATAGCACCTGTGCTAAAGCTGGCTTTGAGCCGGTACCGTCAGGCCTGAACTTTCATGAGCAACTAGTCACCCAAAATGCAACGTTACAGCAATAACAGGACTGAGGTAATGTTCTAATCACATCAAGAGTAATAATCAAACTGCACCTAATTTTTTTTGAGACAAAAAAAACCCAAAACCAAACCACATGAGCAAAGATGGAGACAGACAGCTCAACTCCCTACAGTCTGGTAACTACCATTATGTTATCTGCACCCTTTAAACAGCAGCACAGCAGGAAATACCAAGCTTGTGACTGGCACACGTACAGCGACCGTGAATGCCTCTGCCATCATCAGAAATCCCCAGGAAGATGGAAGCCAAGATGATGAAAAGTAACCTTCAGAAGTGTACCAGAACATAGAAAGGAGCCCAGATTTCACCCAAGGCTGCACTAGTTTTGATAAAACATCCTCATTTTAAAATATCTGCTTAGCTGGAAAAGTACTCGCTTGCAAAAAGAAAGAATAATCAGAAACACACAAGTGAGGAAGTGGATAACAACCTGTTTAGGATACATTTATYCTCCCAAAAAGGGTATTCTTGTGAGCACCTTGGACAATAACAAGCTGCTAAAATTGGATAAGACTAACGCATCCCACTTATCCTACAAAGCCATTCTGAAACTGTTTGGGTGCCACAGAGCATCTGTAAGAATATTAATAATTTAGCTTTGAAGAAAAAAAGTGAAAGCACAAACTGAAATGAAAGGAGGAGTTATTTGGTCTTACCAGGATTGTATTGAATGCATATGACAGGGCTCAGCAGAGGTTCAGTGATCCTAGATATTTGTCTGGAAGTGTGATTGTTACTGATTAAAAAAAAATACGCACATTTCAAAGACACTCTGTTTCACAGTGAACTCCTGTCACTTTTGGGCTAAACATTGCTTATTTTCCCAGACTAATTGCTCTTCTAGAAAAGGAAATAAAGCTGAGCATTGGATCAGAAAAGTATGGTTTCTCTTGGTTATAAAAATATCATTGCAGCTGTTTTTTTCGAAATTATGAAGTTTTCTTTTGTCCAGTATTTCCCACTGCAACCAAATTTCATTTATTCAATCTGCAGAAATATTTCCCCTATTACATTAGTGAAAAATCCTTCTGGAACATTCATGTGGATGACAATGACTTTTCCATTTTCCAAAAAGACTTCAATAAGAAATGCCTGCTGTAAATTCATACTCTCTACCCTAGATAAGCTATGAGCCAGCTCAAGACCAACACATGGGAGAATTACAATTTTGGATTGGCAAGTGGTCCACCTGGAAACCGTGATCCCCAAGGAGAGAGGTTCATCTTGCAGTGATCTGAGAGAAGCCTGCTTTTTATCCCTTTTAATGAATGAGCAACACAGGAACCCTAACCAGGATGGAGGGTTAAAAAGGCGAGAGGTAAGCTGCAGCAGAGGGAGCAACAGGCTCAGCAGAACAAGTGAGAATCCAGCTGGAACCAAGGGAAGCTCGAGCAGTGAATAAAACACTATTTAGCCCATGCTGTTAAATTCACCTCGATTTCAGTTACAACTACCATTACCCAAAACTCTTCTGCAATGGGGACTAGGGACTAGTTCTGAGGCTCTCCCCCCTTGCATGCTTGCTCTCATACGTGCAGGTGCAATAGGAAGCGTTCAGCTTGTGTGCATCCATTTCCTGCACTATCCAAGGACACAGACGAGCAAGGAATCCCATCTGTCACTCCAGGCCCTAGAACGCTGCCTGCATCATCCTAATCTAGGTGTCACAGCGTCCCAAGCTGTGCACCTCTACAAGTATTAAAGAAACATGCATCCAATCATCCGATCCCTTATTAATTCACACAAAATTTATCCACTTTCTTTGGTCTTTATAGAGGAGGGAGTGACCTAATCAGCCCGCTACACTGATGTGCCAAGGAGCTGTCACTCTGCCATTTCATTTACAATTTGTAGTAAAACCCACTCCAACGCCCACCGCCAGAATTGGCGAGGATAGCTGGTTGAAAAGCATGGGAGAAGTTCAAAGTTCACTGTATTTCTTGAAGCTTCTAATGAAAAACTAGCTTAGACAAAAACTCCAGGGAGGAGGAGGAGCTGCTAGATCAATGTAATTTTCAGTCAATTCATTTTTTTGGGGGGGAGGGGGGGAAGGGAAGAGATTAACAGGAGTCTGCAATTTCTCCCCTTTTCCCAAACCAGGAACTTCGTATAAAAAAGAATCTGCCCTTTTTCTCAAAGAGTTGTGGAGAGGRGCTGTGGACCTTGGAACAAACTTCTCTCTGGACAAACTCTCCCCTCCAAAGGGGAGGCATTCATGGGTACAATCATTTCACTTTCTAAGCTGAATTTTAGACGCACAAGAAGAATACCTACCTGCCTGGCAGAGAAACTGATACCTTTCACCACCAAAAGAAGCTGGGACAAGGGATGAGACATTTTACAGGAGAATCCTTCTGGTATATATTTATTTGGTAGCATGTTTCTCTGAAGCAATTCACCCTGTTCATGTGAGTGGGAAGACCTGCCCTACCCAAGCAGGAATTTTTGCTGTTGAGGCCAACTGGAGTTAAATATATTCCTTCTGCCCTGCCTGCCAGGGCCCACATCAATTAAGCCTCGGGCTGTAAACTTGCTAATTTAGACTTCAAACAAGCTGCCAGCTTAACCTTTGCTGCCAAGTTTCTAGCATCCACGGCACAGCATCCCTGGAGACCACCATCTTCCAGCCATCCGGGCCCCTTGTTAGATCTACAGCAGTATCCGACACCAAGGACACACTGGACTCTCTCCCTGACACACTCTGCAAATTAGGGTCGTGGATCTCATTCTGAATAGCAGCTCTCTGTTTCAGTCAGCAGCAATGGGCTTCATGCAAGAATYGCTTGGCGAAGTCTTCTGGCCTAGGTATGGCAATAGGTGAGACTAGATTATCATAACAGTCCTTTTCTAATCTAAAAAATTCACCCTGCTGAATTCATGTTAAACACTTCATTTAGAGCAACAACAAAAACCTCAAGTCACACAACTACGAGAGCTGATCTGCAGACTGAAAACATAAGCACTAGAAGACAACCTGCTGGCAGGAATGCATTCTTCACGATGTCCATAATTCATCGTTAAACTAACACATGCAAATTCCAAGTAGAGCATCATCTCCTCCTGTGGCAACAACAGGCATCCTAAACACACCACTTATTTCTGACATCAAAATTCATGTGTTAATTGCCAGCCCCAACTACAGGGGCTTGGAACTTTTTATATTTTCCAGAGATTCCCTGCTCTGCTACAAACATTAAGCTGTAGCCATATACAGTCCAAAATAATAATAATAATAATAATTTCAAAAACATTCTGACAACTGTGAAAATAGTAAAGACGTATCAACCAGAGGAGCTCTAGACCATCAGTGCAAAGTGCAGGCCAAGGTGAGAGCTCCCCGCCACGGAAGCGCGGGCCCCGCGGGCCGCAGTTCTGCCCCCAGCGGACGGCGCTCACCACGGACGTCACGCGCAGAATGGGCCCCCTTGCGGCAAATGCAGCACGCAGGCAAGGCGCTGGCAGAAACAACCTCTATCGCCGGCCGGTAGCGGAGAGAAAATACTGCACTGCCTGGAGTGATGCTAGCAATCTCGGAGTCTCCTGGGTTACCAGCTTGGAAAATCACACAGAAGGTTAGGAACATATAATTTCTTCCTAAATTATGAAGAGGTGGAAAAAAAAAAGGCCATTTGCCTGTGAATTACGACCATCCAGGCACATTAAAAAATTGAGCAGTAARTGCGATCTAATTGCCATATAGATCTATAGGCTGCCACATTTATGCCTACAGCAACTCCTCATTATCCAAAACTATTCAGCTGGCCTTCAAGATTAAAAAGACTACAGAAAAATATCATGACTGTTATGGGGGTGAATTACATTTTCTCAGAGACAAAACTGATTTTCTCAAGAAAGAAAAAAAGCTTACGTCTTATCTAGTTCAGTTGAAATTCCTAGGACATTTGGACAAATCTGCCTTACAGACAGGTCTCTGAGCAGCCCAGCCACTCTCACCTGAAAGCTGCTACGTGCTGACAGGCAGCATCTTGCACACCAAGCTGTCCTAATATGGACCCGTTATCTTGACTCGTTTCAGAAGGGGAGGGGAGCAGATCAATCTCCACGCCCGCTATGTTTTTTTTTTTTAAAGAATGCAGAAAATATTTTTAAGGCTTAAGGATAAGGTACCCTACATGCTTCACAACAAGAGTTTTCACTCCTACACAGCCAGCTACAGCGCAGAGAAAGAAATCAACTGGATATCCGCAGCGGGGGAACACAGGGCTCCTTCAAAGCAAGCTTCCTTCGGTGAAATGCAGCACGGTGTTTTCCAACCCGTTTTCCGCGCACCGAGGACCAGCGC
>NW_020451128.1:73643-107439 GCF_003343035.1 Apteryx rowi
GGGGGGGGGGAGGAGGGAGGGAAACGCTGCGGGGCGTCGAACGCCTTTACCGCTCACGTGCGGTGCTGAGAGGCGAGGGCTGGTGTCGTCGCTCGTCTCGTAGGGGCAGCCCTGGCACTGGGGCCGCGGCCAGGCACCAGGGGCCGTGGGGCGCGAAATGGCGGCTCGGGGGCAGCCTCTGGAGCCGGGGCCGCGGGGCGCGAAATGGCGGCCCCGCTGCCGGGGCTGCAGCCAGCCCGCGGGGCGCGAAATGGCGGCGCTAGCTAGGCCTCGCGGACCTCGCCTGGGCGCGGAGCCGCAGCGGCGGCAGGTGAGTTCGTGTCTCTGCCCCGTGCAGCTTTTTGCGGTTTTTCCCCTTTGCCACGCGGTTTCTGCGGGGCTCTGCACTGCCCCTGAGGCCCGGCCTGCAGCCTCCTCTTCACTGTCTCCAGGCTCTGGCCGGGTGTCCCTGGGCTTTCTTGACTGTGTCTTTCTTCCTATCCATCGCATTTGTTCAGTGCGCAAAATATCTTCCTGACTCATTGTTTTTGTGCCAACATAACTTAATTTTGGAATCCGTTTTTGCATCATTTGAAGAGCACGAGGTGGTGCAGGGGCGTCACGGCCTGTCTCTGGTGTCTGGCCCAGCGGGTGGTCGTCCCTAGAGTAGAGCCCTGCTGCAACAGGCAGCTGCGCCGTCGCTCACCTGCAATGGGCTTCTGTGCTGAAAAACGGCCGCCCGTCCCCTCAGGCATGAAACCTAGGACTAGGTCGTGAAGTCTGTGGAAGTAGGGAAAAACACCCAAAAACCCGTCCTCCTTAGGGTGGGAGGAGTCTTTAGTCAAAACAAGAAAAAACTCGCCAAGTCCTTCCCTGGCCCCGTGTGTGTTTTTGAGCATAATGCATGGGAATGTTGTGGTTTGGATTTTGTTTTTAAGACGGTGTCTTGTCAGTTGATACAGGCGGTGACTTCCAACAAAGCGGGCTGGTGTGCTAAATAACTTCGTTACAGGCATCTGAACAACAGTGGAATGACTTTCAACCTGGACCGTGAAAGGTTAGGGAAATGGGAAATGTTGCTGTATCACAACTACCCTGTGACTCATGACTTGATAATATCAGCTACAAAAAATATCTGGAGACATGATTCATGCTTTTGGGGAGGCTAGAATAGGGCAGGCTGTAATATTTACAGCTAGTAGCATCTTCCCCTTCATGATGAGAAATAGCTGTGTGCTTGCACGTCTTGAAAGCGGGCGTTTTCCACATAGAAATGCTAATGGCTCTAATCTGTTGTATATGCATGATGTTTAATAACTGTACAGGGAATACGGCTCCAGTCTGAGATGAGAAGGCCCCAGACATGCGTGGAAGAAAATTGGGTCTGAGGCTTCTTCCATTTAGAGTTTGAGAATATTTATGGTATCTGATTAAACTGTGGCTGCAAGTCATTTTCTGGTTTCCATAGTCAATATTCTAGAATGTAAAGCACAAAGGGGCTCTCAGGAACTTTCAGATTTGAGTGTTATGCTGCAGAGTACATGTTCAGAATTTCATGGCTCTTTAGGTTATGGATGTGTTGTGGACTTTAAGCATTAGGCAGAGTTGTTATGCCATATTCAAATCCCTCACCCTCCCCTAGAATTACTGTGTTTGCTCCTCCTGCAAGGACCTTCCCCTGCTGATCTCTATTCAGTGTTTTGTACTGGATTGTAAGCCCTCTTGTGGGTTGGGGGGGGGGTTGTTTTGGTTTTTTTCCCTGTTTGTCTTGTCCTCTTATGCATTTACCTAGCATACTGCCATTCTGTCCCCTTTGGAAGGGATTCTGGTACCAATATCCGAATGCTTTCTGAGTTTTTGGGAAGGGTTTTGGCAAGGGGAAGGTAAGAGTACAGCAGCTGAGTCAGTAAGGTGAAGGATTCAGGCTCACTTTTTTTTTCCCCTCTCTTGTTAAACTCCTCCCTATCAGATAAGAGATCTCTAGGGTGCCAAGCTTCTGCAGGCTCTGTGTTTTATTTTGTTTTGTTTTGAACAATGAATTACAGTGCTCTGTTTTTCTCTCTCCTATGGAGACTTGTTTGATATCTCTGAAATTTGTATGCTGTGAACACTAATTGTTCTGCTTGCAACTTTCCTGGAGTTCAATATTCTGAWCCGTACTGCTGTTGACATCTTGCTCATTTAAGGGTTGTGTGTGTTTGCGATGTGTGTGCYGGATGAGTGCCTGTGTGAGAAGTTGACACGAATCCCCCCGTTTGGAACTGGGGTTAAGGCACTGGAACCCAGCAGGGCATTGCTGACATCAGGGACTTCTGCTTTGGAGCAGTTTTGCAGAAGATGCCCAAAATGCAGAGTTCCTGTGGTGGCAAATGCAGCGTGCTTAAAAGCCTTGATCTTTTCTCTCAAGGATCTTGCAAAACCTAGATTTGACTTTTCCTGTAGATTGCCAACAATTACATGGTAATACCTGTTTTGAGAATGTCACTTGACCTGGGGTAGGGGGAGAAGGACAGAGTTTGGAAACCTGTACTTTCACCTTATTTTTAAGAAGGTGTGGCACTGCAGGTCAGAAAATTACCTGGAGTAAACAAATGCATGTGGATACCAGGAACTTCTGGTGTTGTAATGATTGCTCCTCCCTCAACCAGATCTAATAAGCAACAGCTGAGGTATTATATGCTGTTAGGGCTGTATTCTAGTTTCTCTGTCTGGAGCTTGCTGCTCTGCACCATTATGCATGTAAGATGTGTTGTTTATGAATGATGAGGAGTTGTCTTTTTCTGTTTTCCTGTATTCCTTTCTGATAAGGGAGTTTGCTACCTGGATTGTGCCCATGATGAAATTTCTTTGCATGCCTGACCTATTTGAGTTTACTTCCAAACCATAGCATTTTCGCATCTTGTCTGCTCAACCTGTATAGGCCTATCACTCTTACCGGTTCTGGGGCAAATGTTTCCCTCCTGTCTGCCAAACTTCACTGCATGAAGAAGAATAGCAGAGACACTGATAATATTTCTTCCTTTCCCTGCCACCTTTGGCTCTGAGAGGGTTTGTGTGGGCAATTATCACTGGACTCCAGAGCTTGCTTGTGGGAAAACAAGAAAACAATTTGCTGTGAAGTGCGGAGTGTTGTCTTAGATACCTTTCAGTGCTGTGGATGACTTTTGGATGTGAGTGCATTTGCAGTGGGAGAATGTTTTGCTGTGGAACGGTGCTCTGAGCAGGGAAGTTAGCCAGCATAGCTCATGTGTGCTCTTGTATGCATTGCTTACACCAGAGTAAGAGGACTTATATTGGGACAACCAGCTCACACAGCTGAAGCTTAGGGTTTATTTATCTCTTGAATTTCTCTCATGACCACTCTAAGAGCTTCTCCTGCTTCATCTGCTGTTGTCTCAGGAAATTCCAGTCCACCTAGGCATTAATATTTTTGCCTCTGCAGACTAGAATTAATGATAGAGAAGTTAATTTGCTGTGAAACTGATCCTCTAGTGGGGAAAAAAGCTTCTGCTTTCTCATGGTGCTCCAGATATGGCCTCACAAGTGCTAGTAGAGGGAAATAGTCACTTCCCTTGACCTGCTGGCTGCACTCTTGCTAATACAGCCCAGTACCTGGTTGGCTGCCTTTTCCACAGGGCACATTGCTGACTCCCAGTCAAGTTATTGTCAAGCAGGACATCCAGGTCCTTTTTTCCRAAGTTGCTCCTCAGCCAGTTCTTTCTGCGTCGTCTTGTTTACAAGATGGGGATTCTATGAGCAGTTCTTGGAACAGACACTGAAGGATCCAAAATCCCAAGGATGAGGTAGTCTGCCTCATGCTGAAATGGCTTTCATGGCCCTGCCCTTGATCCTTCTGCAGGACTTCATGCCAGGGATGCTTGGCATTAAAGTCAAGTACGAGTATCAGGTGTGAGGCAGTTTCTCCCCAAGCTTTCTTGAGGAGGAAAAGGACACAGAGCTTTGCATGGTACTCTAGCAAATCCGGGACTGGGTTTTTTTGTTTGTTCTTAAAATACGACTTTAAACACGGGTATTGGGCAACAACAGCTTGGCTGTGACCAGGGCTCCTGCTTGTCCTTCATTCTTAAGTACTTTGCTGTAGTTTTGAAAGTTTCATTAAGTTAATGGTGTATCTGCCATGTCAGGGGCATATCATCATTAGGAATAACTGCTGTGGAGGATAGAGTGTGTAATTAATGCCAGAGCAATTTCCATTGGCTCAATCACTCTCCACAGGACCTGACAAACTGAATGATATTAACTGGGGTAACAAATACAAATGCCGCGGAAAATTAATATGCTACCTGCTGAGTAGCAGCAAAAATAATTCATCTCACTGGGGGAAAAGGAAAAATCAGAAAGAAGGGAGTGGGACTAGCTTCCGGTCCTGACTCTTTGGACCTGCTGTTGGAGTCTGTGATAGGTGCAGCACAAAGGAAAAGGCACAAGGCAGATGGAGCTGGCAAGCAAGGGATAGAGCAGAGTGGAAGCCCGGCTGCAGTAACCGTTGTTCAAATGCAGAGTACGTCTTTGCCCTAGAGAGGCTCCGCATTCAGATTATAGAGGCAAGTATGGAAGTGAAGGCATAGCATGTAAGTGGAATGGGGTGGCGGTCAAAATTATTTTGGTGCTGTGACTTCTCCCTGCCATGTTATGGAAGCTGAGGGTCTGCAGGGTGCATAGGACCCGTCTGTGTTTGTCGCTGTTGATGCACCGTGGGCTTTGTTAGGTGAGGAGCAGCACAGGCTGGTGACAGCGTTGCCTGTGGATGTGCTGTATTGCAGGAGTGGCTGTGGCAGGCACCATTCTGAAAGACCTAGTCCATGACACCAGCTTGGTGTAGGCTTCTGCTAAGTGACCTGACTTGGCTGCTGTCTTGTGTTCCTGAGCTCCAGGTGTCACATGTGACCAGATGGTCCCCATCATCAGACTGCTGAGTGCTTCACTGTTGTCTGGGAGTAGTAAAACATTTCATAGTTGCAGGGGTGCTGAGCTGGGATGAGAACTGGGATCCCGCAGGTGAAGCGTTGGGCTTGGGTTGAGTGCCTTTTGAAGCAGGGGATGTGATTCAACACCGGAAATGAAGGAAGCGTATTTTGAAAAACAAACTCAACCTTTGTAGCTAGTACTTCTATTTCAAAAGGAGATGATAATGCTCAGCTTTTCCAGACTCTTACAAAACCTAATGTGGAAGCCTAGGTACTTTGTACAGAGAGTGATCTGAGGCACTTTGTTCTGTATGTGTTTCTAGCTTCCCAGAATTGCAGTACCTGTGATTAGCTCTGATCCTGTTCTCTGCCCTGCAGAAGAAGCTCCTGAATCTTACAGCTCTTATTCAACACCTGAAAGAAAAAGCTTTTCTTGAGAAACAGACTCCTGGGTTTTTTTGTTTTTTTTTTTTTTTTTGGGGGGGGGGACCTTTTTGACCTGTAGCGTGAGTCTGCAGGGGGGTATCATTAAATGCCGTGTGGAGAAGAAATTGTGTTGAAGAACACTGTTACTTCCAAGTAGGAAGTTAAGAATTCTCTAGTATGCTCTGTACCTTTCAGCAGTCTGATGTGACAAGTTTTGTTTAATTCTAGTTATGCACTGTTGCCAACAAGTTGATAGTTAAACTGTTAGTATAACTGAAGAGAATGATGTTGGCTCCACTGGATGTGCTGTTTTTCTTTATTTCAGGTTGGCTTCAAAGAGAAGTGTTGTGTTGTGTTTGCAGTTGAGTGTCTGCATGTCTTCTGAATACTAAGCCTTTATGTAGCATTTGATCTTCTAATAAAAAGACTGAATTACATTCATATGTGGAGCATGATAGGCAATCTGAGTTCATATGATACTAATCAGTATTTAAAGGGGGTATGTGGCAGCAGAGACTTCATTTTGCTGACACCAAAGCTGACAAGGGAATGATAGAGGGGAAGTATGTTTTTCACCCCCAAAATTACAAGAAGATTTTGTTATCTRAGGGAACCCAGTTGGTGACACTAGTGAATGACAGTGCTGACACTAGTTCAGTGTCACATTCTTTGACTTCTATTCAAGAGTTTTATTACACAAGTAATAAAAATCAACAGCAGAGAGCTCACTGCGAACAGAATTTCTAGTGACCCAATTTAAAAACAATCAGGAAAATCCCTTCTCTTTTAAAGCACCTGCCTTTTATCCTGAGAGTAAGGAACATAAAACAGACCTTTTGTGGACACCGCTTTTCCTTGGGAAACAGCTGATGGCTGTTCCAAAGGCACAAGAAACTGAAGAGGTAAGCAGTGCAGAGAAAATCTGCAGGGGTTGCAAGGAGAGGGGGAAGAAATGTCATGCTCTCATGTAATTAGAGGCATGTGATAATATGCCAGAGACATGGCTGTTGTGGAAATACAAAGTGCTTGTATCAGAAAAGAACTGAGCTGTGTGCCCTGGAGGAGAAAAAGCCCACACTGATGGTAGAGTTCTGATCAGGACTGAGACGCATGTAAACTGCTGTGCCTGAGACTAGGAGAAAGGCAAGGAAGGGTGCTTAAAGGAAGATGGAATGTTAGGGGGGACTGCAGTGGGCCACTTGCTATTATATCCAGGTGTCTTAGTATTTTTAAGTACTCTATTTTGCTGTTTGACACAATGGGTAGCTCATCACTTCATGTGTATAGGTACTCAGACACCAATTCAGAGTGCTGCTACCAAAGCTAAAAATAGTAAGAACCTTCGGAGTCACAACTTCTTCCAGAAAGTATAGTCTAAAGAGCTTCTCTGGGCCTGTTGTACCCTTTGCACAGGTCTGAATGTTGAGGTCTTCATACATGACCATTTCTCTTTTTATTTCCTGCCTTGAAAAAAAAGTGAATATTCCCAAGATGCCTAATGCTGTGAGTACCAGCTCTACCTTCTTGACTTTTCCTGTTCTGCAGGCTCCTGTCAAGCAAAGCCCAGTAGATCTGTGCTTATGTCAGATGTTGCATTAAGGCACTAAAACTAGGTGAAGGATTTGTGGCCTGTGGGGAGAGAGCCTTTATGTGTATTTGGCACTGTCAGGCCAGTGAGCTCAGCGGGTCCAACACYGAGGTGGTATGACACCAAGACCCCAAGGTGATTTAGAGCTTGCATCCTTTACAAATGCTGTCTGTTATGAGAAGGTCTTAGCTCAAGGGATTGGATAGCTGCACATCTCTGAGTGTGCACACCTAGCACGGGTTTTCTTGATACATATCTGATGCTTGCTGGTTATTCTAAGGGAAAATAATGGTCTCCTTATCCATTTCAGTATCTTGGCAGTCCCTCTTCTGTGCAAATGGGCTGGAAGTCCATGAATGGTGTCCTTTGTGCCAGGTAGTCACTGAACTAAAAATATCCAGAAACCACATGGACAGGAAAGTCTCCTGGGGTACCAGAAGATGGGCTTGCGCAGTGCATGCGGCGACCTGGCTTTTAGCCCCCAGCAGATGGCACTGCACTGTAGATGCTGACCAGAACATCTGCTTGCTAATATTTGCATTATTGGCTGTGTGCAGAGATGTTTCTGAAAAATCTAAAGAAATATATCCCTTGCTGTGATATGGAGGGCATGCAACCTCTTCTCGGGGCAGATCTGAAAGGGCCCCTAGTGTGCGTGATATATCTTTGGTTGCAGAAATGGAAACATCAGCTGGTTTTGCTTTCTCTGGTTAATAGTACCTGAATCAGTGGTGAACAATCTCTAGACAGAAGACAGCTTGCTGCTGTGTGTAGCTCATTGTGGTACAAGGTTGTTTGACCAGCAGTGGGGCTGTGCTTGGATTGGAGCTACTGGGTGATAGGTACCCCAGCTGTGCAAGAAAGCTGGACCAGAAAAGCTCTTGAGACGCGTTACTGAACTGCCCTGGGGCAAAACTGTATGTCCCATGCTAGAGTATGGGGTCGGCGTCAGCCAGGTGCATGTRTGTTCCAGTATGATCCAAGGGCTTGTTGCGGTCCTGGTTTACAGCTCGTATCTGAAACTCCCTGGACAGCAACAGTTTACCAAAACTGGGATGTGTGACCCTGATGTACCTTCAGATTCAGCTCTAGGCTAATGCCTGTCAGAGTGGTTTCTATCCAACAGCAATTCATGTTCAGTGGGAGCTAGAGTATTGGTAATGAATCATCTATAATGTAATTGTATAGATAGGCTGCATAACTAGCCATTTCTATGTGTTTATGAATGTCATAGAGAACATGGTTTGTCAGATCAACTTGTGTTTCGGCTTCTTGTAGTGTGTGCAGCAAGCTTCTGCCCTGCTGTTAGTCTTTGGCCTCGCTCTCTTAATTCAAAGAGCTGAATGAGGCTATTTCTAGGGCCATGTAGATGGAAGTGCACAGCAAGAAAGGGCATCCTCTAATCTGATTTCTGAAGTATGTTGGAAGGTGTTACTCTGTTATTGATGCTATGGGCCCTTGTGTCTGCCTTTACCAGTCTGCCAATTACTCAGTAAGAACTTCAGCAGAACGCTTGAGCAGCTGAATTCTGTTTGGCTGCAATGTAACTGCCTGAATTCTGAGATTAAAGTGAGTGCATGTCAAATCCAGGACCTTGACAGCACAAACATCTGTGTGATAAGCTTCCAGGTAGGAAAAGTGCCAATGGGAGAAAACTGAAGCAACTTCTAGATACAATAGAGTGCAAATGTGAAAATATAACTTATGAATTGGACAGACAAACTGCTGTCCAAGTACAGCTTATAGCTCCTGGTATTTTTTTTTTTTTTTAGAAATATGTTTGAGCCCTACAGCCTGAGAAGCAATCCTTTCTGACTTTAGCTGATGATCTTTTTATAATATACACAGCCAACCTTTCCATTGAATCTGAAATAGCTTTTGGTGGTGTCTTGACTTTTAAGATAATGGTAACATATCAAAGATAAACAGTAGCTCTGAGGTGCTCCAGTTGTTTTTGGAGTCAGGCTTTGTCCCTTACGTCACTTAGCTGCCATGAAGTTAACGGTGATTGTTTCAGCACAACTATCCAGCTGTTTTGAAACTGTTGTGGTCAGAGCTTTGTTTTGTGGATGCTGTCTGAACAGAGTGCAACCAGCTATTTCATTCCTTCAGTTGTGTGTTGTCATACAATAAGATCAAGAAAATATGCATCTGTTAAATGCCTCCAGACTACAAGCATTGAAATTGGAAAAACCTGCATTTCTCAATGCCAGGGTAGGAAAGCTGTAATCTGCATTTATTTGCATCAGTGATGACTTCAAAATTAGGAGCAGTTATTTGAGTCAGTTTCTCTGAAGGAGAGCAAAGACTGTGGAATTGTGATAGTGATTATATATAATAGATTTGGGGGATCTAGTCCTCACAGAAGGTGCTTTACTGCGCAGAAGGAAGGTAGTACAGAATTCTTAAAAGCCTCGCGTATCCTTGTTCAGTCCAAAATATTTCATTGGCATCAACGTGGGAAAGGTATCCAAGTTAAAACCTTAAATGTTTGCCCACTTGGATCATGAAAAAGGGGCAAATGTGGAAAGGGGCAGATCAGATTTTTCAGCCTAAAAAAACAATCGTTCTGATTAGGGAACCATTATGCAAAGTATTCTTGCTATGATACTCGGAGCAAAATAGAACTCCTGCTGCAGAGACTTGGGGAGGGAAAAGCACATTAGCCTTCTCACTGTGAAAAGGAAAATTCCACAGTCCAGAATATCTGCAATAAAAACAAAACTTTTTTCCTCAAGGCTTTTGAGTGGGTGTAAGTGGCTTCCATTTTTCAGATGTCTTATTTCAATAGCTGGTCGCATCTGACCTTCATAGGCGCAATTCTGAAGCACAGCAGTAGAAGTAGATTCATGCATTTAATCCTCAAGACTGAACATACAACATGAGCTGGTTTAAACTCTGTTCTGTGTCCATAAAATAAAGCAAGAAGGAATTGCACGGCCACTTCAAGGGATAAAAGACTTTCCCCTACAATGTAAGGGGATATGTGCCTTCATAGCGGAGTTGACAAGAAGGACCACTGGCACCTCACAACTTAACTTTCATGTCATCTGTCTAGACTGAACAGCTAGGTCTGAGTAATAGATTTAACTTGTCCCCTCAGCCTCCACTTTCCATCACAGTGAACTGTCACTGTGATAACCAATTGTCTGGTAACTTTTGAAGCTCAGAAAGGAGAGCTCACGAGTCTTTTCCATGCATTACTGTATTTCACCACTTGTTGCCATGCCGTCAGGACTGTCTCCTTGAGCTAACAACAGACTAAGAATAGCTTTCTGGAAATGCATTGTGACACCTCTCTAGAGATGGCTAGATATCATATCTATGTTCTTGCACTGTATGAATCACGCTAGATCAGAGCACTGTTCTCAGGCGGCCTTTAAATGTTACAGACTTGCATGCCAGAATGAGCGTCTAAGGGTTTTTCTAAAATGCCTGCCCACATAGTAATCTTGTCATCTGTCCGTTAACTTAATCCCTTTTGTTTCTGGTTAGTGCTTCCCTAACTCGATTCCTGGGATCTTTATGCTATATTACAGAGACAGAGTGATGTTTGAAGAATCTCTTGCCAAGCATTCTTTGCTGCTCTTTATGCTTTGGTGATTGTATATAAATACTAAGAGGTTGAGAAATACYTCTTGTTGGTCCTTTGAGTGTCTGCTTTCCAGCCACATCCTTGTCTCCTGGCTACATGATGTCATCTCAGTTGAAGTGAAACCTCTTTGCTTTCAGATGGGAGGACTCCTCTGCTGATCCTGATGTTTCCCTTCATCCTAGAGGGAGATAGGTATTGGTATGTTGCTAGTTAAGCACGTCACTTCTGCACAAAGCTTTTCTGTTAAGTGAGGGTGGGTCTTTGCTCTTACAAATGTTGACTGTTTTCAGCTCAGTCTAATAATTCATCTGGTCTTGTTGGTTCAGATGAGTCTTTTCCCTAGTAAACGTGATCTTTTTCATTGTTGTCTTCCCAGATCAATAACTTCCCACCCTAGTAAAGCGCTACATCTTTTGCTGGGGTTGATGGACCATGTATGTTGCTGGACCCTTTGTGTGGCATGCTCTGCATCATCTGCCAGGAACAGGATTGTATTGTTGGGAAAGGTTCCCTATATACTGGAAGAAATAACCAGATGATTATCCAAGCCATCATAAAAGATGCTACTGTGGTACCTTCTGTGGAGGGTCTGGGGTTATTTTGCAGCTAGCAAATGGAGCCTTGCTGCTTGTGCTGAGGTTAGTATTTTCTGTACTGAGAAGTAAATGTGGGTCACAGAAGAAGACTTAACATGGACAGGCATATGGAATCCAGGGATGCTCCCTCTGGCAACCCTGTGATCAAACTGATGTCCATGTTGTGCACATGGACAGAGCAAGTTTGGAAAAGATTCACTGTAGTCTTTGCTGTTCTTCTCTCCGTAGCAGAACATGGGGAACCTGTACGTGTGGCAGCAAAATGTACCTGCTTCAGGCTTAAAACTGCTCCTGTTGATACAGGGTTAGCAGAAAATGTGTTCCCTTGTTCAGTCTCCTGAGCCTGTTCTCTTCCCCTTCCGTGAGTCATTTCCCTTGAAACTGACTTCTGCTGGGGAGTGGTTCCTAGACCCAGCCAGATGCCTGCTATCAGGCTTCCACTCAACTCTCAGAGGGTCCCCAAGAGCTGCTGAGGCAAGGCCTTCCAGAAATCATGCTGGCTCTTCAGGCTGCACTGGGGTATTTTCTTTCAAAATGCTCTTCTACTTGTCAGCATTACTTTTGGAGGCCTCCTCAGCAGCTAAAGCTAAATGAACTGGTCTGTGAAACTAACTGAAGTTAGACGGTCTCCCCTGGCTCCTTAGTAAGGAGCAGCACAATATTAGCTAACATCCAGTCTTTGAAGATTTCCTATAAATGAAATGATCCAAAGATTAAACCAGGCTGCACTCACTGAGGCATTTTCTGGCTTTTTCTTTCCTGGGCAGCACTCTGTATGTGTTCCTGAAGAGGTTTTAGGACTGTGCAGAGCTCTGCAGGGCAGGTGAGTGAATTAGCAAATGAGTCTAGAAGTGTTCGCTGGACGTTGAGGATATGGCTTTGCTGGAGACTGCCTTCCCACGGAGTTCGCTTTGTTCTAAGTGCTCGTTTTGTGCTGACCTGTTTGGAAGCTCAAGACAAACGTTTCTGGAATGCTCACCTTCCCTGCTGTTTTCTGTCTTAGAAATAGCACTAACAGCACAACCTTAATGTCGGGTGTTCGGCTAGGTAAACATGAACATCTCTTGGGAGGCATCTCTTACTTCTGAGAACTGGCCCTCGCTCTGCTGAATGACAGTACATAGGGATTTTGCAAGGTCGCCAAGACATTCTGACCACTTCAAATCCTTAAACCTGTTCTTGTGGTTTTAAACTGTTCCATAGTCCTTGCTTTGGTAGTTCTCTCTCCAACCTGTTCCTCAGTGTTAGTGTGCTCATTTATTTTTGGTCTTTATTTTTCTTGTTTGTTGCAAGCCTAGTTTCTCTCACATTGAGTTTTTTTTATATGCTTTCCATTTTTTTGTTTAAATATTGTATTTTCTGTTCCTGTTTGACATTTTGCAGTATAAGACTGTTGCGAGAAAAATACTAAAACTCATCTTAGACTTCTGAAAAAATAAATCAAGTTTCAAGATAGTATAAGTTAATGTTATCCTGGTGTATGCAGCCTGTGCTTCGAGCACTGGGGCTGCATTGCGGACTTCAGAGTATATTTGCCTCAAAAGGGGCTGTCCTTTTGTGAAGTGCCATACATGTACCACATTGCAGTTGGTTGCCATGTCAACCTCTGAATTGACTTTTTTTCTTTTGGAAAGGTGAGAAGGTAGGTGCGTGAAGTCCATTGATCTCGCCACCACTCATTTCATTGCACTGAGACTGCGTCTTCCTGTGAATGCTCTAATGTTAATGGAGGATTACTTCCATATCCAGCCTTTGAGTTTTATTTCTTCTCCTATGTTCTCTGCTGGGTTTCTTCGTATGGAACTGCAGTAGTCATCAAAAGGGAAAGGAATGTCGTATGAAGACCAAATTGGAAAAGTCCGTGTACATGTGTGATCCTCTTTTTCTGTGATTCATATATGGTAATGGATGCCTCTTCTAGGGAAGCTGTTACCAGTAGAGATTCAGGTAAATGGGTTCTAGTGTGGACCCAAGGCTTTGAAAAAGTGCGCTGTGGGTTAGATGAGGAGACTTGGAGGCCCAGAGGCTTGTTTGCTAGGGGTTTGTCTGGAACTGTTAACCAGTGGAGATGGGAACTGGATGGGGTCTCCTGAGAAATCCAAATTCAAGCCCAGCCCTTTCACCCTTAGGTTGTCTTGTTAGTGCTTTGGGTGATGCTCCAAGTTTTTGTTTGTTTGTTTTCTTTTTCTGCCAGAAACATTTGAATTCTGTTGTGCCACTAATGCTGCAAATTTTTGACAGAGTCTTGAGTATTTCCTCTAGAGTGTAGCTGTTTGTGTATTGCTGGGAGAAAAAATGCTGCTGGGGAAAGATCAGGCTTTGGTTACTTTTTTTTCTTCCAGAAATCTGATTAGGTCTGTTTTACTCAGACCAGTCAGATGAGTCTTAAGTTGGAGCATTCAGTATGTGACAGCTTTGTATCAAAACTCTTTTGTAGGGTCTGGTTTGTTTGCGCCTGCTTGTAAAATTAGATCTCTTGTGCTGCCTGTGCCCAGGCAGAGGTGCTGCAGCTGGTTAGGTTGTTTCAGTTAATGGTGAAAGGCAGCATAAAATTGTACTGAAACCAAAAACCAAACCAAACAAATCCTGATAAACAAGTGCTCAAAATCTTGTGTAAGTGCTTTGGACTTAAATGTGACCCTTGTGCTTGTGCATTTTGTCCCTAAGTGATGTTAACATTTGAACCTATGTAGGCTGGACTGTTTCATTTGCACTGGTAACGTTTGTGCCCATTAAGACTCTGGCTGAGACGTGAGCTCTGCACCAGGAAACGCTGATGTCCAGTATTCTAAGCTAGCCAGCTGTCATGGGAACTCTCTCCCAGTGTCAAAAATATTCTGCTGTATAGCTTTGTGCTATTGTAGTAATACAGATTGAAGCACTTCTACCAACGGGCAATTTGAAAGTCTAATTAAACTGGTGGCAATTTGAAAGTCTAATTAAACTGGTGGCAATGGTGGGAAGAATTTGCGGAGTTTATAACTAGCCTTGCACTGGGAAGGAAAGCTGAAGCTTTTACTAGTGGTAACTACATATCGAAGATGGTGTCGTCCCCTGTGCCTCATTCTGTGTTTTTTCCTGTTTGTGTGGTCTAGACCCAAGTAAGTGACCTTTAAAATGCCGCTGGAGGAATAGAAAGTGTCCGACTCGCTTTGGCGCTACGCTTTCACATTCAATTTAATTATCGCCTTCATTTTAAATAATTTGTCAAGCAGTATGTGTAAGCACAACTCAAACATGCTGTGTTTGACTTTTATTACAGCTGTGTGAGCCCAGATGTTTATCACAGAAGCAAACAGAAATGGAAAAAGGAATGCGAACATCAGAGATGGAGAAGATCTGGGTAAGTTTCCACTTCTCTGGTTGTGTTCCAGTCTTGTTCTAACTACCCGTGTTAGGATGTATTCCCTTCCAAGGAGACCCTGTTCATGGGAACTGAGAATAAGCACCCTATATCTTTCTGCGTACTGAATCTTGTTATGTTTCATGGTTTCAGCATGATTGATGAAGCCCTAGCTCCTTGAAGTTAAAGGCTTCATGATACTTTTCACTACTATGCATCTCTTAAAATTCTAGCCGTCTCTGTTGCAGAGGTACACTTGAAGGCCTGTCCAGTCTAGCTTATTCCAAAGACTCGAAATTCACAAAGCAAAGACAAAAACCTGACAATGTAAAACAGCTGTTTAGCTTAGCCTGCTCATTCAGTTCGTGAGTTCATTTTCCTCATGCATCTTCTCAAATATGAGCTGAAATTCCTACCTGTGCATCTTTGGGGTTGTCCTTGCTGTGTTCTAGGCCCTGGTTCACAAAGTGCAGAACAGTAGCTAGGAGTTCTTGTCACATTTGGGAGATATTAATATTAGTTATCTATGTTTCCCCTTCCTTTATTTAAAAAAAAGGGAGAGGCAGGGACTGTGGGACAGGAGGAAGTTTATATACATGAGTTTCCTGTGGTGCGTCTGAAGATGCCTGTTTCAAGGTGCATCTTTGTCTTTGTTTCTTGCTCTTGATAATTACAGAAAGTCTGAGTAGTATGTTGGTTTGTTCAGAGGTAGCTTATAATTTCCGATATTATAAATTTTGACAGGGGATTTGGATAGTGGATAGCTGGATGAGTAGAGAACACAGGAATCAGTGGAAACTTCGCTCTTCCTTCTGCTGATGAAGGCAATGTTTGCTCACACAACGACAGTATTCCCTCAAGATAAGAGTGGAAGGGAAAGTACCACCCACAAGTGCAGCACATGTTGGACCTGCTCTAGGCCGAGATGTGCTTTGCCCTTGCTGCACCTCCCTCCTGGGGTTGGCTGAGTATCCCTCAGGTTTTTCCCCTTGTTTGTTACAGAAAGCATTAAAATGTGCTGCCACCAAGGTATATAGTCCAAGAAAGCAGCCTGTAGCTGAATTTCACTTAGCAAGCGCATTCCATTCCAGGCAGTAGGAAGAGCAAGTCTCTTTGTTTCAACAGTTAACTTGTCCAGGAACTGCTGCTGTTTCTCTGTAGTGGATCCCTGCAGTTTCTTTCTGAAAAAGTGCCAGTTCAGGCTTACATCAAAGCTGACTTGAAAGCCTGGGTTAATTATG
The DNA here is from genome assembly GCF_003343035.1 of Apteryx rowi. Taxonomy (NCBI): domain Eukaryota; kingdom Metazoa; phylum Chordata; class Aves; order Apterygiformes; family Apterygidae; genus Apteryx; species Apteryx rowi. The sequence continues at coordinate 89,340 of NW_020451128.1, forward strand.
GACTTGCAGCACTCTAGCGTCCTTTAGGCAGACATGGGTTTGCTGCAGGCCAGCAGCTGCCTTGCTAGGGGATGTCTCGCAGTGGGATGGTGTGCATGCCGAGGCCCGCTGCTGGAGCACGGTGCGCTGACTCTAGTGTGTGCTATAGTTTGGGCTGGCGTGGGTCCAGCCAGCAAAGAGAGTGCTGTCTGTCTTCAAAGGTGTGATCGAGATCTCTGGATTACTGTTGGCTGTATCAGCTGTTGTGCTACAGTGATAAAAACGCATTGTAAACGCTGTGATTGCAAGTATGTGAAGACTGTCCTGACTGCACCRGCTCTCCTCTCCATTCCTGAGTTGTAGCTCTGAAAGGAACTTGGTTTCCATCAAGGTCAATCTTTATTTCTTTTTAAAGGTAGCTGGTTTATTTGTTGCCTCAACTGCTGCCTGCAGACTGCTCTGGTTGACTTGTCTAATTACTTGCCTGAATTTTACAAGACTCGTCCTTCGTAATAAAATAATACTTGGTGACTTGTTTAAGCCTCCCTTTAATAGAAACTGAATCAGTACAGGATTGTGTGATTCGTGGTTCTTTGCTAATAGTTGTTCCTTAATGTTCTTTCAGGCTGTTGTTGACTATGACTAGATGTGAGTGTACTCCAAAATACCTGAGCTGTACCAGTATTAATAGGATTTTTCTTTTTCCCAGACTAAAATTAAGAAAGGCAGTAGTATGTTAACTAGCAGCGTTTATCTCCCTAACATTAATATTAAGTTTTCTATCCCCATTAAGCCCTTCTCCAAACCTGAAATTGTATTGGAGGTGACTTGAGCAGGTGTTGAACATGGTAGGCCATGAACATTTCTGACATCTTTCCATGTTGTGGTAACCTCAGAGGACATAGTAAAAGTTATTGTATCATGGCTGGCAGCAAGATTTTTATTTCCAAGGGAACAGAGGAAGCAGTGAACATCATGTTTGGGAGTTCTCTTCTGCTGCAGTGAAATACCTGAGAAATGGAAACTCATCTAACCATTCTCCCCAGAGAATGTAATGGGGCTAGTTAAAGGCCAGGTTTTGAAACATCAGGCTCTATCATCAGATGCTGATAATACACTAGGGCTGCTTGCCTGTGTCATCCCATAGTGTGTCCTGTCGCAAAAACAGCATCTCAGTCAACATGGTGGCATCCTATGCAACTACTGAGCTGAGTCACTTGCGTTAAAGCTGGAAGGAACTATTACGATGAAAGAGCATGGGCTTCTGCATGAGCAGTGCCTTTTGACTGATTTTGATATTTTTATTTGCCGTATCTGAAGCTTGCCTTGATTATCAGTTGTGAGGTCTGGAATATATTTTTGCATTGGAATTTCCTCTAGTTCTGCCTTGAAGGGGTCGGAAATTATTTGCAGGCTCACATATCAACCTTAGAGCCAGCAAAATTGTCTTTAAATGGCATTCTGAAGTGATAATCTTCCCTCTAAATGGAAGTTCTTTCAGTTTTCCTTTCAGAAAGCATGATTTGGGGCTTGGCAGTGGCATATTGGTGCTTCAGTATTTCAGTAACACCCAGTGAAAGTAATTGCAAGCACTGTGCCAGTGAGTCCAGTTAAGTGTTTATGGTGTTACTGGTACTTGTTTTGCTGTGTTCACACTATTAAGAGGAGTAATGCGTCAGAGTAATTGGTGAAACTGTTAATTCTGTCCTGGTTATTGCTTTTGAACTGGGCAGTTCTGAGAATGTGCTTTGGGAATGGGTTATAGCAGAGTGAACAGCCATATTCCAGCAAGCGGCTGAGTATCTCTGAATGTTGCCTCCCATAATTGTGAGATGAGGAAGCTCTTGCAGTGGAAGATATTAAGTGATACTGAAAAGCTCTGGGGGGAGGTATGCTTACAATTTCTGTCTTCTCTGACATAATTTCTGTGTCCTGAACCTGCAACATATTTAAGCATGCTCTGGACTTGTGTAAACAGTTCACTTGTTGCTCAGAAAAAAACTCATAAGCATGTGCCTAGCTTTGAACGTGGAAATAATCTTGTTGAAGTGCCTGTAATGCTGAAGTTGATCTAATCTTTTAGTGTGGATGACCAAGGTTTCCCATCTAAAAGGTTGGGGTGTATTTCCTGCTTTCCAAGGCCAGTTACTGATCGAATTTGCTAACAGGTGTGAGGCATTTTAGCTGCTTCAGTGGTTGGGGTTAGAAGAGGACCTAGATGTAAAGATAACTGGCTTGCACTCAGGGAGGTGATGGACTGCAGTGTAGGATTGTTTTTTGTTAACATTTCATAGATCAGTTTATTTTCCTCATTGGGAAGGTCTGCCAAATGAAACTGTAGGGTTATTTGTTAAGCTTATTTCACTTTTCCTTTCTAGTAAGTCTGTAGTTCCACTAACTTCTATTCTTGGATGCTTCCCTCTTATTTTGTCAGTTGGTTAGATATTGTCTCTTACACGCTTTTTCATGCTGCCAGCCTCAATATTGAGCTGTCAACTTCAAATATTAAAATTGAACAAAGTGCTGTAAGAATGACTTTACTGTATCTTTTTTGTTAATTATTGAAACAGTTCAAAAGCTTGATGCAAATGACAGGTGGATAGATACTTGGAGAGGTGAGAGGCAGGACAGGTGAATAACATGTTCAACTCGTTCAATTTCAGGACTTCATTACACAGTATCATTTAATAATCTGTTCTATCAATCTGCTGTGCAGAGGTGGGAAAACCCATAGCTTTCTTCCGTGAAACACAAAACTGCATACCTCGAGGGATTTTTTTCCAACATGAACTTAACCTGGAAAGCAGAGGATCTGGGAGCAAATTTGGATGTTTTTGGGAAATAGGAGGTGGTGGTTCTAGCATTGAAGCATGGGGTTTAAGACTGCTGATTTGCCCGGTCCTGGGGAATGACAATTTGATATTACTTTGCATTATTTTTCCTAGGGTGCTGTATTTTTTGATGTGGCATAAAAATGATTACTCTTTATCAAGTATTTTTTTCATTGTTTCCTGCTGAGTTCTGTTTAATGTAGGAAAACACTTCTAATGTGCTGTTTGATTTATTTTTAAAAAAATCTGCAAATAAAACATCTAAATTGATTTTTATGATGTTCTGGAGGTTTTATGTTCATAACGTGATACAGTGTCTTTAGGTGCCTGCTTACGATGTTGGTAAGCAGAGGATGATCTGTTCTGGGATTTCTGTGCATGTGGCAGGAAGGATGGAGCTGGGGGGAACTGCCCTTGAGCTTTGCATCACCTGCAGCCAGCTTTAACTCAAGGTTGAGGGGATATAAACTCTGGCACTGGGCCTGCTGGACTATTTGGGGTTGGATATTAAAGCTCAGACAATGTGAGACCCGAGTTCCCTGCAAAGCAGTTGTATGTGCGTTTAGGCTCTTGTTTCCTGCTGACTGCTGTGGGGGGGTGGCAATGGACTAAACAGAGCTGTTGTCTCAGTGCACAAGAGTCTGTGTCTCAATGCAGAGTCAGAAAAAGCTTCCTGGCACCATCTTGGGACTGTCAGATTCAGGATGGTTGTTGCATGTCACTAGGCTGCAGCAGCAACTTGAACTTGGCTATGAATTCATTCATGAAAAGAATATTCACATTAACACAGTGTAAAACACTCTGAAGTGAATGTTAAGTGCATCTCTTGCACTGAAGAGAGAAATAGTGACAGTTCAGTGTCTTGCTCCTGTTCAGTTTAGTCATTCATCTCGGGTCTGGAAGTGAGAAGAACCATTTCATACTCCTGATAAAATCAAATTTCTGTGACAGATTACTCAATCAGCAAGGCTGGGATCTCTCCGATTAAGCAATTTATTGAAAGGAATTTATTGAAAGGAAAACCCAGGTTGTTTCAAAAGGCATTTATTGGCCTTTGCATGAAGCAATTAACTCTATTTTTGAGTCTCAATGCATGGAGTGATTGTGTAGCTTTTGGAGACCACCCTTGAGGGATGGGGTGTGCTGCTGGAGGGCAAACAGCTTCCATGGCGCTAGTGCAGTTAGCATGCCAGTTAATCATGCAGCAAATGGCACTCGGAGTGCAAGAGCATGAAAGCCCCTGGGAATGCCGAAGGCTGGCGGAGAGCCTGCCACTGAGACCCTTGTGCAGTACAAAATTGTTTTCGCTTGGTGGTGGGTTCTCTCCCCCCACTCTCCTCTCCCAGGACTGTATTAGATTCTCCTTGAATGCAGAAAGGGTTCCAAGTTCTGTGGTTAAAATCCCCATGCAAGTCTCTGAAAGTGCTCTGAAGTGCACCTGCATTTCCACAGATTGCTTTCACAGAAAACAAGAGGCTCAGGATTGTGTTACTAAGCAACCCTGACTTGTAAATAATTTCTTGGTGTAAAGGCATTTTTAATACTCTGAGGAGAGAAATAGAAAACTTGCCTCTTGCAATGCCCAGCAATATAGGAATGTTCATTAATGGAGCGCAACAGTCTGAACTGGATCCATCTCTACCAGACTGTGCAAAAATCCTTACAGAAAGGGAAATACCAATATATCAATTTTAAAGCTGCTGCCATGTCATGACAAGTGCAGGGAGACTCACCAGAAGATCACTGTAGTTTTCTATTTGAGGTGTTCTTAAAGTAGCAGGATCCTGCGTTGTTCTTTTAAAGGGTAATGCATTAGTGGGCTAACCCGTCTGATTCAAAGCTGGTACAGTCATTCTTGGTGATTTCCCTTGACACGGCTTTCGAGCAAGCTCAGAAGACTGCTGTATTGGAACATGCTTCCTCCCTGCGAAGCTCTGATGGCTGTAAACTCTTCTCCCACTGTACGAAGTATGTCTGGCTGTACCTGGAAAAGTTTATTCCATAACTGTTTTTTATAAATTTCATAATCCTAACTGAAATTATGTTATGCTAGCACCTGAAAACCTAACACTTGTGCTGCTTATGGTGATCACTGGAGCGTAGGAACATGTGATGTATGCAAGGGACATGAGAAACTGTAGCCCAGGTTCTGGGGAGGGAAGGCGAAAGGAGTAAAACAGAAGGATTTTGTTGTTGTTGTTGCTGTCTTTAGTTGCATGTATGACTGGTTACTCTGGAGGAAAAGTCTCTTCTGTTTGGGGCAGTGCTGTGGTGCTTGTCTGCACGCCTCCTCTTGCTCCTGTGATAAATGCACTTTGCCCTTTGCAAGACCAAACCTTCCCCCTGATTTCCAGGACTGCTCTTCCTACTACACCTGGAAATACAAGAACGTCCTTGCCTGGCTCTTTCTTTCTCYAGCACAAGATGGTTGGCTTTCATAGGATGCTGGTCTCTGCTGCAAATGGGAAGTCAAAGGGAAGGCCTGAGGGTGGGGGGAGGAGTACTCGAACTGGAGGGAATTGTGCATTTTTCTTCAGTTCCTAGTTTAGTGAGTGTGGGGATACTGGATTTTCTGGATGCTAAGATGACTTTATACTGTTCTTGCCTTTAAAATGAGTAATGTGCAATGATTAAGTCACTTTTTACGCTGCCAGAATGATGTAAAAGAGCATAATTATGCCAATTTGTGAGAAGTCCAATTTATGAGAATTGGACTCTTTCTCTTACATCTAAATTCTTTTTTTCCCCTGTTTTGTACTGGTATTAATCAACGTGGTCCTTCACTGAGTGAAAACTGGGTTTATGTAAACTGGGCTTGTGTAAACGTATGCACAGCTTGACCTTGAAGAGTTTGTGTGCACCCTTTCAGTTGATAAGGGATGATTGACTAGTGTGTCAGTGTAGTTAACTCGGGGACTGGTAATGGGCCACGTGTTTCCTAGAGGAGGCTGGCTGTTGTAGTTTAAGACGTTGAAAGGAACTTGATGAAGGAAATAGTTTAATAGTGGGAGAGGGAGAGAACTACAGAGCAAAAAGACTTTCCCCCCCTTCTGCTTAATTATGAGCATTAGCTGGAGGAGTGATGGAAAAGAGTTGTAAAGCTTTCTTTTCATGTGACTGTCTGATGCCCTAGAGAGACTTTTTTTTCTTTGCTCTTTTATCTTTATAGCGAGGATCATCTTGTATTTTGGTCTAATAGCTGCAGCTTAAGTAATCTGTATAATAGTTGGTAATAGCAACTTATGCAAAGCAGGAAGCATATACCTAGTGAAATGAGAATGTATTGGCCTTCCTTGCAAAGACAAAATTAAACAGAAGTCTCTAAAACAACCTGAGTGGAAGAAAGAAAACAGGCAGCCTGATGGTCTGTAGCATGACTAAATGCCTACAATGTTCTTTTTATTCATTATATATAAAATAAAATAGGGTGAGACAGGAAAGACATGCTCCATGGTGAAAGAGGTGTTTAACTGCATTTTGGAAGAGTCAATGCCTACACAGCAGAAAGCTTTGACCCTTCCTTGTTGTTAGGCAAAATCCAGTTGTCAGCCTAAATGGGTAGGGTTGATGTCAGTCGCTCTTTGCTCTGCCTTGCTCATATGAAAGGATGCAGGCTTCTGCATGTCTTGAAGCTGATTCTAAAGCCGTCGTTGAGAATCTGGATTTCTCTAAAAATATATGCTGTGATTCCATCCTCAAGGGTATCCCTGTGCTGGCAACCTGTCACATTGTCTCCCTACATCTGCTAAACCCCCTGAAGGGGGCTGGTTAGAGCTTAGTGCCCAGTGACACACCGGTCAGTGTTGGAAGGATGAGGCCTCCTTTTCAGGTCTTTGAGGGTGAATACTTCGTAAAGCCAATAACGAACCTGATTTCCTGAAAAATACTTTCCTTGGTGTCTGTGGAGTACCCAGTTGCACAAGTATTGTACAGCAAGTTCGGTAAGAAGTGAAGGGGGAGCATGAACATTTGTGCAGCATTAGATGCTTTGGGATAGCTCATCAGTGCGTGAGTGGGGTTGAGTCTAAATGATTCTGGGGAAGCCAGATTTAAACTAATGTACACAGGGAAGATGGAGGGGGTTAAATTGACTCAGGATCTATCCCAAAGACTCTAGGACTGATTTGCTCCTGCTTTTTTGTGGAACGATTAAATTGTACAGCATTTCAATTTTAGATATTGGTCTACAGAGGTCTTGTCACCGAGGATGAAGTAGTCTTATAATGAGGTGAGCAATGAAAAACCCAGCTATGAGGCAGCGCTAGGATGAACTACTGGACGGTGTCTGATAGTGCAAGTTAGAATGTGGATCCTGACACGTACCTGCTCACCCTGGGCTTTGACTGAACAACATGTGCTCCAGTTTTCGGAGTAGGCTTTGCAGGTCACTGGCCTTGAGCACAGATTTATTACTTTGAGATGTTTAGCTAATGCATTTAGATCTCTCTAGCTCTCAAGTGTTCTCTTGATATCAAATACTGCTGGTCTGCTCTGGGGAAGCTTCATAGTAGTATGGACCAGTCCTGGGATTTGAAGTTTGCTTGTTAATGCAGATGCTTCAGGATCACTTTCCCAAGCTTATATTAGCATGGAGTTCAAAAGGGGTATGAATACCCATATCAATTCCCCTTCTCCCCTTTTCTCCTTTCTCCTCAAATAGAGAGCAACATCAGTTACTGAGCAGATTCTCCTGGACTGCCGAGCATCTCATTGATATGTCGGTCCTATGGTTGGATTGTATCAGGGCTGCTAGGTCATTACTTTGATGTTAATGGGGGGAGCAATCTAGCTGGGGTGGGGGGGAGTCTTATACAGTACTGGAAATAATGTATTTCTTTTCTCTGAGGAAACAAAAGGAAAAAAAATGCTTCAACCTCTGTATTGGGATTTAATCTTTGAACTGCAAAATGTGGAAGAAAGGTACTTTTATTGAAGGAGTTCAAGAAAAAATCACCTAACAAGAGTAGTGTTCATACTGTTGGTCCTTGAAATTTAGACCAGTGAAAACCTGCAGAGCTGCAGAAGTTTGCCTTCATTAATCTTGTTGCAGGGATCCTCACTTACAATCAGGGAATGACGTGCACATGTACAGTTTGGGGGTAGCATATAAAAGCCATCAATCAAATGGAAAAAGTCAAATAGTAAGGTCAGGAGGGGGAAAAATCTACTTAGGATTCTTTTCTTGCCTTCTAATTTTTTTTACACCTTCTTGAGGGAAATAGGCTTTTATTCTCCTGCTGCCCGGTGCAATTTCAGGATAGAAATCTAATTACAGATAATTTCAAATTTCTCTGAATTATGGAGCTCAGAAATTAACATCTTAAACTGAGATTTGAAAGAAAATTTAAGCGAGTTGGCAACACTTCTTACAGCTGTAGAATAGGACTAGAATGCAAAGTAAAACCAAAACATCTGTATCTGTTGTTCTTATCTATATAAGTGTTGGGGGGCTGGTTGGGGTTTTTTTCTTTGTTTTTTGTGGGGTTTTTTTGTTTGTTTTTATGCTTTCCTTATCTACTAAGTGCTCTTCAGTGACATCGCTAGCATCTGTCACGTGGTTCAGTCACTCTCATCTCTTTGCCCTTGGGGAGAGCTGTGTGTGTGCAGTGAAATATTTTGGTCTGATTAGTATTTAACATACCCACTGTGCTCCGTGTCTGTGCTGGTAAAGACAAAGTCAAAACAGAAAGCTCTGTGCGAAGGGTGAGATGATGTTTGCAGTGTTTGTGGGAGGTCTCCAGCACTGCGGTCCGGCCTGTGCTCTTGCCTAACGAGCCCCTCTGCCGCGCTCACGGGGGGCAGCAGCCTTCCCGACAAGCAGGGCTGGCCGTCCCCGTCTTCCAACACGACGGGCCTGGGTTGCTGTTCCCCCTCAAGACAAGGGTCTGTAGCTCCGGTAAGATGCTGCGTAGGGAGGAGTGTTTGCTGCCACTTCACAGATTTTGGGAAGGAGCTTGCTTCTGTACATGAGGCTCTGCAGGACTCGGCATTGACTTTTGGAACATCTGGTACGAGCTGCTCCTGGAGACAGACCAGGGGGGCTGCAGGCGTGAAGCTGTCTGTCGCTCTCTAAACAAGGTCCCCATGAGTCAGACGACTCGAAGTAGAATAAACCTGTGACACAACCCAGAGCGCTGCTGTTCTTCCTGGTTTGAATAGTGTCCATTATGCAGTACATAGAAAGGAGTAAATACTTTTGAAGCCATAGCTGAAGTGTAATGAGCTTGCTGAATGATGGGATACAACCGTGAGCCTTTTTTACCCAGAGTTAATAACGGTCTGCATATAATCAGTATAGTAAAAAATAATGGGCAGTGTTTGATTTGTTTAGATGGAAGAAATGAATTCAAAGATGACTTATGGAAGCTGGTTACATAGGCTATAGCTTTAGGAAGAGCTTCTCAACAAGCAAAGTATGCACAAACTTTTTTTTAATCTGTCTATTCTGACCCAATTTGTATGCAGAAAGCATTCAAGCTGACGTTGAATATGATTCTATTTTTAACATCCTTCTGCTGTGTTTTTTTTGTTTGTTTACCTTTATAGAGGGAAAGATAAGTTTCATAGGCTACAAAATACTTTTTTTTTTCCAAATAGCAATTAAAAGAAAGGCTTTGTATAAATAAATAAAAACCTTACAGTAGCAGTACTTTTACCTCCACTCTTTCTTGATACTATCTTTATTATTCAGTTTAACCTTATGTGTACAAATGATTTTTAAAGGCTTACAGAGGTGTTTTGGTTTGGTTTTTTTTTTTTTTTTTTAAAGGCTTTGGGGATATGCATGATGACATAAACTCATAAGAAAAACCTGTTGTTCCCTGGGTTTCTCCCATGAAACACTCTGGAGCTGGCCCTATTTCTCTTCCCATCACAGGATTTTGTTTTTAGAGCAAACGAAGTTGTACAGATTTTTGTCCTGCAATGAGACATCCTTAAGACTAATATTAAAGGGAGAATTGGAGGCAGTAATACACATGCTCTAAAACATTTCAGAAAAGCTCTGATGTACTTCATTCATTTGTAACAGATTCGAACTACAAGTCTGTTATGAGGATAGATTGAACAATGCACAGTAGTTATGAGTAATTATGACATTTCCCCACATGACAGGAGTTTAAAGGATATTTTTCTTATCAGAGCACTTTTAAAGAACTGAAAACATCAAATAAACCAGTAGAAAATTTAATTAATTTTTCATCATGTATGGAATCTGTGGAATAATTACCAGAGCTGAGACTCCCCAGAAGCCAAAATCAGCAATTTATGAATATTTGTGCCAAATGGAAATAGCAGGAATTTGCAGGCAGCTGGCTGTTGCATTGCCTTTGGGAGGGGATCGTAGGTGCCGCAGGTTAAGCGCCTGCTGCCCACTGTGGGTGGTGCTTGTGTTTGTGGAAGCCTTTGCAACTGGTAATATTTTTAATGGAAAATGTTGCAGAAACTGAAGGGAGTTTGAAGTGACTGGGGATGTACTTTGGGTAGGATGCTGGAAGAAGGTTTCTTTGAGCAGTGAGGCTCTGGAGCAGCCCATCTTGTGGAACGTGTGGGTTAAGAACGGGAGGTGATTTTGCGGTGGGGTCGGGCAGGTGAGCGGCTGTGGCATGGTTTTGCCAGGGCTTTGACTCTAGGACTTTCCTGGACTGGAAATAAGCCAGAATTAGCTCCAAAATGTGAATGCTTGTGGGAAGAGTATTCTCTGCATGTTACAGCTGACGTTTTAGTGTTTTTAGTGTTCTTACAGAATACAGTCAGTACCAGTAAGTAATGGTAGAGCTGCCCTAGGAAGCAAGAACAAAAGAGTAAACAAAGGCATATATCGCAGTTCTAGCTAAAAGGCAAGACCGCACAACTTATTCAAAGAACAAGTATAGTGTAAAAGGCAGGTTTCTTCAGCATTCCCTCCCTTACTTTACGCTCACTAAATAGCCTGTCCGGTCAGTTCTCTAGGGTCTTATCTATTGCAAAAATGTTTTCCACAAATAAACAGTGGCTTGAATGATGAATGAAAACTCAGTGGACTGTTAATATTTTGTCATCTTTTTGCCCTTAACTGTTTTTTCATTTAAAATATTTCAGTTTTGAGCTTTCCTGTGTTTAAGATGTGGTATTGTAGGATTAGGATATAAATCAGATTACTGGACAAACGATGACCATAATGAGGTCCTGAACAATTTAATCTGTTTACGCTATAAAAACCTTCCTTGGTTTATCTGCTACACGTGCAATAAGCAATTTTACGGACTATGAGAAGAAAAATTACTTTATATATTAAAGAGCGGCTTTGCCTCAGTTTTGCTTCCAGAAGGAAAAATTACATGATCGAATTAAGGCTGGCACATTGGCGAGTGGAGCGCGGAGCCTGGCTGAGCGGTGAGCAGCATCTCCCCGAGAGCGAGGGCAGCCCCACCTGCCCTCCCAAAGCCAGTGAATTTGCAGCTGCTTTCGGCTTGTCGTGCTGTTAAAAGCAATGAATTTCCAGATCAAGGAGAGAACATGAAAAAATATTTTCTCCTTCAAAAGCTCTTACTGGTTAAGATTATGGTGGCTTATTGCTTAAATACGCTAGTACAGAGGCTGTTAAGGGCAGTGAGCACCTTGGTGTGGTAAAGGGAAGCGTCTTACTGATACGCCTCAGGCCTGAACTGCTAGAGGAGTTTGTGCATGGCTTGTACTGTACAGTATACAAGGCAGGGGATGTATTTTGGGGTGAGGGGGTTCAGTTTTATGTTTGCTGAAGCTCTTTGGAAATCCTTGTATATTGACAAAGCCACATGAACTGCGAGCTGTGCTCTGATTGTACAGCGTGGAGTCAGGACGCCTGTACTTGAAGGCCGTGTTAGTGCTGGTGCAGTGTAAAATAGCCATGGTATAAATGGGAATTGGCTGCTGGGGCTTGAGTTTGAGAGGAAATGTGAATTCCTGTCAGTTTGCAAGTGCATTTTAAAATGTATCCAGTAATGGTTCTGTTTGTTGATAACTTCAATGGGATTTAATTAAGTATACTTACAGGACAAGGAAAGGCCATATGGTCCCACTTTATTATGAGTTGATTTAACTTTCCCTAAGGATAATTAAAACCAACTGATGTATCTGTCTTTTATATTAACAACTGCAAAAATCRGAGTTCTTACTCCTTCCTTACCACAAATCTCTTGAGCAAAATTCTCCTGTGGGATTTAGTAGCAGGTAATACTCTATTACTACCTTTGAATGATCTTCCAGATTGACCTGCCTGATGCTTCAGGAGGAATTCAATTTTTTGAATGTAAAAAAGTCTATAATTATTTATTTTACTGTATGCAGCATCGGTTCTCATGCCCAGCTCGTTTCCCATAAAAGTGGGCAATGGTTGCTGTTCCATCTTGATGTTGCATTTGATTTTCATTGGTAAGAAAAGCTAGAGAATGTTTCTAGCAAGGTCTCTGCTTCTTGTTTTACATGGTATTTCTTTCCATTTGGATGGTACCTTGTATAACATCAATAATCAGGTTTGGTGAATGGAGACTTTTTTATTAAATGGCCCACTGTAGCACACTTGCTTTTTAAAAGCAGGGATTTACATTATGTCTAAGCCCACTTAATTTTTGCCTGAATCTGGTACTGACCTTTAGTGTGACAAGGAGATACTGCCAGCTCACCATTCCTGTTTCCTTGATTGTTAAATGGCAATTAGTTGCCTATGCAAAAATAAGTTGGGTGTAGCATCTCTTCCAAAAAGTATCCAGTCTTGGTATCAGACATAGTGGCAAATCTATTACCTCCTGCGGTAGCTTGCTTCAAAGCTCAATCTTACTCTCGCATTGAGAGTGCAACATTGGTTCTAATTTGAATTTCTGATTGCAGCTTCTAGCCATTGATTTGTAGTACAGCTCCTTCCTATAGATTTAAAGATCCTTTAATAGCTGCATTTACTACTCTTAAAATACGTTGCACTGTGATCAAGTCATCTCTTGGTTGTCTGTGTGATAAATGGTGCAGGTGCCATTCCTTATGCCTGAGTGCAGAAGACTTTCTCTTAACCTAATGCATACGTGTGGCTTGCTTCTGCCTCTTCAACCCCTTTCTTTTTGGGCCAAAATCAGATATCCCGTTTGGAGGCTCTGTTTTGATGCTGGTTTCACTTATGTAGGTGTCCAATGGCGCTGGCGTGAGACATTGCAGAACAGAACCAAATAACTGCCAGAGCATGGTACGATGCTGAAACTACCTACCAAGGGAGACCTGGGAATATTTGTGAGTTTAAGGAGGGACAAGTGAGTCCTGGAACAAGGTAGATTTGCCAGGCCAATGAGGGGCCCTGCCAGCATCAGTGCTTGGCCCAAGGGGAACACTCAGGTCTCATCCACAGATAAAGTTATGCGGATGACTGGCTTCARTTGCAGGCCGGGAGGCAGAGAACAGAACTGGTAAAGGGAGGGCGGAATAGTAGCATTTTTGGACCCCATGCTACCCACTGGAGTGCTCTTGAGCAAACGGTGAGGGCTTATCCCAAGAGAAGTCCAGTGAGCCATGCTTTAAGAGGAATTTTTGCAAGAAGTGCTCTTTCAGCTCTAAAAGCACTGTTCCTGTCAGGGCAGGACAGATGGGGGGAAATAGAGGGAGAGTCTCTAGAGCTGACTCATTCCTGCCTAACTTCTTAGGGCTTCGCACGGCTGCAGAGCAGTCCTCTACTGAACAGCAAATACAGATGTCAGCTGCAGATACTAGTAAAGCAAAGTGACCTTCTGATTCCCGCAGGGACATGTGGTCATCTTTCTTCATGATCTCCCTTGTTGTTTGGCCCATGAGTAATTTAAATGTGTGGGGAACTGGAACCAACTGAGAGTGTTCTTCTTAGATGTGCCAAGAGCTTGAGTAGTTACCTTAACCTAGTGTGGTAGGGTAAGGATGTCTCTGCAGCTGCTCTTCAACTGGCCGAGCTCTGCTGCAGCCCGTTCAAGCAAGAGAAGCTCTCCCATTCGCATTCCTGCTGCAGCTTCACTTGTCACCTTGGATCATAAAGGGAAAGTGTGAGTGTTCTGACTCCCTAGACCCCACGAGGGACAAGGAACTCAGGACTCAGGTTTTGAAGAAGTATGTATCCTTTTTGTAGTGTTATCCTGGGAGGATCCTGCCTGCTCGTTGTGTCAGATATCAGTCGTCCAGGTTCAGCTCTACTGTTGCTGTCTCTTTGGATCCAGTCTCATGTTGCCTTAACATAGGTTCTTCCTTGTGTAACATTTTCTGATGTTTTCAACTATTCCCCCTTTACTGTCATAATTTCCTCTGAAGAAACGTAGGGGGGAGAACTTTGAATAAAGGATTTTGACTGTTGAAAAGAAAGTATGAACACAGTGGAACACAATGTTGGAATATTTGATCAATATTTCATCAATGCAGTGCAGAGACCAAAAGTTAAAGGCACAGGGAGAGGGTGGTTGTGGCCTGTTTGCTTTTGTCTGGGCAACAAGTCTAGCGGCACTGTGAGAACTAGCGTGCATTTGTGGATGGACCTGGAGAGGCATTTCATGATTGCACTGTTTTAATGGATTTTTGGCTGTGCATGTGCCCAGTGATAAATATTTGATGACAAGGCAGACTGAATGGTTTACTAGCTTGCATTGTTGCGCATGCTGTTGTGTCTGTAATGTTTTGAGCACTCACTATAATACAGTTTTGACTTCTCAGCTTTTCCTTTCAGTGGGGGCCTTACTGAGAAGGGGAGGGGTGGGGTGTCGGTGCGTTTCAGCAGTTGCACTGGGGCGCTGCGGAGGCGGCAGGCCTGTGCTCGGAGCCTTCCGGGCTTTGCGGAGACCTCACTCCTCCCTGACGCCAGCTCAGCAGAGGGTGACATTCTCATAAGAAAATACTATCCTGAGCTTAGGGGTCAGCTTTAAGTATGTGCTTCTCATGATGTTACAGTGCTTGCCTTGGAGCCCTTGTGAGCAGGATTCAAATAGTGTGATGTTATGCAGCAGTTTTTCTGGCATCTCCAGGAAGAGGGAAAATGAGGAAAAAGACTACTTTGTTATTGCAAGTCTGTAAGCTCGTCTGGAGATGCCTTGGCGCAATGCAACTACAGTGCAAAGGAGATCTGATGCTGTCCATTTTTTGTGATTATTATTTATTATCTTTTGGTCTCCTGGTGGAAGGAATGTCATAGTGAATCTCTAGAGAAGTCTACTGTGCTGTGAGATGATAACCTCTCTCTGCCTACTGCAGTGTGCTTGCAACAGGATTTCAGGTTTTTAAATGCTCCTTTAATTCCTAAACAGCCTCTTCTCCTTGTATCAGTTTTCTTCTTTCCCCACCCTGAGAGTTTATTAAATAGACTTAACACAAATTGTATTTCAGTGTAAAGTCACCTGCCATTTACAAAACAAAATGAAGTAATCCAGCACTACTACAGTATATTTCTTCTCTGTAAATTGAAGTCTCAAGGATATAGTTCAAGTTCTTTATCGCTTCCTGCTCTCCACACCTTCCCTTCCCTAGTTCTAAATGGATATTCTGCCATTTAGTATACATGTTTTGAAAGAGGTGTATGAAAGTGCAGAGAGCTATAAAATCTCTCAATAAAGTACCCAGATGGAAGGAAAATGTAAAGAAACAGATGGCGCTTTTATAACTTAGCATTTTATTGAGCTATAGAGTTTTCACTAAAACATTCCCATGGTAAGAAGCAGCTTTCTGGATAGCCACTGATCATATATTTTAGTATCAAGATGTTTGTTTTGGGGAGTGTTATTTTATATATAAAAATACTCTCTCTTGTACATAGAAGGACATAGTACTAGATCTACACGTGATGCTCTCACTGTGTGAAATGGCCATGGCCCTAGAGCTGCCTCTTCTGAAAGATGAGCTAGCTCCAGCGCTTGTGGCTCAAAGGCCTGTTGTAGGATTCATCTGCTCCCTGCCAGACCAAAACAAGCTTCTGCAATTGGGGACACTTTTCCTCTGTGATGAAAGAGAATTCTTCCTTGCCTTGGAAGGGATTGATAGGTAGGAGCTAGGGAGAGAAGACAACCTAGTGTGCTTTGCTGGAGGGCAGCGGGCTCAGCTACTGCGCAAACAGGAGTGAGATGCCTGGAGGTAAGAAGGAGAAAAGTAAGCAAAGGCAAGAAAGCACTGCTCATAGCTCCATGGGTTTTTAAGGCAGTAGCATCCTCATGAGCCCCCACATTGACCTGATGGGGGTCATAGGACCATATTCAGTGGCTTCTGTATTGAGCCAGCAACTTGTGTTTGCTGTTAGCCTATTTTTCAGCAACAGACATATTTTTGTAGCAGCTAGGGACTTAGCCACACTTTTAATTAAAAAAAAAAAAAAAAGTGAAGGCTAGAAAGCTGAAACATGAATGATGGCATAGACAATTTGTTTCCGCTGCTCCTGCTAACTTGCAATATGTCTTTCACAAATGTCTCTTGGTGTGTCTTGCTCCAGTCCTCCTCTTCCCCCTGGTCATCCTTCATTTTATTCACTGGTGTATTTTAGTTTGTCTGTATGCCATGAGCTCCCTAGGGCAGGAATGTTGTGTTGAAACTTAGAGCAGTCAAAGCTGTGTCACATTCAGCCATATTCTTCTTCAGTGGCAACAGAATCTTTCCCAGGAAACAAGCGTGTTAAGGCTTCCTTGTTTTTGTTCAAAAAAACTGTTCACAAAATATTATGTTCGAGCTGGAAAAGATGTGCAGTTGGTTTTCTGACTTCAAGTGTTTTGGCCAATGCTCCACAGTCTGTGGCAAAGCTGAAAGAAGGTATATTGCTTACCTTTTCTCCTGGAGGGTTAACTTCTTCCTAGTGCAAAAGAATTGCCTTGATATTTTAGATCAGCAGGAGAACTAAACTGTCAGGTCCTGTCTCTTAAAACCTGGTTATGTGTCTTGTATATGTGAGACCAGGACAAATGATCAGACTAGAGGGATCTGTGTCCTCACGTTGGGCTGGGCTAGCATAATGGACTAATGTCTTGCATCTGTTTGCTTACAGCGAGAAGAAATTCCTTTTTTCCTGCACTGAATCTTCCACTTCTCTCCAAACCTGCGCTCTGCTCTGCTCGTCTGTTCCTAGTGTGCCTTTCCATAAGACTGGCTCCTGCCTGAGGCAGGCGAAGTCTGCTTTCAGCTGAAACTTCAAGAAGAAAAATTGCGTCATCTTTGAAAATGTGGGTGAAGTCATGAGTAGCTATGGAACTGGCCTGCGCCTCACCTTCAGCCTTCCAGCTGCTTCTCCACAGACAAGGATATACAAGTGATTTTTGTTTTACCTTCTCCATTTGCAATTTACAGCTGTGGAATATAGGCTTAAAAGGCAGCTGTCCAATGATAGGCATTTGTGCAACATCTATCCAAAATCAGTGTAGACTCCTGTTAGATCCAAGTGGTTTAATTTTACGGTCACATAAAGATTTTGAACAACAGAATAGCAGGCTTGGCTGGTCTGGAAACTCGTTTTGTGATGACAGCACTCATGTGCCAAAAGTTCCTGTGATGGTGATAGAAGTTAATAGTCTTCCTTGCATCTTACTACTTAAACCTGCAGAGGTTATTGTTTGTACTGAAAATCGAGTTCCAGTGTGCTGTTTCTCATGATGTAAAGTATGTGGGGGATTGTCGTAATGTGAAACTGAAGCAGTACAGCAGAGTCTGAAATGGATAAAGGCAAGCAGCTTTTTAGAGCCTGCACAATGAGTCCAGCTTTCAGCCAAGAACATCTCAGTCTTTGCTTGATTCAGAAGCTTCCTGTTATCAAGTGTTTTCTCCCCAGCTGGCTGGCTTAGTTATCTGCAGAGAGACCAAAGTTGCTTGGGTCTTTCAGTGGAAGGCAGGTTTTTCAAGATTTATGCTGCTTCCTCTAAGCTATCTTCAGCTTTGCAGTGCCATTTCTGAAACATGAACAGCAGCATTAAGCACAGTAGATGAAGTCTCTGGGGAGCATCAGAGTCCCTCTTTTAAAAACATTTTTATCACTTAACATTGTTGAGAAAGGGTTAAGCTTTTTTCAGGAATTCCACAGTGATCTTCCCATGGCTGTATGAACAGATAACTAACCCCATGATTTCTTAGTGTACCAACAGACACTTATCAGTGGAGTGCCCTGGCTTCTTCCTTTTTGCTCCTTCAGGGCTCTTTTCATCCAGCAGATCATCCAAAATCTTCCTAGAGACGTGCTCTCCAAGAGGCTGCCCAGTTCTGAATCCACCAGATCTGTATCTTGGGGAAAATCTTGTGCTGATCAGAGGAGAGCCTGCCCTTGTGTCAGGGTTGGGGGATGGTGCATTGGACCTAGCACTGAATGTGTGAAG
>NW_020451128.1:107574-208784 GCF_003343035.1 Apteryx rowi
TGACAATGGATGGGAAGGCAGTTAATATAACCTGGCTTTTGTCTTTCAGCACAGAACCAGATAGCTGTGCCTGGCCTCAGGCCTGTTGATCTGTGCTTGCAACTCTACTGAAGGAGGAAGAGTAGAGGTTTGTGAGCTCCAAAGTTGTGGCCAAGTGTGCAACCTCTGCCTGTGATGAGACATCCTCATAGTTACTGGTCTGCTTTTACATTAATCTTGGGCTGCTGTCCTTTGCTTAGATGGTGAGGTTTTGGGATGGAGCCTTCTATTCCCCGTATTTTTAGTATTTGTGATCATGATGATGAGGAGGAGCAGTATCAGTTTTGATTAATTACTGGCCTCTTAAAGGACCTGAGGATAACATATGTACACTTAAAATTAAACGTGCTTGACCACTCTCATTTTTGACCTCAGTGCTTATTTGCAGAGCTTTCCTTATTTAATCAGTACCTCAGGGTGATTAGGGAGCTGCACTGTGAGAGTGGTTGCCTCTCTCCCAAGCTGAGCAGAGCAACGTGTGCCAAGCCCATCCCACGCTTGCAAGCAGGGCTAGGCTATTAAATTTCTTTTGGAACTGGCTGCAAATCTGGAGTGTTCCTCTTGTAGATCTGGCACAGGCCTCTTTCTCATGGGTGAGTAGGCAAATTCCAGTGATGCTCCTCCTTTTTCATTCAGTAAAGGGTCCTCCTAAGTGAAGTGGCAGATGGTGAGATCTCAGTGCCAAGCAGTGATATTTGCAGCTCAGTGGTGAATTCACAAGACAGAACAGTTTGCTCAGGAGGACAAGGTTGGCTTAAATTACTCCTTTCACTGGATCCAGCACTAAAATTAACATAGTGCCTTTACAACTTAAGACAGAGTCCCCAGACAGGTTCTTTGCTAGAGTAAATCAAATTCCGAACGTGACATTGACTTAACTTCTCCTAAGAATGGAGAAGCTTAAATACATCACAAAATGGCATTGCTATTTCAGGAACACCTTTGAAATGAAAGTTTAAGTCAGTCCAAGCTGTTGCACTGGCAGCTGAACGGATCTGGGGAGACACGTCTTTCAAAGGAGGGAGAAAGAATTGAACATGTTTGGACACCTGAGCCAGGCAGCAACCACCGCAGCATCCTCCTGTCCTGTGTGGCTCAGGACCAGATCTTGGACAGACTTAAGTTGCCATAGCTCAAAGAAGCCCTGCGAAGGTGAGATATAACTCTTGTGGCCAGGATAAGACAGTCATCCTGTTGGGATTTCCAGGTGTTGTCTGCTACTGTTGCGCACAGTGCAGTGTTTACTACATAGGCCAGCTAAGAGGCTGGAAGTATAAACAGGCTTTAAAAGGGTCTTTGCTGGATTCAGGGAAGCTGTTTTTTGTCCTTCCTGTAGAGCTTGTGTTTTCAGGTGAAATGCATCTTTTTTTTTTTCTTCTTGTAGCAGGAGAGACCTATTGTGTGTGGCCTGCTCTTTGGGGATGTCTTCCGTAGAACAGAACCTCTGACACAGAACAGATTGAGGCAAACTGAGGGTTTTTTCCTTTCCCCAAAATATGCTACCTTGACCCTCCAGAGTGGGGAAAGGCAGCATAGCAGAGGAGATCTGAGGTGGTTGTTAGGCCTGAAGCACAAAACCACAAAATGCAGGTTTTACTTCTGTAAATATGTGAAAACACTTGATCACATCAGCAAAGCAGCTGGAAGCTGCCCGAGTATACATGCAAGGCAGAGCATTCACCCCTCAGCTGATACCTGATCCATGCCTTCTATGTGCCCTTGGGCAAACTGGTAATCATAGCAGAAGGAAGGGAGGGAGAATACAGTTTTAGATAAAGGCAGAAGAGCACAGATAGCACAAATGAGACGGCTGTTTCACCTGTGTGGAGATTAAATTATTGGGTTCTTGTTTGCCTAGTTTTTTAATAACATGAAGGCAACCGTGGCAGAGCATATATCTGCATAAAATAGTAAATTAAAAAGTGAAGAAGGACTTAATTGCTGGGAATTTCATGTACAAAGGCTTAGGACAAGACTCATGCTTAGGGTATGGAGTATTGCAAGGTGAGGTACCTAGATTTGGGGGGCACAAAGCAAGCAGCTTAGTTCTTCTTAATCAAATGTGACCAGATCAGGCACACTTGCACTTTGGTTGCTTTTGTGCAAGCCCAGCTTTCCAGTAGCATCTGGCACTCTGCTTGTATGTGACTCTGACAATGGAGAACCATCCCCTCTTATCCAAGATTTACTTCCAAAGTGGAAATCATCAGGAATGGTTGCTGTGCTTGCAAAGCTTACAGTATCCTGTCGTAGTTCAGTAGGGAGGTAGAATGCTGTGTGGAAATGTTTTATTCTCACCTTAATCTCTTAATGCCTTTAGAGAGATCTAAAACAACCTCTGTGTTGATGGGAATTGACAGAATTGTCGGTTTCCTTAGTGAACTCCACTGCAGCTCTGTCTCCTCCCAAGATTCAAGCTTGGGTTTTGTTTTTGTTTTTAGCTACAAAATTGGCAGCTGGAGGAAACTGTCTCTCTCCCCACAACAGCGAGCCATTTGATGCAGGACTTTTCCTGTCCCAGGAAATAAAGAATTGGCACGAAAGGATCATCTCTGACCTGGATGGAGCTTGAACTGGAATTCCAGGAGCTGGTCTGCTGAAACAGCTGCAATTAAACAGAACATAACTGCATTATGTCTGCTGACTTTCCTGTGCAGGGTATAAGAAAGATTACTCATTCAGTGATACTGATGCATCATTAAGCATAAGGAATAACCTAAATTAGAATTCAAGGCTCCTGGGTGTTGTGTTTAGTTGTTCATTGCTGACTTGAAACACTGGCATAGCTTGTACTGGTGGCACTATTGTTGGTGTTTGCAATAGAAATAAATCAGGCTGTTAGCTGGCTTGTGTGGTTCAGGGGCTCTGTCATGGCCAATAGGAAACATAAGGACTGAAGCCACTGTTCACCCATACTGGCATTATCAGAGACTATCGCATTGTTATTTCTATTGCTTGGGGCACCAGGCATAGTTAATCTCTGCAGAAAACTTAGTGGCTTTCTTGTGAGCTGTTGAGTGGCATGGGCAGCCTCCTGCCTGCTGTGTAATGAGCAGAATTAGGCTTTAATGGTTTGGATGCGTGAAAGAATACTAACAACCTTTACATCTCTGTGATTTCAAGCGATGCAGTTGGAGATGGAGCTTCAAGTAATGTTGACCTATTTTTCCTGTATTTGCAGATCTCAAATGGGACTGCATCTGCTGCAGCAGAATTGCTTGTGGGTGAGGTGACTGGTTCTGTGATAGATATGTAGAAAGGGCTGGGAACAAAGCTAGTTAGACTATCTCATTGGCATTTTTGTTGCCTGATGCTGTGGGTTTTTTTCCCTCTAGCCTATTTTTAAATTGCTTTCTCCTTCCAATTTCCCATTTTCCAACCATTTTTCGTCGCAAGAGCAAATGCGGTCAGAGCAGTGAGTGACAAGCGGCACCCTCCCCTTCCCACTACACACAAAAAGCCAGCATGTGCCACAACGCTAGACCAAGAAGCACAAACTGAGGTGCTGAAGAGCAGTAGTAACAGTACTAGGTGGAAACTTATAATCAGAGATGGCTTTAGTGACAGTGGCCAAGTACAACCACCCAGTGGTTGAGGGATTAGACAGGACTTAAACCCTGAGCTCAGCTTCAGCATGCAGCACAGCTTTGCATTCTGACTTCAGGTAAGAGGCGCCTGCACAGTGCCTGCTACCGATCCTGTGAAAACAAGGACAGCAGTAGCAGTGCAAGCGCAGTGGATTGGACTTCCCATCAGTGTAGAAACTGTGGCCCTCAGGTTCCCAGGATGACATGCCCAGCCTGATTTGTGGTTCCCCAACCAAGGCCAGTTGGATCCTGAGAGCTGCTGAGGTTCAGCACTGGGTAGCTGCAGAGCTCCTCTCGGGAAGGCAGAGACCTTTCTGACCAGTTCTGCAGGCATCTGCAGGTTTGTGGAAGGGAAGAGGGACCTTTGGAGCCTGTGTCACAAGGTTTCTTTGGCTTTAAAAAATATATATTTTATTTTATTTATTTATTTATATGTGTGTGTGTGTGTGTGTATATAGCAGCTTACTAAGCAAGCATCAAACACATCCTTGGGGAGGCCTGCAGAAGGCAGCTGTTCTTTGCCTTTCTTCCTCCTTGTAGGTGTGCTACAGCCTCTTCAGGTAGCAGATTCCTGTAGCCTGGTGTAAAGTGTTCATGTGCTGCTTTTCCTGCTGGGTTCCCTGTTTCGGGAAGGGGAGGAGGAGAGGGGTGGGCAAGCAGGTTGGGGCTGGCAACCTGCTGCTTGTCCTTTATCTTGTCATTTGCCAGCTCTCCCTGTTACTTCTCTCTCCAGCCTATTCTTTCCCTGTTCTTAATTACACAGTCATCCTTGAGTAAATGAAATAATTATTGTTTAGTATAAACGCTGCAAGCATGCGCCTTGAATACCAACCAYGCTGGCACTTTGGCTCTTTAATTGTGCATTTCAGTGACCACAGATTCTCCTACTGCTTCTCCTCTGGTTTGGGGGGGCTGAGAGAAACCCTGGCCATTGCTCATGGTGGGTGGTGTGACCCGCCTCTGTTTCAAGGTGCAGCTGGTCACAAGTCTTCTGCTAATCTCCTGATGGTGTACTTCTCCATGAGTTTGTGGCCCGTGGGACTAGTTACAAGTCTACCTCTCGAATAAAACCCTGCTGTATGCTGTGCCCTTTATGCGTGCTGCGGTGCAGCTGTGTTATGCAGGAGCTCCCGGGGGTGTCGGAACTGTCACTTGGGTACAAGGATAAACTGCCTTGGTATTGATAGTCTTCCCTATAATGTTATCTAAACAAGAGCGGCTGTATCTGCAGCAGCTTTAGCTGTGTCGTTGTGTCCAGAATGATAAACTATGGATGGGTCTGACCGTTCTTCAGTAATTCTTGTCATGTGGCTTGCAGTAGTTCTGGCATCAAGAGGGTAAATAACCTTCACTCTCCCTTATTTTAGAATTTTTATGTTCTTGGCGATCCAGCTCCTGTTCTTACGGCTTGATGTTATTAATTGAATGTCTAAAATACTTAAATCTTTCCATAAGCTCTTGCTTTTGCTGAAATACCTGTGTTAGAGATTCCAGAGTTTCTCTTTTAAACTTGCTTCCTTTACCCAGGAGAGACTTATTCCAGAAAGGAGACAGTGCTAACTTCCAAGCCTTGTAAAAATGTAAAATGAATCAGTCTGTGAAATTACAGAAGCATTTAAAGAAGAATTTGTACCCACTGTGGCAGGAGGCCTATTCAGATGAATCAAACTCCAGATGCAATCTCGTTCGTACACTTTAAATGAATACTCTCATTTATCTTCATTAAGTGTGAGACTGACTGTTAGTGGCCAGATATAGAAGGAGACTCACCCTTAAAAGTAAGTGTGGGAGTTGCCTTGGCTCTTACAGCATACCAACTTTCCATGGCTCTCTTCAGTGGTTGCCCTGTACTTTTACTCAACGGCTTTGAGTGACAGGGTGAACTTTAAGGGTGAACCCTGGCCAGTAAGCTCTGCTGCAAGCCTTTGTGCTCTGAGATCCAACAGGAAGAAAAGTTCACGTGGGCATCAAAAAGCATCAAAAGGCTCCAGAGCTAGAGCTACTCAAAATGGAGAGATGATCCTCACTTCCGAAGGGGAGGGAAGGTTGCTGTTCGGTCTCTTTCCAGACGGACTTCGGAATTGGTGCAGTTGAACCAGGTTCTGTAGTGTATGAAACCGGATGACTTCTGACCTTATTTTTGAACTTAGAAGAATAATTGTAAATAAAAACTTCCTCAAAAGTGTTTTTCGTGTAGATGCTTATGCTTCCAGAGGTTCATGATGCTGGGAAGCCTCACAGTATTCCGTTATTCAAATGTGCTAGCACTTGGGGATGCTCTATGAGTGCGGGAGAGTTCGAGTGGGGGGGGGGGGGAGTTTCTAGCAGTATTTATAGCCTGGACAACTCTAATACAGTGTGTGCAATTATTCCTTTAATTTGATCTCATTTAAGGGCTTATGCAGCTAATCAGATGAGTTCTGATGCTTTAACTCGCTACTTTTGTTTTCAACATAAATCCTGTGTGTGCACGTAATTGTAATTTGTGGCTTTCACTGGTCATAATCTCATTGTGTTTTAATGAAGATGACTTTATACTTGGGAGCATTCTGCGTTGAAAATATATAAACATTTTTCCTAGGATGGAATGGAATTTTTTACATGGAAAGACTGGGCAGGTGTGAGATGATTTAGGTATCTTCAGTATTAACATTCAACACTAATGTTTACTGTAAGTAAAGGCTACCAATTATGCAGTTTGGAACAAAGTTTAGGGAGTGCTTGAGTGCCGTTTTGCCCCCCCCCCCCAAAAAAAAAAAAAAAAAAGCTCTAGTGTCTGCAGATGTTTGAGTCCCTAGACTCATTGCTGATCCTTCTTTGGCAGATCTCAAAGCTTTCTGCTTGTCACTCACTAATGATGCCAGAAAGCAAATCTGTTTCAGTAAAAAATCCCTTCCTTTGTTCTGAGGGTGGAGGGAGAGTGAGAGAGATGGATGATTGGAGAGGGGGGGAAACCTCCAAGCTATCTAAATCTTTAATTTCTCTTCTCATGATTATGTTGCTTAATTCTTGGCAACAGAGATCAGTGCGAGTAAAGGTTTCTTTTAAACTGGTTGCATGATTTTTGCTGTTGATTGATTCTTAATTTTTCCCCCTTCTCCTAGGGACCATAACTTGCATTTTGTGAGACTCCCTCTGTGGTTTGAGTTCTCCCATGTGATGCTTTTATTTCGTTCTCTTTAAGTGGGTTTTGATAGCCGAAAGATGGTCTCTTCATACCATCTGGAATAAACATGCCACTAGAGCTCCTGGTTTTAATAGAGAAATGATGAGAAGGGAAGCTGAAAGGCTCCAGCACCAAGGTCGCGCAGGAGGCCGATGAGGGTTAACATCGCTGCACAGGGCTGTGCACCGTGCAGGTTGACGGCAAGCTGTGTGTGTGCAGATGCATTCTGGTGCTGAACGTTTGATGCGGTGGGGGCCAAGAGCTGTGGCTATGTGGCGTGGGGAGTCTCTTGAGTGCTGACAGTTCTTCCTGTGACTCTGTTCAGATGTTGTGAAGACGCTTAGCACTGGAGACCCATCTACTCACGAAAGAAAAGGTGGTGTTTGGCAAAATATCACCTATGTAAAGGAGTTAACTATTCTTGTCTCAGTTTACCATTTGATCGCCTTGCACCTGTTTGCTCCAGCAGCAGCAGAATTGCCTTTGTCTTGCCTCTGCCTCAGCTGCTGCCGCAGCGTTATGTGCATTGTTGTGCTATTAATGGCCTCTTCCAAAGCAGGTGTCGAATTTCTTTGATTTGTCTTGAGTTCTTGGGCTTTCCATTTCACTGTCAAGGTGAGCAAGGCTGTGAAGGCTTCACCAACAAGGATCCTATGAGCTGACTTGTCATTCCCTCTCAGGTGAATTTTTTGGGGGTGTAGACATCAAATAACTATTTCTGTACTCTGTGTGGTCTCATTTTGCTTTTAAAAATAGATATTCATCTTATCTTAACCTTACAGCTGCTTTCTTTCCTTCTTTTCTATCTGCTGCCAAAAAGTAATAAAGCATGAAGTGGCTCCAAGACTCCTGGATGCCGATGCAAGGGCTGCTTACAGACTGCAGGGTGGAGCTGATGGCCTGCCTCAGCTGGGATGGGACAAGTGAGAAGCATGAGACAGGCTGGAGGTCACAGGTTGGGAGAGATGGGCACAGYGGACAGAGCACGGGGATGGGGTAGCAGGCACTAGGGTTTGGGGAGAACAGCTAGAAGTGTGTTGAATGCACAGGTGAATTATATCTGTCAGGACTGGAATATATGGGAGAGGAAGATGATGTGCTGAAATGGATGGACTGTCTCTACCAGGCCTGTGAAATGCCTGGTCATTAGGCTGCAGTTTCTTTTGCAGGATAATTTCCACTATCTTCCTGGTTTTTAGGAGAGTGGTGATTGCATGCCTCTGGAATGGTTCCCCTTCCCTCCAAATTTAATGCAGAAGGGGGAGCAAAGGGAGGAGGCAGCTTAGAGGAGGGAGGAGGCAGCTTAGAGAGAGAATCCTGAAATGGTCAAGAAAGGAGCTTGCTTTTGGGGTAGTAAATGGCTTTGCATGTCTTGTTCTGCTAGAGCAGTAGCCTGCAGAGCACCTGACTGTTGTGTTCTTCCCTGTGTGGTGTATTAGGAGCAAGCTGTCTCTTCTCTGCCAGAGCCTGAGGGAGCTCCTCTTGACTGCGCTGCTTGCACAGGATGCTGGACATGGCCCTTCTTGGGTGCCTTATTTTGAGGAATGATCCCATCTGGTATTTGGTGGTTTTACTACTGTTGCAATGGGGTGGGCAATCAAGCATTGCATGTCACTGTTTCTGAGAAATCTCAGAGGATAAGATAATTTCACCCAAGTTTGGTGCATATGTAGGTCACTGTGTTCAACAAAAGTGTGTACCGTTACCTTGATGCATGTGTCAATTAGCACGTGAGTCACGCTGCTTATTCTCGACTGTGGATGCTGTCTGGTAATGACAGCATCTGTGTGCGTGACACAGAGTTTTGGGGTATTCAGTTGCCATGGTTCTGAAGTTGCTTATTATAGCTGCTACTGATAGAGCAGGTAATGGGCTTTTCACTGTTAACAACTCTATGTATTTGCTTGTTGCTGAGGGCCGGAGGCAAGAGACTACCAGCAGAAAGGAGAGTGAGAATTATCAAAGTGTGACCCATGGCTTGCTGTTTTCTGCCAAGTGCTTGTTCTGTATGTGTGCTGAATAGCACAAGTGCCTTTTGCTTGCAAGGATTCCTCCTAAAAGCAGGTGCTCAAATCCTTGCCCTTTGCCACCTACCTCTGGTAATGTACACACTATTCAAACTGGAGACCTATCTGCAACTTCCCAGAATTCACATGCAAAGACATTCCAGAAAACACAGTAGTTAAACCCAAACTGATCTTGCCAACCCTTGGTAGCTAATTCACTTGCCTAATACTCTGCTCTAGAACGTTGGCTTCTATGTGTATAAGTAGCTGTGAAATGTATTTCTCGTTCTGGAATATTGTCAATGTTGTGAAATGAATTGAACTGATTTAGCTTATTATTAAAAAAGATCATGAAGCTTCGTGTTCCCTCTCCCAAGTGTGTAAACTGGCCCTAACACTTTTGGTGTAAATAAGAAGAGGGGCAGGTCCTAGCTACAGTAGGGTGGAGCTCAGACTCTTGACTCCTTTTTGTTACTGCCCTTTACACAGTGAAAAGGGGCTACAGAAATGCCCTTGTCAGTGTGAATCCGTGCACAAGATGGGGAGTGGTTTCTTCCTGCCTTTGCAGATTTCCACAGACTGCAATTGCCCATGTGCCTTAGGGATGCTAATATGTAAAGTTGATTGATCAGACACAGATATTGCCTGCAACTGTGATATTGCCTCCTGGTGGCTTCTGAGGCGGGCTGTTGTGTGTTGATGATCCCAGCAGTCTTACGTTTGCCTGTTGCTTCAACCAGATATCTGGTTTAAAAAATTAGTAAAGGAGATGAAAGCATGATGGAAAAACTCGCAGAGGCTGGATTTGTCTTGTTCTTTTGGGAGTGATAGTGGAGGGAATGAGGGCCTCGGGATCTTTTCCTCTCTTTGAACTTACCTTCTGGCCAAAGTGTTTTCCCCTACCTTTGTTTCCTTCTCCTTTTGGTTTTGGGGCAAAGAGGTGAATCCCCAGGAGGATGGGAGGTTTGATTAATGTTGGGCTCCTTGGATTAGAAATTTGGTGCTGGCAAAGTGCACAATCTAAGTGCATGGTGAGTTTCATCGTGTAAATTGAGTTAAATATGCATACAGGCATACCTCGGAGATATGGTGGGTTCAGTTCCAGACCACCACCATAAAGTGAATATCGCAATAAAGCGAGTCACACGAATTTTTTGATTTCCCAGAGCATATAAAAATTATGTTTATGCTATACTGTAGTCTATTAAGTGTGCAATAGCATTATGTCTAAAAAACAATGTACAAAACGTGGCACAGACACAAAGTGAGCGCATGCTGTTGGAAAAAAGCAATATCTGCGAAGCACAATAAAACAAGGTATGCCTGTATATCTATATATCATTTTTACTGAGGCAGATGTCACGTACAGAAGGGCTTATCTAACATGACTTCATAATGCTAGCACACATTTTTTCCTTCGCCTCACGATAGGACGCAGTCTCTTCTCTCTGGTTCAAAGACAGTTTTATCAGTTACCTTGCCAAATTTCTCCTTGATCAGCTGTTACAGACCTCAGAATTTGCTTTAAAGGCCAGGAAGAACTATGGTCATCCATTGTCAATAGTMTGACTTCTGCACTTCTCAGGTCCACTAGTTTTCACTCACTCCTGCATCAAGTCAGTAAATTCTGGTGAATTAGAGCTCAGCTATTAGCAGCATACATATTGGTCAATCTTCTGCTCCCTCCCCAAAATGAGATTCCTCATTTCTAATCTGATTCTTGTTTTAGCTTTCAGCTGCGGCAACTCACACCCTTCTATAAGACTGAGCAGGCCTTTGGTGTAAGAACACAGGCACTGAGCGCTCTTGTTCTTGTCTTGGTTGTAAAACGCTTGGCACAGGGATTGTGACTAGTCCGTGAATGGATGGGCTTAACTTTCTGGAAGTTACCGGAACCACTAATATGATACTGGTGTGGAAGATTTCCAATGTTCCAATTAGTCATGCTCAATTCCCCACAATATATCCTTGTCTTGCTGACAAGCAGGCTTAGCATGTGTGGGAATAACAGTGCTGTGTATTGTTTTTTAGACACAATGCCCCTGAATGCTTGGCAACCTATTTCTCATGGTCTGTTTAAGCAAAATCCAGTTTACAGTATATTGTACCTATTGTGAATGCATTTCCAACATGAAGGCCATAGTATGGTGAGTGATAGAAAAGGAGCCCTCTTCTAGAGTGCAGCATCTCTTAATAGATTCATCTTTTCTCATCTGTCTCAAGCTGGAAGAATGAATTATGATTCCCCGCCATGATTTCCATGTCTCTCCCCCCACCTTTCGGTGAACAGATTTTATTCTATCTTTTTCCTCATATTTAAAAACTTCATTGCTAATGGACAAAATATGAAAGAATGTTTCAAAGGTAAGTTGGCGTCGGAAGACCCTGAAAGCTAGGTCTGTAGTTTGCTGGTTAAGTGTAATACTGTCCATTAAGAGATTAAACAAGTTTTTGAGAGAGACAAAAGACTTTGAGATCAGCAGGGGCTTGCACGATGTACCCACAAATCTTGGCATTTTAGTGGGGAATTCAGGATGGTTCACATAGCCTGTGGCTTGCTTGAATTTCTGTACAGTGTTAGTGGGTGTAATATGGTGTTTGGAGAACTTGGTTCTGCTTTTCTGTTGTCAGTGCTAGGCACTGTCACCCCGAGTTCAAGGCCCGGGGGGTGTTCCTTCCCGCATGAATGGCAGTTGGCAGTTTGCAGATGGCTTATGTAAGGCTTTGTCCTCAAATCTGTTCTTGCTCTGGAGCAGTTTTAAGAAGGGAAGGGCTCTTGTGAGGAGCTAACAGTCATGTTTTTCCTAGTGTGGCAAAGGCAGGGCTGTAGTTTCAGGAACTGCTAAATTGCATGGGAGCGTGTGCTGGAGGGTCCAGGGTGCAGCATGCCTGCTCCACRTGCTGCCTGCTTTTGAAGCAGCTTGCCCCGAAGCAATGCCAGGTTCTGTCCAGCCCTTGCTTCCAGGCCGGCAGACCGTCAGCAGGGCTTCTGCGCTCGCTGTGCCTGGCCTGGGGAGACGGGGCCCCTCACCTCGCCTCCGTCTTCCACTGTTGAGTGCAGGGAGCGTTGTGGGGGAGACGGCGCCTCTGCTTTTTCTGTGTTTGGAGGTGGGCCGTGCAGCCTGCCCAGCAGCACGTGAACCAGAGCAGAGCGCTGCTGCTATAATGCTGTGGTCCTGAAGCTCGACGCGTGTCCTGCAGAGCAGAAAATGCCAAGACTGCAGCATTTTGAGGCTGTGCCCGGCTCTTTGTGTCCCAAGACTGGCAATCAGGGCATGGGGAGTGCAGAGAAGGTGGCAGGCTTTCATCAACTTTACAAGAATCGGGGGGAAGTATATATATATATGTGTGTGTGTGTGTGTGTATATATAATATACACACATGCATATATATATATATACCTGGAAGAGCTGCTCCTTTGGAGTGTGGTCCAGCCCACAGTAAGCCTGTCTTCATGCTGAACACGCAGCTTCGAGGATGTTGTGGATAGGCTCGAAGCTTTTGAATAACCCTTGACTAGGTCTGCTGCTTCCCTGGCACCAGCTCTGGGGCATTCTCTGAGCTCCTGGGCACAGCTGACCTCCAACTGCTGTGTTACAGACACTATTCATCCTTTCTCTTCCTGGGTGTCCCGTGTTAATAAATAGCTCTTGGCAGCTATTAGCTAGCAACACTTGTCAGGTTCTTCTAGCCTGCGAGAGATTTACAGAGCTGGCAACAGGAGGGGAAAACTGTGCTTAGAACCATGTCTTCTGCTTTTAGTGTTAATATGTTATTTGTTTTAAATCTTTGCCTCCTCTGGAGAATTTCAACAAGTACTATGGGTATTTATTCAGAACTCTGATCACACTTGAAGTATTTATAGTACTAACTTCCAACAAATTAATTAAATGCATTTATAAATTTCTGGTAGGGTTTTAACAGCCTTCTTATTGTTCTGTCTAAAATTCAGATTAAAATGATCTTTAATGTAGAGAATCTATTGTTTACAATAATAAACTCCCACGGGGTTAAAGCAAAAAGGATTAATTCACCTTCTCAGCAGTGCTTGTGCTTCTCAGAACTAACTTCAGACCTAATGGCTCATGTGAAAGCTGCTGTGGTGAATTGAATTGGGGATTAGGGTCAAATGCGTGGAGGATGTTCATTTGGACTCAGGAGCCAACTCGGTGCAAGGCCCTTAGCGCATGGGCAGTCTTAACTGATAGGAGAGGCAGCCTGGCAGTTAGGACAGTAAGTGGGTTTTGAGGAATCTATAAAAATCATCAGAAGCTCGGTACTGGGAGCAGCACAGCGCTGAAAGCAAGCAAGCTGAGGACGCTTGAGCAGGATGCTCTAAGGTCTCTGGCACGCTCGTTGCCCGATGGCTCGTGAACGGTGGCGGGCACTGGCAAGCCGTTCAGGGAGYGAGGGGCGGGCGGGCGCCGGCCTGGGAGCCGGGCAGAGCCAGCGCAGGAGCATCGGCACGGGGCTGAAGAGGATGCAGGGGCGAAACCGCACCGTGCTCCAGCCTCCCGCTGTGGCTCGGCTTCTCGCAGAAGCCACTGCCGGTGGTGGAGCGTGGGTCAGTGGCCTGACTGCGAACATCTCTAGCGACGCTGTTAGTGGAGTGACGTCCTTTCTCCTTCCTCCCCACCACTCAGCAACCTCTCGCACAAACTTAGAGCCCTTGGGTTAAATTGGTTTATGCTAGCAAAACATGGACAAATAATTTTTTTCCTGTAAGTGGAACTGGTATAAGAAGTTATGCTGAAAAGTGCCGTGTGTCTGGGCCTCCTCTTTTGGCAGGTCCATATCCACGGCTCTGAGCTGGTGGTGCACGTTCCCATGAATGGGGTGCTAGCTGCTGTCTTGTCAGCCAGCTGTGTGTATGCTTTTTCTTGGGTTTGCTATGCAGGTGGTTTTGCAATGGCAGTTGTTTCAAGGCTGGGATCTAGCCACGGCCCTGAAAGCAGGTGGAAGTCCAACGGAGGAGCTGGCGTTTAGCGGTGGAGTCCCTAAATGCCATCCGTGTCCATGCTTGCTGGCAGCATGGACTCTTGTAAAGAGGATCGCTTATTTACCTGAGGGGGTTGTAGGGGCTCAAGTACTGCTTCTGAAACTTGTTTAAATCTCTGGGTATGAACTTACTGTCAGTGTTTTTTATAATATTCAATAAAATTATTCATGCCTTAAGTACATTATGGATATTCCTGTTCTCCATGCTCTGTAATAAGCTGTTTCTCAATCAGTTTGTATGTTAATTCTCTTGAATTTATTCCTTTCTGAAGTAGTAAAGATTGTACTGCTGACTGTTGACTACTAACAGCAAAAACTGTTCTTCCTGAGCTTGTTTCCTTTCTCCTTTCAGTGAGGCATAGATTGCTAGAGCACTATGGGACTGCATTATACAGCGTTACTAGTATTTCAGGGGGTTTATTTTTTCCTTCACTGTTCATTCTTCCTTCAGGCTACCTTTTATTTTGTACTTTTTGGAAAGAAACTTTCTGTAGAAAACTTAAGTTTGCAGTCCTTTTGCAATTCTGCTGCATGTAACTGACTCTCACAAGCATGTGTTACAGCACCGGTGCAAAAAAGTTCAATCTTCAGGAAGTGAGGCTGTACTAGCTGCTTAAGTTTTCTGCTCAGATGAAGGCAGGTGAAAAATTCTTCATCCSCAGACATTGAGGGAGTAAAACCTTTTGCGGCATTGCCTTTTCTCCGGAGTTGGAGCAGGTCTGTTTCATTTTCATCCATGTCTCCTGTATGTCAACTACTTCTGGCTTTTGCAAAACTGCAGGCAGTAGCACAGAGCTTGAAGTCAGGTTTTGCCTCATTCCCATTTTGTATTTGAGCAAAATACTGACACTGATCTAGTAGGGTCTTACAACAGTGTAAGTGATCTGAGGCAAGTTGCTGGACCTCTGCACAATTCAAGGGCTAGAATGAGAAATACCATGCTTATTATGGGCTGGGATATAGCTTTGAGTCTCAAACTTACCTAGTTGCTGTTGATGCTACTGGAGTTCTGTGCTTATGCACAAAGAAAATAAAACACRTTCTATTTATAACACTGCAGCTTAAACATAGGCCTTTTAATCAATGCTGTAAAAGCCCTGAGAAGTATGCATTGCTTGCTTTTAATTCTGAATAAATATTCTCCTCAGGAGCACAGTAATATAATTTTATGCTCTTCAGTGCCTGTTTGTCACACCATTTTCCATGCAGATATTTGGGGGGGGAGGGAGAGAGCTACCATTTAATGAGTTTATGAAAGGAGACATATTAATAGCAGGTTGTATGAAGCTGATAGCTGTTGACAGTTTGTTCTGGGTGGTGATCTTTGCAAAACTATTTTGAGCGGTCAGCTGTGGTATGGCTATCGATCTATTTATTCCCCTTTGCAACCCTGCTGCAGTGACAGGACTTGCCCTTGCAGAGCCCTCCTGTTCCTGTTGAGCCTCAACTCGGCTGGGAAGGGCACAAGGCTACCACAGCATCCCAGATGTTTGAAGGGAGCTTTTAAATGTCTTATGCTGCCAGACTTGGAATAGACCCTTAATCTTGGGCCAGTGCCCCAGAGAGAGTGGATGCTYTTGAGTGTTAGTGACATGAGGGCAGAAGTTTCCGGTTTGCATTGTTTGTGGGAACTGTTTAAGACGACTTGGCTTCCTTTGCTCTTAAAGAAATGGTGAGCTGCTAAGCCTCAAATTCCCTTCTTACTCCCTTAAAAGTTGTGGTATGCGGTTTCTTCCAAGCTTGGGACATTGTCAAGTTCTAATTGCTTTTAGTTTTCTAACTAATGGCACTAACTGCTCTTCATTGCAGCAGGGAAACACTTACAGGGTTCACCTTGTTGAGACATTCAAGCCCAGTAGGAAAATCGGGCCTTGGAGCCTCTGCTCCCAAACCAGCTTTTAGCTCAACTGTGGCATGCAGTGGATTTTCTA
This sequence comes from Apteryx rowi, assembly GCF_003343035.1. Taxonomy (NCBI): domain Eukaryota; kingdom Metazoa; phylum Chordata; class Aves; order Apterygiformes; family Apterygidae; genus Apteryx; species Apteryx rowi. Next base: position 123,302 of record NW_020451128.1, read on the forward strand.
TTGTCGTTTTAACCATGTTGCAGAAAAGCATAAACTTTAGCCATAAAGCTTTAACCATAAAGCAGAAAAGCTGAGGGGAGTGAAAGCGTGAGCAAGTCTGGCTCTTCCGTTCATTTTGTTTTCAAAGGTTCTGAACAAGGATTAAAATTTTCAACCTTGGTGTTCAGCAGCAAGTCTTAATACTTGCGCCCTGGGTGGGCTTTCTGCTCCTGCTGCCATTCTGAGCCATCAAATGGGGTTAACAGTGCCTCTGTCAGCCTCACAGGATGGCTTTGTGGGTATTTGTCCACACAGTAAGATGCATTCTGTGTGACTGAACCAGGTAGTATCCATTTTCGGGGCATGTACCGTGCCACTTTCTCACTGTGCTCCTGAGAAAGCATTAGAAATCACTTGGTAAAACTCTGCCAAATGCCTGGCAACTCTTGCAGGTGCAAGGTGCTATCAGGAGAGTAAAATCATTATTGTCAAAGGAAATAGCGTCTAGATAACAGTTTAGCATCAAGCAGTCTCCAAATTGCTTCTTTATGCGGTGCTTTGTCTGATGCTTATAGAATAATGCCAGTCACAGTTATCCCCATGTGCTGCTTACAGGCTCTGGGGGAGAGGCTGTGAGTGTGACACCATCTCTCAGCAGAGCTCATGGGTGCAGGTTTCCAGTGCTTTCTCTTCTGCAGGTTGCAGTTCTTAAGCAAGCATGTAGTAGAAGGCATTTTTGTTTAAATGTGGTTATAAAATTACAGCAGCCTGTACAAGTGTGTATTTCATTTGGGGTGGTGGGAGAGCACTGTGCAGTTGAAAGGGGAGTAGGTAGTGGGCAGTGCTCAATTTTTCCCTTGGAGAGAGAGAAGCCCTTTTTGCTATCTTGCGTGCTGCTCCAGCTGCTGAAACTAAATCAGTTTGGCCTGTGGCACCATTAAGTATGTGTCAATCTGGTAATGAAAAGATCCATTCTCCCTTAATTTACTTTGACTGAAGCTGCAAGACTGCCTTCTGTACCTGCTGCAGTTTCTTGTATTGGGTCTCATTGATTTTCACAGCAACGTTAGGTTTCATCTGGATCAGCCAGGAATAGGTAAGCTGCAGCTAGAAGTAGAATCGCTCCCTGTCTTGTGGGCGTTTCAAAGTGCACAGGAACACGCTCAGAACAATCGCCTTGTTCTCATATGTTCCTCAGCCTCATATATCTTCAAGGTCCTTGAGAATCATGGATGAAGTCACCCTAAAATGGGTCAAGGTCTCTAGCACATACCTTCTCTTAATTCAGTAGTAGTTCTTAATTTTTTTTCCCCACTGATTAAACATTCTTGCGCTTCATCCACTTTGAAAATCAGCTTTGTGAAGCCTTGCCTGGATGTTGCTTATAGTATGAGCAGCACGGGAGGCTGTTTGTCTTATCCCCAAATTGCCATAGTTGCTGTAAAGAGCTTCTGTTAATTGATCTGACACAGCAACAACAACGACAATGCAAGAACAAAGATTTGCAGTCCAATCTGTTTAAAGAAAACTAGCATTGCCCTTCAAATTAGTACAACTCCATGTCGATCAAGTCTCAGGTATTATCCCAAMTGTCAGCGCATATTTGATCAGAGCTGATCTTGAAAACGATTGCTTATTGCTCTGGTATTTCAAACTGTCCTATAAATGCTGCATATTTACAGTGTGTTTCTTGTTGGACCCTGACCTTGCAGTCCTTCGGTCTGGGCCCAGAGACTCTTCCAGGCCAAGGGAGCCATAGTGGAAGGAACAGGCTTCAGGGACACAGTGCACGAGGKTCCACTTTAACTGAATAGTATTTTACATTGCTGTAAGTGGTGACACAAAAGGCAAGGTAACAGGGAACTAGATTCTTTCAGGATCTTTTATGGTTTGGAGTGTGTGTGTGTGCGTGTGTCTGTCTGTCTGTCTTTTCAGCTGACCTCTGGTCAAGGGGTAGGGAAGCACCAAGTTTCCGTGATACACTTCCAAGAAGTTAGGTGTTATTTGTAGTTCCCTTGCCTAATGTAAATCAATATTATCCCCAACAAATGCTCCAGTATTTATGGTTCATAGATCTTCTCTGCAGGCTTGCTCCAGTGCAAGCTTCATCTCCATCTCTTCAACAGTGATGCACAAACTTTGCTGCCTGAACGCAGGACAGCGTGAGGAGGGTGCAGAAGGCTTGCTTCTGAAATACCTTAGAGGAGCTCTAGCTTCTCTGGAGTGGCAGGCCCTGAGGTTGGGGTATGTGTAGCTTCTTTTCTTCCTTTGTATCTTAAGCGTTTTTCATACTTGTGCTTTAGATAGCTATGGTAGAACTCCGAGTGTGGAACTAAATATCCCTTTGGAAAGGGCCAGTAGTGCTAATGACGCCAGCCTGGGAACATTAAGTGCACAGTTGCTAGGCACAGGGTGCTGCAAAAGGGCACGGATCCCAGAGACAGCAGCRTGCTAAAAGCTTTTGAGATGTTCTTTGATTCTGATGTCCTTCACTCTGTCTGCTCACAGCCAGATGGGTAGACGCAAGATACCTTACACTTCACAGTTGAGGTGGTTACCTCCAGGATTCAAAGGAGAAGTTTCTCCACAGAGTGAATGACCAGATAGAATCCCACCAAATCTCTTTCTCCCATCCTCCTTGGGCATGTCAGAATTTGGCTACAGTCAGGTGGGTGCATCAGCTTTGGGAAATGATGCAGAGAATCAAGCTCTGCTTTGACATGGGTTTGAGAAGGATTCCACTCCTTGCAACTGCAGGAGGAATTGGAGTTGGGAACATCCATGCCACAGGTACTGGTTTTCTGTTCTTTGGCTTTGTCAAATTGTTTCTTCCTCTGAGAACTCAAAAGCAGAATGAAGCTAAAGCCTTTGGGCATGAAGCTCTGCAATGTGCAGGAGTTCCACTTTGATCTGGTGGCCAGCTCTGTCCTCAAGCTTGGATGCTGTGAGCCATGAGGTGGTGTTTAGCAGCCCCGCTGGAGAGTCTCTTGCCTGCCTGCCTTCTGCAGTGCTGCTTCTGCCTGACACTGGGCAGTGTCAAGACTCCCTCCCCAGGACAGCCGAGGTGGGAGCTGCCTTGGCCCTTGTTCTTTGCATACGGGGTTCTGTCATCAAACACGCGGCACTCGTGCTCTCAGGGGTGTGTGCTGCTAACCTCAAACTCATTCAAATGCGCCTGATGCGCTCTCATCGCAGCTCCTTTCTGTTTGATCTCAAAGCAATTAATTTTGTCCTTCAGCATCTCTCTTCCTTCTAACTGAACTTCTTCCAAGTGGGCTAATTATACGCCCTCTCATTACAGTTCTGGCAGCATTCGAGTGAGCACTAGCTTCTGTCACTGTTGCAGCTGTGTCCCAAAACCGGACAGTTTTAAGCTGCACACCTGTTACCCTCCATTCCCACCAGGCAAGAGGGTGGTGAAGCGGTGGCCTTGAATGCCCCGTGGAAGCATCGGTCCCTCAGAAGGGAGGCCACAAGCCACGGGGCCAGCGAGGGGCCCTGGCGAGGAAGGGACCGTGGGCTGGCAGGGGCGGCAGCCCTGATCTTTAGGCAACGCACTTCTTACCGCAGTAAGTTTAAAGCAGCAGCTGTATCGTTGTCATGAATCGGACAGTTGCAGCTGCAACGTCTTGCTGTGCCAAGAACTGCTTCTACAACAGCAGACACATTGCTCGGACACGCTGCTGACAGTTTTAAAAGTAAATAGGGACGGTCTGGGGAATCACCGTGGTGCTGATACGGAGTGGGGCTGGTGGTCTTTGAGCCCCTGCAGTGCTGAGCGCCCTTCGCTGGTTGCGGCTGCTGTTTGTCACCAGTTCCACAAAACTGGTTGGCTTTCTGCTAGCAACTGCTGCTTCCTCCTGTTCCCGTTTGAAACGTTCTGCCAGACGCACTCAAATTGCCTGCGACTGACTTGGTGTTTTGGAGCCTTGTGGACGCACCTATACCAACGTCAGTGCTCAGACCGGGGGAGGGCTTTGGAAGTGAATTTGCTGCTTCCCGTGCTTCCGTCTGTGCTGTAGGATGTTTTGAGTGCAGGAGCTAGCATCCTTGCAGACGAAACTAGAGCAGATGTGCCCCAGAGCGCACCCTCGCTGCACTCCTAGTGCTACTGGGCCTGGATTAGTGCAAAATACCCACACCACACATTTCAGATGTGGTTTGTCTTGCTCTGCAGTTTTGTTCCTATTGATTTGTGTGCATTACCAGTGTAGACGTAGCCCATTATCACATGGGTATAGAAAAGGAAAATTGTTAGTTTAGGGTTAAATTTGAAATTAAGTCTGTCTGCCACTGCCCTAGAATATGAAAGTGAACAGAATTAGCAGTCTTTGCAAAGCAACAATTAGAAGCACTTACAGTAATATCACATTGCCAAAGGGGAAAGAGAGGTTGCCTCTTAGTAACTTAGAACAATGAACCCAATGGGACTTTCAACATTATAGAATGATTTTGGTGAATTTAGTCTTTTGGGACTGTTAGTCTTGTTAGAGTATTTTAGTTTGCAAAATGCACTTAAGTAGATATTTTGCTGTTTCCTCTTTTGATTTGATTAATGAGATGCTGCATATGGGCTCTGGTGCAATAAACCCCCTGCTAGCTGCTGTTTCATCTGCAAATTGTTGGCAAAGGAAGAAAGCCTAGGCTATACACTGTATTAATACAATGAAACGTCCATATAGGATAGCCTTTGCTTTCCTCCCTCTGACAGGTCACTACAAGTCAGGCCTGGCGAGAGCGCAGCAGGATCCAAGTTAAAGTTCTGTGGTGTTTGCTATGGGGCATGAACGATGGATTTAATTGGAGGAGGTGAGTATCTTGCCTTCCTTGCAGATCTCATTGCCTTTGGGTAGATCGCATAGAGTGAGTTAACAGCAAGTGTCTATGGACATTTCCGAGTAATTAAGCAATAACGTATGACTGTGTGTTTCGTGTTCCTGGTATGTGCTAAGGTAAGGGAGAGATGTTATTTGAAGCAGTTGTGCACTAATTGTCTACTGCAATCATCTTTTTCTATACTGGCTTCCTGTTGCCTCCTTTCTCCTCCTCCTCCGCTGTAGGAAATGCAAAGGATTATCCCCGCTGTAGTTAGCGATCACAGAAATAAAACCCTCAAAAACAAGTGTGGTTCGTGGATGAGGGAGGAAGGTGGTTTTACAGTTTTAGCACTAGAATGGTGCATTTGACGCCTATGTGGCATTTTTAGAAGGGTAGTGAAAAATCAGAAGTGATGCAAGGAAGAAGCACCAAAATGACATGGTAGTTTACAGAAATTTCTGGAGAGAGACGGAGAGAGATTAGGAAAATGTCATCTGTTTAATCAACAACAACAAAAAACAGAATGGCTTGAAGTCAAGGGGAAGATGCTGCGTAAAAAAGCCCTTTGACCTGTTGGAGTAAAGCATAGCAAGGTCTGACAACTAGAAGATAAAGCAAGACAAACTTGAAGGAAAGAAAGGTTGTCTCTAATGGAGCTGGGGCTGCCCAAAGGGAGAAGCAACTCTGGGTTAGAAAAGCTCAAGAGCTTGAAAGACTGAGTACAGCATCTTCTAGAAAAGTATCAAAGTTGTGTGTTTGGGGCTTAGTGCAGAGTAAATGGAAAATTCATTAAATCAATTAATGTAGCCTCCTGTGTAAAACAATCTAATGGCTGCAGTACTGTCAATGGTTAAAGCTTTTATTTCTTTTAGCTGGTTTCCCAATAGAAAAATGAATGTATGTTTGTTTCCATGCCATAAAATGCACTTGAACCCTTTGGAAGAGCATCTTGCATGGCCACATCAAAAATTTCGAGACAAAAAGGATCTACAAACTACAGGGGAGAAATCCTTTTCCTGTTTCTGAATGTCGAATTCTGCCTTTCCACATGTGAGTGTGGAGCAGGAGGCTTGTTTGTAGGCTGTATGAGACACTGGGGCTGTAGATAGTTGAGTTCATTGTGGCTCACGGTTCTGGGAAGCTCCTGGGAAGAAGTCTTCTCTCCACAATGAGTTTAAAAGTTCTGACAAATGGACAACTTAAGGGAAGAGCCTGTCACACAGACTTTGCTTCAGCAGGGCAGCTCTCATATATAGTTCATACAGAGCGCGTTACGGGGAAAACCCTCCTACATAGCACCACCGTCTCCTCCTCCAAGTCTTCCTTTCATGAGAGCTGGGCCCTGCAGCCACGACTATTTGGAAAGTTTAGATATAAGGCTGTCTCCCGGCGCTGGTGCAAGGCTGCACAAACATAACTCGGTGAATGGCAGGTTTCCAAGCGTGAGGCTGGGCTCATTGCCCCCACCATCACAAACATGGAAGCTGAAGCACAGAGTCCTTCTGAGCCTCTTCCTCTTCTCCTCTGGGTCCTCCAAAATCTGCTCAGTCTCCTAATTGTGCCAGGGAGACTTTTCAGCAGCCAGCATCAAAGGTCAGGTTTTCACCTCCAAGGTGACGCTTTATTGGCTCTTTTCAGCATAGCAACTTCTGTGTCCCAGCACTGGATAAATAACAGGGATGTAGTGCAAGCCAGTGTGCTTAGGGATGTCTCGGTGTTTCCATTTTAAGCCATCTCCAAGCTTTACAATTTGGCCATAAAAACTTGCTTGAGGCTAAAGCGTGGCATATTTGCTTTGGCTGACTTTTGTGTTGCTTATAGGGTTTCGCATACTCCCATTCCTGCAGGTGTGTAGCGTGGAATTGGCTTTGCTTTTATCGCCCTGAGAGTTTCTAGGGCAACTGTTCATAGCTCAGGCTCACAGCCAGGAGAGGATATATGAAAAAGTAAAATCTGAGAGGTTTTTGTCAAAGGTAGTGATGATTTTTGCACCATCATTTCCTTTTTGGCACATGTTTCTTGGGCGTTTTTTGATGTGTCATGTGGTATTTTTACCTCTTACCAGATGAAAGTGCAGTGAAAGTAGAACCCTTACTGCCACACTTACTGTAGGAGGGGCCACCATCCCAGAAAGCTTTAAAAAGAGAAAGTGGGTGAGAAATCATTGCCCATGTCTCTTGGGATCCTTGGGAAGCCAGAACTGAACCAGATCTCCTTGCACCCTGACCACTCTTTGCTGCCTCAGATGCCCCCTCGGGGGGGCAAATATGCCATCTCAGGCTTCACAGGGGCTTTAAAACCTCTCTGCGGATCCATTTGGTAGCCAAATGAAATCTTAGCATCCTTGATGATCAGAGGCCCTGCACAGGTCTGCATGAGTCCGTTGCAGAAGCCAAAGACTGTCCTTTTCCCATGTCCTGCCAGCGTTGTTTTGTCAGCCGTGCCGTGCTCCAGGGAGGCCCTGTGCTGTCGCGGTGCCCACGTTTGATTCAATTGCTTCTAAGGCAGAGTACTCCGACAATATTGTTCTCCCTTGGAGTCAAGAAGATGAAAAATTGTGTCTGAGCCCTCAACACGTAGTTGCTGAAGTGTTTGTGCTGTTTACATAGTGGCTAGCTGCAGATATTTTTCAAAGTTAAGGACTAATTAATTCTAGCTCTTGAATATAAGAGTAAACACAAAGGGAGCGCATATTTAATGCGTTATTCCACAGCTGTAATTAAATTAAACGAAAGCAATTTTCCATCAACTCAGGTTACAAAAAAGGCAAAAAAAAYTGGCTGAATTGCTGGAGCAATTATCATAAGAAATTAAAACCTTTTTAGTGGAATAATGAAATTTTGTTTTGTATTGGGGAAAAAATTTCCAGGTTTTCATTTTGAAAGCTGACAGGTTATTATGGATTCAAGGGCTGGCCTGCAAGAGAAGCAGGAGCTATAATTGCGGTTTCACTTACGTTCAGTGGAGCCCATGAACAATAAACAGCTACGGTACACAAGTGTGCAAGTGCTCCTGCCTTCTGCTCCCTGTTTCCGTAGCCTGAAGGAGATTGCCAGAGTTCAGAGTTGTGCTGAGCACTGGCCAAAGGCTGACGACGTTCAAGGAAGGCAACTTGGGCATTTGCTGGGGGAAAAGATGGAAAAGATCACTTGCTAAAAAAAAAGCTTTTTTCGCTTTTGGTTCTTTTGAGCTGTTATTGTCTCAAGAAGACTTCTGAAAGGATTTGACGCTTCCAGGCGTGGCACAAAAGGAGGGTGGAATGGACTCTTTCATGGATCTTTTGTTATTGCTCTGAAAGAGCTGTGCTGTAGATTTCTCTTTTGTGGTTAAAAGGTAGGTCAAGATCCTGGACAGAGGCTTTGGTTTGTGTTCCTGGTTTTTTTGCCCCTGACACTCTTGCTCCTTTTACCATCCTGTCTTTATACTGTGATATCTCTGGGTCCAGCAAGAGGCTGGACCTCTTGCCCTATGATGAGCTCACAGTAAGGAGAGATGCAGATGTTCTGCAATATGTTAGTGACGTGGAGCAGAGAGAGGGAGGGTTTTATAGCTGTTTCCGTGTTGTCTAGAAGTGTAAATGCCCAAGCTCCCCCCTGCAGAAGGCTCAGCRTGGGGCCTGGGCTCTGCTCATGTTCTGCTTCTGTCCGCAGATGCCTGGACAGCGTGCCAGCCCTGCACACAGGAGCAAGCCTCCTTCCCGCCTTGTCTCCTCTCACTTGGCAGCAGGCCCAAGCGGCACAGTTGGAGTCTGCTGGCGCGCCCGGCACGGCATACTCCGGCACACGCTGGAGCGGGAGCTGGCACGGCCAGCCGCTCCGGCATCTCCAGCCAGGAGGGTAGCTGGCTGCAGAGCTGGAGGTGCTGCCCTTCTCTGGGGGGGCTCTCAGTGGGCCAGAGGCCAGCGCTGGACCTGTGTGTCGGGCCCGTTCTACAGGAAACTGAGAAGCGCAGCAGTCGGTCTGTTCTGCCTCTTCCTCCATCCTGTCTGTTCCTGCCTGGCTCAGCACCCGCCAGCTACCACATGTAGGGCCTGGAGAGCCCCCCAGCTCTCACACGCGGGGCCCTTGCTGGTGCTAAAGCCGGTCTGCAGGACAGGACATCTGCCGGGCAAGTCACAGTGCTTTGCTAGGACATGGGGAACAAATCCATTTCCTTCTCAGTACCATGGGCTGCTTCGGGAGCAGCATGTTAGTAACGCCGGTCAGTTGTGGAGCCATTGCTACACCGAGCACTCACGTGCAGTGAACGTGTGGAACCTGTTTCTTGCTCCGTTTGCAGGGCAATCCCTCCGAATCGTGCGAGTTCTTCGTGGTCTGGTTATTGCTGTGATAGCTGCCATCTGAGCAACAAAGCTAAGGCGAACCCCTAAATGACCATGACAAGTAACGATGAAGGTTGAGTTCTGCATTCTGTTCACATGCCGACCTCAAACAGGAGACAGGATCAGATTCACGGGGGAGAAGTATAATGCATGTCTCTGAGGTGGGGCAGAGTTTCTTGCTCTAGGCAGCTGCAGTGGAAGAACTGGAGTCATGAAACCTGAACTTGTGAAGGAAAAACGTCTTCTAGCCACGTTATTCCGTAAGCCTGTCCTTGCACTCCTTGTAGCGGCTCATTGTCACTGATACTGGGGGCAGAGGGAAGACGCAGCTGCAAGCACTTCAGAGCAGGAACATCTCACTCCCACTTTGTTAGTCTTAAGCGATGAGTCTGGTAGAGAATCAAGCCCTTGGGTCGGGGGGTTGTATAATATACCTGTCAGAATGAAGAATTACCTACTACATCTTAAAACTTCATACCCCACTGAATAGGTGGAGGGGACTCAGGCGCAGGCAGACTTCAGATAGAAAAATGCCTGAGTCAGTCATCCCTTTTGGTAAGATATTTAAGGGGAAATCACACTGCAGTTTGTTGCTGTAAGCAAATTCTCCACCACTGCAACTAATTTGCTGCTCCTTTATACGAGGACTGAATTAAATCCTAAGCTGAAACTTAAATAGAAGCACTGCCCTGTGAATTTCCCATTCCCTAAGTGACCTGACTTGTTTCTGCTCCGTTTATTTCTTTTTATCCRGGTGCACGTGAGTAGTAACTCAACGTTCTCTGGTAGCTGGACCTGGACCCTCGCCCCGGGCTGAGCACTGGGACGCTGTGGCAAGCCGTTGAGCACGGCTCGCGTGGGGCTGGCAGACATGCTCAGTTTGCATGGGCTGGGCGCTGCTAGGAGATGAGAAGTGGCCTGGGGAGCTTATCGATGCTGGATTTAAGCACAGATTAGTCACCAATTTCAGACAGTTCAGTGGCAGCGTGAGAGGCGCTGGGACAGAGGTGTGCCCTCACCATGGGGCCAAATCCCTGTTTCCTTACGAGCCTTCCTCCGTGAGGAAGCCTGAAGCTGCTCGTGCAGGCGCGGTGGCAGACACTCGCCCCTGAAGCTCCTGCTAGGGACTGCGAGCGCTTTGGGCCACGTTGCTCTGGGCTCTGCGGTCATGGCGCCGCAGGCCTCTGCCTCGCTGGGGTCCCACGTGCTGGGTAGTGGCCCGGCCAGCAGCTGTGACCTGCCGGGAGCATGCCTTGCTCCAGGTGTGGCTGTGAGCTGTCCCTGCGTCTGGCCACATCCCACCGCGCGGTGGGACCCTGAGCGGACACAGGTGGGTTGCGGAGCAGCAGGGGCGTTGCAGGATCTTCCCTCCTTGCAGAAGCTCCACGTGGGCTCTAGCAAGGAGAAGGGACTCTGGTCTTCCCAGTGGGATGGGTTTGGGCTTTCTCAAACACTTAATAGTAAAATGAYGTCTGGGACAAATCGTGGTGTGATTAAGCGATGGCAGCCCTGCAGGGAGACGACTGTCAAGCCTGGATGGCAGTTGCCGTGGTGAACTGCCGCCCGAAGACCTGAACCTGCGACCGCTAAGTGCCGGCGATGGGGATGCTGCGGGGGGAGCAAGCGGTGCTGGCAGAGCACAGCCGGGCCCTCAAGGTGAGGGCGATGCAAGCCAGTGCAGGGAAACAGCGTAGCGAAAGCCACAACTAATGTTTCTGCCCTGACATTTTGTTTGTTCCATGATATTAAACGGTTTGACCTTTATGTTGTGTTCCCATGCCCATTTCTTGTCCGTTAGCAATTGATCCTCTAGGAAGAGAGAAATGTTTTTTACTATCGAAGAGGAAGGGGAAATGTCTGGGGGACCAGTACCTGTTCCAGTTGTGCTCAGCTGTGCGGAAAGAATCCAGGGCCATATTCAAGGCCTGCAGTTCTGGCTGCCTGGGCTGGGGTTGCGTGTTCTCAAGGTAATTTTGCTTAAAGGAAAAACTCCTCCTGTCCAGATTAGAGGAGAAGTTTGTCTGATACCTGTAAAAGACCACTTAACGTGGGACTCCCCTACTGCCGGTATCTAACAGGCTTTTGCAAGAGTTATGACTGTGCTTTGCAGGACATGGAAGCCAATCTGATGGATCACTGAGAGGGAACAGGGTAGCTGTGTTTGCAGCTGGGTAAACGTGGTGCAGCTCCATAAGCATCAGTGCTGGTCATCCTTTTCTGTGTCAAGTGAGCTTAAGTCATGCCCTGTTGKTTTTTTTTATGCTTGCAAACATCTTGCCAGTGTAGAAGGCATGCTGATGCTGGACATGTGCTGCAGCAAGCCCAGTTTGCTCCCCAAGGTTTTGTGCCGATGGGCCAGTGAGGTGGATTGTCAGCTGATGCACATCAGCATCTGTTCCAACTTCTGTGGCACAACACCAACTTGGCCAAAGCCATCTGGTAGCAGGGAGTGAAAGATGCTAGATTGTGGTGTGGTGCTGAGGAATTGGCGTCTTGGCTGAGTTTTTCCCTCTTTCCTCTTGCTGGAGATCTTATTATCCTCTTTGGTTGACGGTTAATCCCTGTCACTGGTTTATGCTTCAGCAGTAGAGTGGTGTCAAACTAAGTCCAACTTCTCAAGAAAACAGGCTTATGCATTTGCTCTGTGTCTGTCCAACTCTCTGGGAACTTCTGAACTCCTGGTCAAGTTTTAGAAAATCAAGATCTGGATAGAAGATACCCAGATTACCTCCCTGGGGGAAGAAATGCTGGTTTTAGTCTGAGAAGCAGCAACCAGCTGGTGTGCGTGTGTGTGTGTGTGTGTCTGTGTGTACATGCCAGCTGAGCCGTATGTGAACATGCATCTGCATCCCTCCCAGAGCAAGTGGCAAGTGTGCTACTGCTTGCTCAGCCCAGCACGTTGGGGACGTTACAGAGGAGCTTGGCTGTRCTGTAAGGAGGAGAATATAAAATACGAATCCATGGAGAACCAGCCTCTAAAAATTCAGCAGCATACTTAACTGTTCACTCTGTATTGGAGAGGAAAATGTTAATGTTTTGGTCCAAAGAATTCCAATCCTTAGATTAAGAGAATTATAGCCCTAACAGAGCACCTTAAGAAAAGCTCTGAGAACCGGGTAGCGTGGGAAGGTTGCACGTTCCCTGAGGTTTGGTCTCCGATGGGGCTGTTGGTGTAGAGCAGCTCTGGACAGCTGGCACCCTTGCCAGACGATTTCCTCTGATCTGAGCTGGATTTCACGCTTGAGTTGGACCTGTGCAGTGTTGTTGGAAAAAATCCCCTCCCCAGTGCTCTGCAAAAAAACCTGCCAGGAGCGATGAAGCCCCAGACCCTGCAGCTTGGGCTATTGCGTAAACTTTGCTGGTGTGGCGGTGCTGCGCACCGGTGCTTTGAAAGCAGCTGCCTGCGCTGTGGAGAGGTATCGGAGGGCTGGCGGGAGGATGGAGGATGAGTCTCTGAAAGGGAACTTGGTGAGAAATCCTGCAGCGCTGCTTGGAGCAATACCTGCGCGAGACCCAGAGGCTGGTCTCAGGATTGGCCAGGTTGGCTGGTTTAGCCTGGGGGTGGCTGACTGCGACCTGCAGCACCGTGCTTAGTGTGGCCACTGTACTGCAGGCGTCTGCAGCTGAGGTCTTYGCCATCTCTTGCCCCTTTGCACCCTAATTCTCTGCTAATACAGCAGAGGTAACCTGCCTGCCTAACGCAGGGCATCCTTTAAATTTGCTACGGTGTCTGTGCGTGAGAGCACCAGAATTGGATTTCTGGAGGTGACGAACGCCGTGTGCAAGGCAGCGTGGTCTGCGAGCCCGGGTCAGGGTGGGTCTCTGCCCTCAGAACAGGCATCATGCTCTCTGCGCACCAAAAGCGAGGCGTTTCGGGAACAGCTAGCTCCAGTAATTCTGTTTGTGTGGTTACTGTTCTGGCAGAGATCCTGCAGCACACATTCTCCCCATTGCTGCTCCTTTTTCTGGCCACTGTCTACCAAGGGAACCGTGCTCTTAAATATATAGCACATCTGTTTGCCAGGCTGAGAACAAATGCATTCGTAAGGGAGAGGAATTGAAGGTAAGTCCTGCTGACCTGTGCTGCTAAATTTATCGGCTTGCATGCATCTCTTGCTGTTATGGGGGGAGAACAGCAGTGTCTTGCACTTTCTGGTCTGAACAGCGTGTGCTGAGCCCCGAAGCTTCTGGAGGGCATGGGGTGGAGAGGAGAAATGCTGACCAAGCAGAAACTGCCACGGGCTAGCTGCACCCCGGGTGCTTTTGCCTCATGCCTTGTCTCTCTCAATCTTTCAGAAACAAATAGATTAGCAATTTGAGCAGCTTCCTGGTGCACCAAGCAAATGTTAGGCTGCTTTGCTATAAGCAGCACCTGGCCTTTTCTGCATGGTGTGTGTGTGTGAGAAATATCCTTCTGTCTAAGGCTAATGCTGCACTGAAGATGTTGCTGGAGTTGGGTAACACATTGATAATAGCAGTTGCAATTACTGCTTTCTATAACATGGTATTCAAATACATAACTAGTTCCTGGTGTCCTGTGCAACATTGAGGAGAAACAGGACAAATCCCTGTATTTCCGTGCCTTAATGTGTTACCTCTTATCTCCTCTCCTACATGGAAGTTGGGGCCTGCAGGGTGAAGCACATGAGTGTGCTGCCAGCCTGGGTTTCCATTTTGTTGTAAAGGTGCTTGCACCATTCCTGGATTCAGCTAAGAAATGAACAGTCATTTTCCTAATTTTGCAATTTCACTTTTTGTTGGCTGGTACACTAAGCTCACCACTGCTCTCTGAGCCCCTTTCCGTGATTAAGCTGTGCGATTATCCAGCTGTCATATGTTTGTTCTCTTCTTGCCTCTCTGAAGCATGATGTGCAACGGCATGTTTTGTTTTGGTGGGGTTTTTAAAGTCTCTCTGACATTATAGAATGTGGGTTTTTTTGTTTTGTTTTTTTTCTTGCCTTCTTTTGGAGCAGAAAACAGTGATGTTTGCAATGGTCCTTAAGCCCAAAAGTGGGAGTTCTTGACGAGGCTGGAAAGCCAGCCCTGGGGCTTTCTCTGAGGAAGCACTTCACAGCTTTCTATCAAATCTAGTGGCAGTCTGTGGCCCTGTGGATACTCTACAGTGCGATACTGAGTGGGTTTGAAATAGTTTTTTACTTTGAGAATTGCAAGAGGTGAGAATCCAACGGAAAAGCATTCCTTGTCAGTCCCATTGGTCGGGTGCCGAGAGGCGGTTTCAGCGAGCAGTCTGCAGTCCGTACCTGGGAAACGGTTGCTATTCTGGGAGTGTCGCAACTAAACATAGGCCGGCTCCCTGTGTTAAACAAGCTGCCAGCTCCTTGACTTATGGTAACAGTGCCTCTTGCTTAACGAGCACAGTTGGGTGGATGCCAAACCACAGGGTATGCGTAAGCAGTTCCTTGGGATAGAAAGCAGGGAGAGAGTGGGGGGTGCTAAGCACTTGCAAGAGGTTTTACTCTTTCTGGGTTTCCCACCACCCTGCCCTATAAAAACTGTTCTGCCTGCAGAACATAGCTCAGCAAATCTCTCGCGTCCCTTGAGCAAGCTCACAGGTGAGCAGTTACAGACAGGGAGTTGTTGTCTTCTTGGGGTGATGTTCCTATTCTGGTAGCACTTCCCAGCATGGGGAACAGGTAAGGTCTCTTGTCTCAGGACAGATGTACTTGCATTAGTTAAACCAGGGCTAATGCTCTCAGTGCTTTTAGCTGGAGTCTGTGCTGAGGCTACAGGGAACCCTGGCCATAATATGCTCTGATCCCCCAAGTGATGTAGTCTAGAGGCCAAAGATGTTGACAGTAGAGGAATTTATTTGCATTCCTTCAAACCTGATCCTAATTGACTTCAACTCGCCTTGTTTGCCTGCCTAAACTCACGGCCTACACCACTGAACTGAGGCTTGGAGGTTTCTCTACGATTCCCAGCTCTGGCATTGACCTATGGAAAGACCTTAGATAAACAAGGAGCTATGTTCGCTGCTGGCGGTGGTCCTGGCTGCTGGGCGGGCGCAGCTAGGCCTCTGTTGCCAGGCCAGTCCCATTTCAATCATTGCAAATGTCGCAGGAGCAAACCGAAGATGCTCTCTGCACAAAGGATTTGGGTGTTTTAAACTATGATCCTCATTGTCACTTTGCCTCTTCTGTAAATACCAGAACTAATAATGCATAATGAAAAATAATCTGCTGGATGCAGATGGCTCTTATGGGAATTAAGGGGACCGAGTTGGATGGTTTGGATCCTGGATGATGTGTAATGAGATCCAAGCACTGCAGGCAGTGTTCAGACAAAGCTTCTTCCTTTGTAGATTTTTATTAAAGGACATATGTACTCTGTGTGGGCCCACGGCAACTTGCAGCTGTCAAGTAAAGGAAGGGGGAATGGATTAATGTCTTTGTAGAGTTTTTAGTTTTTCAAGACTAGCTGGTGTGCTTCGTCCATCCAAGTAGACTTCCTTGGCTGTTTAGTGACTTTCTGTCCTAGAGAAGTTTTCAAGGCCGAGATCTCGAGTTAATGCAGCATTGTTACAGAGCCCTACACGACTGGGGCACAGCATCGCTGCGTTTCCAGTGGGCAGTGCCATCACCTACAGTTCCTCTGTTTCCTCTCGGGACAGTGTCTCGTTCAGCCAGAGATCTCTGCAGAGATCGAGAACCTCAGGATGGGATTGGGCCTCATAGTCGGTGGAGCTATTTGGGGCACGACTGGACAAGGCCCTGAACAACCTGGTGTAACTTTGTTTACCCTGTTTTGAGTGGGGTTTTGAATTAGGCACCTCCAGAGGTCCCTTCCAGCCTAAATTTTTCTGTAATTCCATGATTTTCGTATTTTTGTGGTGGTACTTTGACAATGTTTGCCTGGACTTGGAAAATCTGTCTTGAAGTCTTGTCCAGCATCTCTGATAAGAATCTGATAAACTTGATCTACTTTTGGCAGTATTGAGCCTGTTCTCCTGTTGTTTAGACCACTTCATGCAGTCTGTTCAGCAGGTGCAAGGGGTTCTTGCTCTTGTATAAGATGGCCAGCTGAAGCCAAATAGAGATCAAAATGCTTGCTTTTAACTGCAACAGAGCTGCCTTGCTGAAAGGATTTCAAAGCCCCAAAGCTGAGGTTTTGGGGAAGGAGAGCCATATTCCCTTGGGGTTTTTTTAACAAACTGTTGGCGAGACTGTTTCTTTCCCCCTTGGTTTATGAGTGAGATTCACACTCAAGCATGAACTACAACTCTGCAAAAAGCCTTGATTTAAAACTTGAGAATTCTGTTGTTTCCGTAGGCATATTCCATACTACAAAGCCACACCTGGTGAGATGGTAATTGCTCACAGTATTTTAATGAGCTGTAACAATATTTCTGTATTGTTGGACAGCTCTTGTTGTCTCCTCCCCCCCCCCCCCGAAGCAATATATAAATAGGGTCTTTCCATTTCACTGCTTTCTTGGGGAACAGAGGAGGGAGGAACAAACCCTTCTGAGAACCTTTTTCTGCTATGTGTTGAGCGTCTAATCTACAGCTTTGGTTGACTTCAGAGCTTCATTTTGGTCATAATTGCATGTAGTTGTTTTTCCCTTAACAAGCTGCCTTGTTCATCCAACAGAGCATTTAGGAAAGGTCCCTGCAGCATGAAGATTTGAGTGAAGCAGCTTGTCAGAAAATACTTGTTCCGTGATTTCAGTCACGTACGGTGTAGAGCTGCCTGTCTCCAAACTCTGGAGCCAGACTGCAAACACTTTACAAATAGTGCTCTTGCCTCAAGGGGTAGACTAACATTTTGTAGTGGTGCATCGTGCAGGCAGTATTTCTGGACTAAGAAATGAGACTTCAGCCCGCACCGGCAGAGGTGGCTGGACGCGGCAGCAGTGCGGAGGAATCGGCCTGCCTTCTTTTGCGGGTTGGTTGCATGGGCGTCACAGCTCTGCAGCCTTCTGCTTGCGCATGAAAAAGGCAAGCTTGCTTCTGAAGAGGTGGTGTATTCGGTATAAAGCCTTTGATGAATGACCTGAGCGCAGAACCGATCACTATGCGGTTCTGAGCCGGGTTGTCTGGATGCTGTTCAGACGCTGATTCCCTTGGTCGCCCTTAGCAAATCTCTGTTCGTCTCTGCTTGTACACAACATGGGATACTTGAGGTTGCCAAGCCTGGTTTGCTGCTGCTGTGGACGAGTTGGTCACATGATGCTGTTAGTAATGCCACAGCTTCACAGGCTTTGCAGTTTCTTTTCAAAAACCTCTACAAGCAATCAATAAGTGTGGGGGGGGGGTTGGTTTGAGGTTTTTTTKTTTGTTTTTGTTTTAGAGGTGCAAGCCTGGATTAATTGTGTGACCTGTGCTCTTCCCAAGGGCAAGTAAAGGGGTGATTGAAGAAAAGCTGCAAAAGGAGACAGCTGAAGGCAGCTTGACTCTGGGAGTGGAGAGGCAACAAAATGCATTTTCCTCCTGGTGGTTGTTTGAAGGCAATTGAAGATGCTGCAGGCTGCAGCCCCGAACAGCACAATGAGGACACTTCATTGTTCTGTGAGAGCTCAAGAAGCACAAAAGGATTGCTTTATTTTTAAGATCTGTCTTTTCAACTAAAAAAAACCTAGGAGTTGGGAACTGTGGGATGGATTGGCATGACCTGGGGTTTTTTTGGTGTAATTATGCATACCTGACTTCAAAACCTCTTCTATCCTATTAGCCAACAAACTGGGCTTGTTAGAGATTGTGTTAGCCCATGGACTTGCTTCAAACACATGAATGATGCAAAGCAGTGGTAGATCATGGTGTTGGAATGTAAACCTTAAAAATCTCCTAGGAACATAACTCTAATTTGGAATAGCCTGTACGTAAGAGGTGGAAACTGTTTGTCCCTGACTTACTTGATCAAGGCCCCTTTCTGGAGACGCATTAGCACTGAAATGGCTCTAATAGTYCTAGACAGCTTTTGTTCTCTCTTCATCTCCTCCACCTTTAAGGCCCTTGATCACTCTGTGGTCACCCTGCCCCTTACCTGGTCTGGGGCACTGCTGACATTTCTCTTGTGCAAACGCAGGCAGCTTTTGTGGTGAGCACGTCCTATTCTCTCTCAAGGGCATTGTCCTCCTTTGTGGTCACTGTCTGAGCTTTAAATATTGCTGGCCGTTCCCAGCAGTAGCAGAGGCAAAATTGAAACATCTGTCTCATGCTATTTGTTTTCCTTCTGTGGATGAATTGGTCAAATCATTCACGCTGTAGAATAACAAACAATGGAGAGAGTGGTAATGGCTCTGGCAGTGGTGATCAGCTAAAGTGGGCAGATACATCATGGGACTGCTGCCTGCCAGCACCCTCTCTTGGGAAAATCAATGAGGAGATTGTGAAAAACGTACCTACGTTCTACCCTGTAAAGCAGCATTAATAAAAGGTTGAATAAAAACTATCTGCTAAAGAAATGGGAAGTGGACTACTGTGCATGCAGATGTCTATACTGACCACTGGTCGGGCTTCCCCAGCAGCAGTATGGTGTCTGCGGTCAACCCCAACCCGTGGGGCTGGAGTCAGCTACTGCTAGATAGAGAACAGGAGACCGGAAGCGTGGCATGCATCGACGCAGCTCCTGGGCTGTAGCCTGCATCCTGGCAGTTGCTTGCACTGCCCGTGGGGACGAGGGTCCTGGTGTAGCTCTGTCGTTTCTGAATCCCTCGCCAGTGGCAGTGAACCCTCTCGCTGACAAGCAGGCTTGTATCTTCCCATCCGGTAGCTGTAAGGCTAAAGTCAGCTTTGCCTGTGCATCGGGGAGCCCTTCCTTTGGCTGAATATCACATGTTCGCTCAGAACAAACCCTGCGCTGATGGGAGCAGGGGGCTGCCACAGAACAGCGCCTAGAAAAACAAGATGGGGCAACGACAGGCCACAAGCAGTTTCCAGCAAGAAGTCTGTGAGTTTCCCTGCAGCCCCGGCATTGGTGGCCCCGGTCAGGGCAGTGCCAGAGGAATGCTGCCTTCGCATGAAGCACGACTGACAGGGAGCTCTGTCAGAAGCCCTCTCGGCCCTCGGGCATGGAGCTGCTGCCGCCAACCCTGTGTCCCCAGAGCAGCGGTGACCAGGGGCTCTCGGGAGCAGCAGCTCACTGCTCTCCCGTTGCGCTGCAAGGCGTCCCCGAAGCGCACACAAACCTTGGGACTTTGATTCGTGCTGTCAGAAAGCTTGTTAGGAAAGGAGATCCTACCTCTTGCCTTCAGAAGGAGTTTGCCTTGTGCCATGGTGACACTTGATAGCCCGGTGGATCTTAAGGCCTGCTTGTGCTCAGAGATGCAGGAGAGAAAGCTCTGCCCAGAGTGTTTACCRCTGAGATAAACAGGATGGAAAACAGCAGATGAAGAGGTGCAGAAAGAGGCAGCGCCTTCCTCCCCTCCCTATGTGCTCTTGTGTTAATTGGTAACTCCTGCAAGAGCTAACGAGTGCGTGGACACTGCTGTCTTCCCCCTCATTCCTGTTTTGACAGGCAGGGTCACACAAGACAGAATTTTCTGGCTCAGTAGGTTTATTTAGCAGTCCTTATAATACAGGGTGGAAAGAAGAGTCCTCTCTGCACTCTGCTTTGCATTGATGTGGTGCCTGGGTGCTTGACGGAGCTGGAGGACAGAGACTTACTGTCATGGGTGACACCTGGTGCGGAAGGATGCTGGAAAGCTGCGTAATACCAAGCCAGAACGTGAAAGGCCCCGAAATACCAGATGACATTTGAAATGTTGAGAACAGGAGATTAAACCTGTTCTCCAAATAATGCTGCTCGCAACACGTGGATAAAAGAGATGAAGTGTTGAGCTCCGGTTCCCCTGCCTGCCTCGGCTTGCAACCGACAGCTCGCGCTGGGCTCTTTGGGATTGGAATCGTGCCCAAGGTCGTCAAAAGGCAGTGCTTGTCCAGYGAGGAGCTCTGACTCTGCGACTTCAAAGGTAAGGGGCAAGCTCAGTTTGTGTTCCTAATTCGGTCAGCTAAACTGGACTGAATTTGCACGCGCACCTTCATGTTGACGCTCTCCTAATGCCTGCAGGATCGCTGGAGCTGCGGTGACATCCTGGGAAAAGCTCCTGCGAATGCTTCAGAGGGTTTTCAGTCGAGTCATGGCAACTTAGTTGAAAAAGGTACTCTTCCCCCCACCATCATGTCAACAGCCAAACTTCTCCTTCCTCCCTCCCATCCTCCTCCTGAGAAGTTTTCCCTCAGTTTTGAAGGCAATAGGCTGGCACTCATGGCTCGCACATCCAAATGGCTTGGAGCTATGAAGGTGCCCTCTGCTTTCCCTGAGGGATGGGAGCTGAAGCGCAGGAAGGAGGTCATGGAAGGGTACTCGGTTTCTCTTCGAGGTTTTCTGGACAAAAGCAGATTTACTTGCACCGTGCAGCAGCTGTTCTGCTCCAAAGCTTGTATTTAGGGCAAGTGCATGTGTATTGAGCAGGAGCATCTAGGCTTGCTGTGCAGCACGTGGTGGGCTTTGGTGTGCTGCGTGAGCGCCATCCTGCTGCAGCTTCTCCTCCTCCCCATGCAGTACCGGGGAGGGTTCAAAACTGCGAACTTAAAGTGCTTAAGGCTTAGCAAATTGCCCCTGCTTTCCTCAGAAGGTCTCCTTTCTCCCCCCTCATACTTAAGCCCTGTGATTGAAAAGTCTTTTTCTAGCCCCTACCCAGAATATATAAATAAATTTGGAATGGCAGATCAATCCAGTAGGAGCTGTGCGGCTGGCATGTTATTGTTGCTTTTAATTCTGTTTAAACTTTAAAACAAATGCCATTTGCACTTCACGGGGAATATACTGTGAATGGTTGTGGGTGCTTTTTTCCCCTCTACGTTTTCTAGCTCAAATATAGTTTAGTTAAAAGAAGGCAGGAAATGTGTCATTTTCAGCAGTCTATATTTCTTCCACTTTTTAGTAATCTTCAGGAATTTACTTAAAAATACGGATGACTTAGGACCTTGATAACTTTTATGGTGAAAGGACTGTTAAAAATACTGTGGTAGGCTGGGAATGAGGGGTTGGTTAAAAAGTCATATTAAAAATATTCTCTTAATATTTTATAGAAGTTCTTTGGAAGATCAGAGGATTCCTTTAGTACCTCAAGGCGATTGCGGTCATTTGTAGCAGTTAACGGAAGTCCAGGGCTGCGGAGGGCTGTTCGGGGGTCACCAGTCTCCCTTTGCGACGCGGTTTCTGTTGCCTGTGTTGCCTTGTCGTGATTGTCCCTTTCGCACTTTACTCATCAGTGCATCTAGTTTGTGTTTTCTAACGACTGGATCTTGTTCCACTTCTGTTCCCTGGACTATGACGTGTCTGCTGTCTCTTGGGTGTGCGCGTGTCCCTCCAGCTCTCCCATCTTCCTGAGCAGTGCGCTAGCAAGCCTGCGGTATCTTTTTATTGCTTATTCCTGTGAAACCAGAGTTAATAACCAGAGCAATATGGTGAATGTCTGATTGTGCGCAGGTTTAAAACTGTAATTAAGCCATTCTTCAAGCTGTCCATCAAGCGCTCTCTGAATAAGAAGGGAAATTTTAATAGAATTATCTGTGTAATCTTGTTTCAGACTCTTCTTCCCTCATGTTTTCCTGCTGTAGTTTTAATTTGATTGCATCTGCTGCATACTTTAAACTTGTGCATCACCATATTTCAGAARTGCATTCTGGGGATAAAAACAGCCATTAATAGAGGCCAGGATAGCAGAGGCAATTAGATCTTATTATGGACAAATTACTGCATGGGATTTTTTTGTTTCTTTTAAATTAAAGCTGTCTTTAATTTAAAAATTAAGTCTCATCTCAAGCTGAAACATTGTGAAATTAATCTGTTGCCCAAGGGGATTTTGACATTTAACTCGTGATCGATGGCGCCTGTGCGAGACAGGCCGCGTCCATGAGCTCTGCGTGCACCGACCTCCCCGCTCAGGCCGCAAACTCCAATCCACCGGGAAGCAGCGCCTTCGGACGCTCTCTGCCCTGCTGCTACGGGCCCTGGCATTGCGCACAGCAGCCGGCGGCGCCCGCCCTGGCGCAGCGTCCTTCCCGACTCGCAAGACTGTGAATGGCCACGCACGGCTCTGCTCTTGGGGTTCAAAGCCCTGTCCGATGGCCCTGTGGATTTTTTTTCTAGGTTTTCATAGCAACTTTTGGGGGGTTGCATCTTGTCTTAATTTCTGCTGATGGTGGGCCTTGTGTTTCAGCAAGGAAAAAGCACTTTCTACCTCTTCCTGCCTTCCTGAAAACCCCTGGAGTGTGTTGGGTTTTTTTTTTGCTTGTTTGTTTTTCCCCAGCAGTCCCTTACTGCTGCAGTAGCTTTTTTTTATTTCTTTTTTTTCTTTCTTTCTTTCCTCTCCTCCTGTGAAGGCCAGATGGGTTTTCCCTGTCACTCATGCGATGTTGGTTTGCTCTCCGCCCTGGTGAAGCGTCTAGGAGGCAGTTCCTGGGAAAGATGCTTGGGAAGTTTGTGCAGTCTGAACCGAAGCTGTTACGGGGCCCGTCGAGGTGCTTCCTCTGCTGATCCCGGTGGCAGGAGAGCAGCGCGGATCAGCGTCTCCGCTCACTCCGCTGCTAAAATCAGAGGGAGCTCAACTCCACACAAATTAGCGGTCAGGGCTGGGAACCGGCGTACTGTCCTTCTTGCTGCTATTATCTGTGCTGATTGATGGCATCGTTTCCCAGCCAAAAGGGTTTATCGTCAGCAAAGGTTTCCCTGCTTTTGGAAATTAGCTGCAGCCCTCTGAGCCCAATTTTCCTCTCCATAGCTAGGGGCAGGGCCCAGAAGTTGTGGTGCTGGATATACGTGTTGTGTTTTGGTGATGCCRTGCATTAATTTAGCATCGGAGGTGGGACTGGGAATCTTTTTTTTCTGTGCAGGTCATCTCCATGTCCAGGCTGGAGAGCGGTGYGGCTTGTGGAGATGGCTGTACGCACACGGGTGATAACAGCCCGGCTGCAGGGTCCGTGCTTCCGCAGCCCATGCTGCGGGGGGAGCAGGGATGTTCGCATTGCCCCACGTGGGGAACGTCCTGGTTTCTGCTGCACAGAGAGAAAACGGAGTAGCCTGGTTTGGCCCTGCTCCCGCAGTGGTTTTGCCCGATCTCGTGCATGTGAGTGCTCCCCCCTTGAGGACGTCCTGCCCAGGGAGCCGGGGGCTGAGGACCCCATCCGAGGCCTGCTCGCCTGCGCGTACGTCGTGGGGGAAGAGGATGTGTGAGGACTGCCTGCCTGGTCCTGCCTGCACGCGACTGCAGGGTGCACGCCGAGTTTGGGGACAGTTTGCCTGGGAGCAGGATCTGTCTGCGGCCGGGTGAACCGCTCCCTGTTCCCAGGTCCGATCGCTGCAGCCTCAGCACCGCTGCCAAATCGCAGTGCCGCCGGAGCACTTGCTGCCCACGAGCACAGACAAGCGCTCACCTTGCAGCGCCTGTGTTGTGGGCCGATGGACCGGTCCTCCTCGGGAGAGCCGGCGGCTCTGTGCGCCTGTGCAGCAGGTCGGAGTGACCCCGGGGAGACCAGACCTGGGCCTGGCGGCAGTAACAGTGGTGATGCTGGCGCCGATAGCAGCGTTGCTTTGCTGGCAGGAAATGGGGTTGCGTTTATCAAAATATTGAGGGAGATAACCTGGAAACGAAGTGGCTTGTATTTTTCTTGCTAAAAGGTAAAACAAATTGCGTAGTGAGGAGAGGGCATAGATCTGCAGTCTGTCTTTCTGTGTTTAGTGGAGGTTGGTATCTGTCGTGCCGAAAGGAGACGTTCCCCAAAGGAACGCCAGGTACCACGTCTAGCAGAAGAGGCACCTTTCTGAGAGGGTAAAGGCTAGTAGTTTTTCTTTTCATATGGTTGTATTCTTTAAGTGTTTCTCAAAATGATACGGAGTAGGGTAGGTAATTGTAGGGTCTTGACATTGGAGTTATTTCCAGCATTAAAATTGACTCCTCTGTGTATTTTATTTCTATTTTAATTGTGCGTGGGTGGGCGCATGTGTGTTTTTATTACAAACTGTTAAGTGTCTGCATTGTGTTGCCCAGTCTGCAAATATGATGGAGGGTATACCCAGAGTAATAAAGAGGTTGAAAGCAGGTATGAGCAGATCATGGACTCAAGAACAGGTTTTCTTGGAGCAGCGAGGGTTTCGTGACTTGGATCTGTGTACGGTTCTCCTAAGCTGGTGACAGCTCTCCCTGTGCACATGAATTTCTGTTTCTGTTCGATGTTACAGTTGCCCTGTTCTCACCAGCTTTAAGTTTTCTGGGTCATTTGGTTCAATAGTGTAGAACTTTGACCTAGCTGTAACAAGTTCAGGGCAGTTGGGTTGTAATCTGAAAGATTTTGCAGAATCGAAGCTAATGCTAAGTTTCAAAGTGGCCTTTGGAAGCAAAAAGCAAAAGTGCTGTGAACTGCCCCAGGTGTTGCAGATGGGGGAGAAGGTAAAAACCGTCTATGCGGGAAAATTTTCTGCACAAAAAAAACAACAAAAAAGAAAACACACAAAAATGGCCTGGAGGGTGCAATCAGCGACATGTTGAGAATTACGTCTGGGTGGGTGTTTAAAGGGAATAATCAGAGTCTCTGCAGAGGAGCCGAGTCTGTATAAACTTGGAGGCCATTTTTCCTTAATGTGACGTGCAACGCCTTTGGTTCCAAACCCTGTCCTCCCTGCTCTCCTTTATGCCTTTTTCACCTAACTTCCTTTAATTTCTTCTTGGAACACCGTGCTTTAAAAGTTAATCAAAAGCAATTTACTGATTCAGTCACTTTTTTTCAGGCAGACCAGTATCGTGAGTCGCTGGTTTTAGGGAGGTGTGTTTTCCTTTTACTCGCCATATGCCCATCTCTCCTGCATAAACTCTTCTGTTATTGGTTTTGGTGCCAAATTAGGATAATTAAGATTTATGTTTCTGTATAAAAGGAGTTTTTCTTGTATTGTTGCCCATTCTAGGCTGTGTTTCAGGAGAATCTCTTCTATATATTCTATTTCTTCAGTAGCAATACCAGCGAAGATTTATACCCAGCAATCTTTTATGTTTTTCCAGGAAATTCCCTTGGTGTTCTGCTGTTTGCGGTGCTGTTCTGTCCTGCACAATGGAGCTGCGTCACCACGTCCTTAGATCAGGTTTGTGCCTTTGTGTCTGTGGAACGATAAGCCCAGGCTTGGGAAGACAGTTTGCAGGTGTGCTGCTTTCACACTGGCCTTCCGGAGCTCTCGGATAGCCAGGAAGTGAGTCTTTAATGAGTTGGAGTATTGGCCAAAGGGGGCTGGCTGGAGAGCTAATGCATGAGTGTGTTATCTCTGTCTAGATAGTAGTAGAAAAGGGGGGTCTTTTGGAGGAACTGGCCATCTGGCTGGTTTCTACTTCAACTTAAGTCACACTTCTTGCTTTTAGGCCTGCTTCATAGTTCTCTCTTGAACTGAGTCATAGAAATATCAAGTATAACATGAAGTGCCAGTAGAAGATGAGGCAGAAATTGTCTGTTCATCATTTACCTTGCTGATGTAATATCTCCTGCCTGTGCTTACTTTGACTCAGTGTTACAAGGAAAAAAAAAAAAAAAAGGCATGGCCTTTCAGTACAGCTTCCTTCAGCAAGACATCTGTCTCCATGTAGAACATGCTTTTAAAAATGCTTTGCAAGGAGGATATTCCCTTCCACTTGGTCTGCGTGTACGTTTTGTGTCAGAGGGCAGTGCAGGGTGTAATGACGTGCTGGGAGGCAGCTTTCCAGAGGAGATGAGGCACACTTCAGCTGTTCTTCTTCTCCGCATCTGCGCTGCCTTTGGTCTAGCTGCAAACGCTCAGCCAAGCCTCAATGTACATTTTTCCCCCTAGAGCCATGGCAGCTGCAGAGCCGTGCCTGTCCTCTGGAATGAGCATAAGGCAGGGCAGCAGAGGTCAGAAATGTTTCTCCAAGCATTTTCTTTGTTAGTATGGACCTTATGAAAGAGTATATAAACTGTGCAAATGTCAGTGGGACACAAAAGCAAAAGTTATATTCTCCTAATAGTTCGTGCCATTACTATGTCAATAAAGAATTTTAAAATGTTGGCATTTGTTACCAATAGGCCACAATTTTCCATATTTTCAACTATAAAATAGAGCATTGAACACGCTTCTACCTCAGAAGTCAGTTGCAGTAGATGCAGTTACAGCTCTGCTTCTGTGGCTTGTGGATGAGAAGCACAGGACAAGGAGCTGGCGTGCTGCAGCCCTGAATCCCGCCAAGGGCCTTGATTCACCCCTGCTCTCTTCCTCTGCCTGACTGTAGACTTTTTTTTGTTTTCCCTGGATTTTGGTCTTTTAAAAGCCTGTTGCTGGAGGAGGAGTCTGGAGAAATGTTCTGTGGGTGCTTCTCTGCAACGACAGCCCTTGATGGCTTGGGCTGTCCCTTCCAGACGGGCAGTGCTCTGCGCTTCAGCAGAGAGCTGGCAGAAGGACTGTGCGGTGGCCAGAAGTTTAGGATACATCTGCAGTGCTAAGAGGAGGAGCGGCTGTGATGTATACCAGCACCCTGAGCTAGCCAAAGTGATGGGGGACCCTCGGCATTCAGCACAGCTGCCACCGCGGACAGACGTGGCCCTTGGGTTCGCAAGCCGTGCCTTCAAGTGCTGTTCCCTCCTTGCAGCCCAGCCCTGCTCCGAGCTGCTGGTCGCCTGGTCGAGTTGTGCAGTTGGTGCCAGCTTCTGCTGCCTGAGGACCCTGTCTTTGGCCTTGCAGGGTGCCACCGGACCAGGCCCGAACTTGCTGTCCCTACGCCGCTGCTCAGAGGCTCCTCTTGACTCTTGCAGAGAAGCTCGTGCTGTTTCCAGGGGGTCCAGTTTTGAATCCAGAAGAATTCAAAGTGTCCCAGAAACAGCTGGCAGAAGGTAAATCACTTCTGGTAGACTTCGTAGTAAAATACTACCGTGCTCAGTCTTTTCTCTCTGATAAGAGTCTTCAGACCTGGGCTTCCCTGTCATACACTGGGTGGCTTTCTGTGACTTGGGCTGTGCCAAGGAAGGCATAAGAAAAAGATTTCTCTGGGCAGTTTTAACATGCATGATTTATCATATCTTTGAAATGAAAAGCCCAATTAATGGCTACAACGAAGGAAAAATGTCATATATTTCTAGCCCCGGATCCTCTAGAGGTAAAAGCTCTTTATCATCTGACAAAATATCAGCTGTGTGTATGCTAAAGGGGTCATTAAATGTGTTATAAGGTATTTAAAAGACCATTAAAGAAGAGGGGATTGGGTAGAGAGGGAGGGAAGAAAAATAGTATTGGAGGTAGGGAGAAAAAATGAGAAATGAGTGCATCAGTCAGAGAATCTGCATCTCCCAGTGATGGGATCTGGCATTAGCAACTGAACATATGTGCTGTGTTGCTTCTTCCAGCCTTTGAAAAGGTTGTTGTCTCTAAAATGCACAGGCTGTCTGCTTGTGGAGAAAACAGCTGGGATGCTGAACCTGGTATTACAGAGGCACAATTCCCTGGAAGGCCAGCTGCCATTTCTCATCCTATATTTAGGAGTTTGCCGTTTCTCTCCTCAAAGATTAAATTCTGTCTTTCCCTGGAGTTTTTTTCCCGTGGGTTTCATAACCCTCCTTCTTCCAGGAGAAGAAGAAAAACATCCTTTTGACTTCTCTCTAACAGCAGCAACCCACAGGGTGGGTTTTTAAGTGATGTTTAACATGCCCACAGCTCACAGTTTAGGTATCTCAGGGAAACACCTGTATTCTGTTTACCTTTACTCCTTTTCGCTATGCGTGTGGGCGTGAATCTCTTGTTCCTCCTGCAGAGGCTGAATCCATGCAAAGTGGAATGAGATCTTCCATGATCAGAAGAGCAGTAAAAAACTGATCTTTCTGTGTTGTGAATGAGTACACTGTGCGCGTAACAACAGAGAACATTAACCCTATCTGTGTAACAGGGTGCTGTGTGTGATTATCAGCTTTTTTGCCAGAAATAATCAATTTCAAGCTTGCAGAAGTGAAATGCAGAAGGAGCTTTAAACCAGCAGAATCAGGACCATAGCTTCTGCATTTCTAAAGTGTGCAGTGCAGATTAAGAAAATGCTGTACTAGTGTGCTGGGGCTGCGGGTGTACATGCCCGGAAACTGTGTGTACATACACACACACACACACACACACACGCATGCACGCATTGTGCCCCGTGCCTCGCTGGCACACAGTGATTGGGATGGGTGTGCAGATGTTCATGCAGAGGCCAGCAGGCACGTGTCCTGGTGCATGCCGGTTACCTGCCACATGCATGAGAGGAGGCAGCCTGTGTATCCAGAGAGGCTGAGATGAATTTGTATAGTCATGAAAGTACAAACTTTGCTTAATTTTGAGTTGAAACTTAAACTTCCTCTGATTTGGTGGAGATCTTTGAATATTCTTCAAAAAGTCTTCTGAAATTCTGACTCTGTATCATAGTGTGAAACTGGATAATTTCATGTGCTCTGTGACTTGTGGGTGAAAGCTTTGCTCTGGAGGCTATGCTGCTGTAAACTGGCCTGTGTCAGCTGAGTGTTGCTGGTTTGCACTGAGAATCTGAAACACAGGCAACAGTAATGCCGTTGCATACTGCTGTGTTAGGCCAGTGCTTTTTGGTCATTGGCATTTATTTCTAGTCACGAATGCTTCTTTAAAAAGTTGATGCTTGGATCTCAGTGGGGGCAATAAGGGCTGGAAAAGAGACGAGGAAGTTGAGAGTGCCAACACCAGAGCCAGTTTTCAGACCCTGCACAAGGCCATACTCGTTAGCATGGATTTCTTACACCCCATGGAGTGTTCTGACAGCGAAGGGCAGGAGTTTGCACAAGTGTTCCTGTACATGCCTGTGAACTGCCTCAGCTTGTTTTCCTCTTGAATTTGCCAGAGAGAGGGAAGAGTAGACTGAGATGTTGAAAGATTAACTGCACCAGCTTTGCGAACAAGTGTGCAGAATCCTGTTCTGTAGCAACTAGCATAGGCTTCCTCTGCTAGTTCCTCTTGGGCTTTCAAAACAAGACTTTCAAAACCTTTAGAAATATGTATATATTTTTATAGGAGAGCTGCTAGAAGAACTGCAAAACATTAAATTGTTTGTCACTCCCAGGGCTGCTTCAGTCAACTTTCATGTTCCATTACTACATGCTCAGCTAATACGGTGTTCTTGAGACATCACTGATATCTGTGGAAACGTGCTGTGTCTGTGCAAAGGCTACCAAGTTAGAAAGTGAGCCTAACTGGCGTGGTGGGACCAGCTTGTGAAGTCCAGTGCATGTGAGGTGCAACGGAGTGAGACTGCCAATTCTCACGTGACATTAGCCTGCTATTAGTCTTTGTGCAGAAATGACGCTTCACTGATGGGTGCTATCTGTGCAAGAGGACAGAGCCTAGCTCTCCATGTGCATGAATGTAAAATGCTGCCTTTTCTGGTCTGCCGTACTGAACGCCAAAAGAGCAGATCCAGGAAATGTCAGAGCTACCTGCTTTTATCTGTTCATATTAGTAGATGGCAAAGTTAGAAGGGATCATCGTGATTATCTAGTTTTACTTCCTGCAAACATGGGCTATAAAACTTGACCCAGCATTTCCTGTGGTGCTGGGGACTATGTAGTGGTTTTCTTTGATGACTTTTAATAAAAAGTTTGCTTCTAAACTGTATTCTTTCTTCCTGCAGAGCTAATTTTTTGCCCTTAGTAAGAGGACACCAATCTGTCATTCATCCGTTTCCAAGGCTTTGGCTGAACCATGAACTGCTTCAGAAGCACCTAAGTAGTTTAGAAAGTCTGAAGTCTTACTTTCAAGAGCGAGTATCTCTTTTCAGAGTCACAGGATCTGATTTTTGGAGGTGCTAGACAGGCTGCGAGACCAGAGTGGCAGGTGTCAGTCATCCCTGAAGACTGACCTCCCAATTCTCTCATTTCTGAATACAGGGCTTCCAAAAGTATCACTTCTTCTCCAATGCAGGTCTCACCTGCAGCTTGCGCAGACTCGGTGGTTGCCCATCACCCAGACTGTGTCTACAGAGTAGATCTTTAAACACGTAAAAGATAGTTTGGTGCTTAACTCCCAGACTGACTCTTACTTGTCATTTGTCTTTTCCCTTGAAATGTTTGGTTCAACCTGCTGTTGCTCCAGAAAGGATCTGATGGATTCTTAGGAGAAGTGAAGGATAGCAAGTAGAATGGATTAATTAGCTGTCAGAACTAATTAACTGCCAGAAATAATGGAAAATACTGGCTTCCTCCAAACATCTAAATCTTCCTGTAAGATACACTTTAGTTAAGCATGTATTACTGTGCTTGTGAGTGCAGGAGTAAGTGGATGGAAATTCTCTGCCCTCAATACCAGGAGGTTAAATGGGATTATCCAGCAGTTGCCGCCAGCCTGACAAGCTAGTTGTCAGTCAGTTGCGAGGTTTTATGCTAGTGCCTGTCACCATAGCAGCCGGAGCACCCTGCGTACAAAATCAATAGTAATTGCAAAATCCCTGGTGGACTTGACACCTTGACACGGGTTTAGGAGCCGTGTGCTAGGGAAAAGCGTGTCTCCCAGGGTTCACTCTCGGAGTAATGGAGATGTTTGTATTGCTGTTGCTCTTCTGCTTCAGTTACATGTGGCTTTTTCATCAGGCTTCCCGTGCTGTCTTCAGAATCTGACTCTCCTTGTTTGCTGCACAGCTTATACTGTGACACTGAGGTTATTTGGTGGGTAATTGTGGCCGAATCCTCCACACGCAGATGCTCTTAACTGTGCAGTAAATATGGTTCATGGCTCAGAGCTGATTGAAAGTCTTCAGCTGCTGCCACCTTTGTACTGCTGCTGAGGTTTAACGTTTACCTTTGACATCTAAAATTTACTCTTCCATGACCCTCATTTATCTGCGTAGAGAGCACACCGTGYATGACAAGACTGGGCAGATGGTGACGGGTCAGAAGGCTTGCAGGTCGAAGCACTTGTCTTTGAACATCTGTGCTGACCCAAGGCAGCTCGGTGAAATACACCTTCTTCCTTTATAAAAACAACATCCCCTCCCCAAAGGTGATGTTGCTTCCCTTTAGCCCAAGATGCTGATTCTTCTCTGCATCATCTCCAGCTATTTCTTGTCTGGACAGAAGCACTCGCTTATAAAGATGCTGCTTTTTCAATTAATGTGGATTTTATGTCACCTTGTGTGGTTGTAGAGAAGCAGGCTCCAGAAGCCATGACGTCGTATGATGTCAAGGGATCCAGTTGGTGCCGAAGCCCCGTCCTGGTGTTAGGGCACCTGCCATTCTGTTCCCAGCCATGTCTCGAGGAGAAGGCTGAGGAGGCATTGCCATGTGGCTGCCCCGTCCTTACACAGCTCAAAGGCACTTGTCACTGCGGGAGGCGGGAAGGTGGCAGGGTGGGTGAACCTTCACTCTGTCCCGGTCCAGCTGTTCTTAATGTCATTCAAGTGTGATGTGCCCTTTTTTCCAGAAGCATTTCTCTCTCAGATCTGTGCACTGTTCAGTTCAAAGCTGACAGGTAGAATTTACACTTCTAATACAATTACACTGTAGACACTATACATACTTTTGTGGAAAAATCTGGTTGCCAAAGATAAAACATTCTTTGCAGGGCAGCAGTTAACAATTAAAGAATAGAGTCTTGCACTGTTTCCTTGAGTACTCTTTTACCAACTGTGTTGTTTGGCTATTGTCGCTTTTGTGGCTAGAGCTGCGTTGGTGAAAGATCAAGAACTTGAGTATTTTTACCTTATTTTAATAATGAAAAATTCCTGTGGCTCTACCAGTTTGTATTTTGTTAGCTTTTATGCCCATCCTTTGGCTTTGATTAGGTGACTTACCAAATCTGAAGCTTTCTTGCTTGCTCACTGGAAGTAGAGGGAGGGTTGCTTTCTTTAAAGTCATGTTTTTGGTCAACATTAACAAGGCTAGATGGAACACCTCTTGCACAAAGCACTGCGGTTTTTTGGAGACTTGCATTTGTCTGCTCCTTTACTTTTTGTCGAGTCGTTATTGTCAGCCCTGCTTCCACCTACTCTGATGTCTGATGCCAGTTTCTGCCTGGGGCTGCTCTTAGTCTAGCAATCACGCGGAGGGCCTGCTGCCCAGACAGTTGCTCATCTGCTTATATCAGTGCTTGCATTTCCCACTCTTCTCTACCCTTCAGCTCGTTTCTGGAGAGGTCTGGGTCAGCAGAGGGGGACTCTGAGAACAGGGTTTGGCATCTGTTGCCCGGCATGGTGTGCTGTGGTTACCCTGTGCTGTCAAACATGGATGTTTTCCTTTTCAGTAGGGTTGTGCATTTGCTGTGCAACGTCTGTGCATGGAAGAAAGCAGGACAGCTACATGGACAAGTAGTACAAGTGGTTCACGAGGTGCGGAGTAAGAGGGAATCACCCTCAGGCTTCCGTGGGAACTGTGCTTTAAATCGGTGCTTTTGAAAAAGCCCCGGAGCAGAGGAGCATGGTATTTATGGGCTCCTCTGGAGCGTGCTCCGCTGGGGTGTTCACAGGCTCATCTCACATGAGCAACGCCTTTCCAGGGCCCTCCCCGTAAGTCCTGTTCACATTCTGCCAAAGGGGGCAGCTCGGGACTCGCTGCTCTGTCGTGGCAGATCCTGACGACGTTTCTCCTCGTTTGGCAGCAGCAGCACGGGGCTCTTACGGCCTGTGCCACAGATGGGCTCTCTGGGCACAGCACATTTATAGCAACCTGTGGGTGCTCAGGGCTTTTCTTTCCCTGAATAGCTTTTCCTGAATAGTTCCATTTTTGGACACCCCTCAGAAATAGAAAAATTCCTTAAATTCATCCCCATTCTTAATCCAAATTAATCTGTGCATGTAGACAAGTCCTCAGGCTACAGTCTTTTTCCTCCTTTTGCTTTCGCAGCTTTGTAGCATCTGGGCAGAGTTAATGAAAGTGGACGTCCCTGGTTTTTAAAAGCTCTGTTCTCAGGATTATACTCTTCTATTGTCAAGTTAATAAAATGTTCCGGTTTTGATGTCCTTCCCTTGCTAAATTGTTTATGGGTGACTGTAGAAGCCTGCTCCCCCCAGTCTCTTCATTCGCTTCCCCTCCCCATTATGTCTCCTCTTGTGAGATGACAGATACACAGTGTCAAAGCCACGGAGCTGTTTAAAAAGATAATGGGTTTGGCAGAAATGGGCAGAGCTGTAGCTTTTTAGCATGTAGTTTTATGGACACAAGTATAATAAAGAGAGCTACAGTAATTTTTATGCTTGGGTTAAGTTCGTGATTGAGCAGCCCTTATCAGAGTGGAGACTTCTTGGCCCTTCAATAAAGTTTAAAGGCTGTGACTTTTGGAAGGAAGAAATGGGGCTTTGGGGCCAAATTGAGATTCTTTAGAGAGGTGTGGTAGGACTAGTATACTTACCCTGCTTTAATCCAGCAGGTTTGGATGACTGCAGCAGTCACAGGAGCTGCACATCGAGCTTCAGAGGGTCTTAGAGACCCAAATGCAGCCATAGCTGGGCCTGTACCCAGAAGTACTTGACACCCGCAAGAGCCAACCAGCAGAGAGCATGAAACCCTGGTACTGTTAGAGCCACTGAGGTCTCCTGCTGAGCTCAGCATCACCAAGACTTCTGGGCTGAAGCCGCTGACAAAGCCGGATGCAGGGAAGAGGAGATGTGTTAGAGAGATAGCTGCTGCTGCCTCCACCCACCCCAGACACTTTCCTGGGGACTTCCAGGCATATTCTTAGCTTGCGAGCAGCAAATTGTGCAGTGAACTCAAACTGCTCTCCATACACCTGCAGCTGAAAACAGCCCGAACTGCTGCAACAGCACAACCAGCTGCTCCAGAGCGGCATCCCAAGGGAGCAAGAATCACTGCTAGAGCAGTAAAAAAGGTAGGACCACCTTTATTGATTCAGTTGCCCTTGAAAAGAGGACCCCCCACACGCCCTGTTCCTTTTATTTAAAGGAAAGTGCTTGATGCTCTGCTTTCTGCTGCTTGTGGTAAAAGGGCTGGAATGTAGGAATCCTACATTTTAATGATCTTTTTCCCTTTATATCTGGTGTTTGGAGGGTAACTTTTACTACAGAAGGAATTTAGAGGCTGCTCATGCAGTGTAGGCTGACAAATTCCCAGGTGATTTGTGACAGCTTCCAAGGAGCTTGCACAGTCTCCTGAGTGCCTTCAGACAATGTTGATATTTCTAGAAGAGCCAGGGAGTGTTTTTTTTTCTTTTATCTCTAATTTTAAAACCTTTTTTGCTCTTAAAGAAAAAAGGGGCGGAAGACAATAGGCATCGTGCTTGTATGAGGACACATGCAACTGAGAGGAAACCAAGCCATCATCAAAGATGCGCAGAGGCGGTACAAGGTAAAAGAGACCTGGCCCTGCAGAGGGGGACCTGGTGAATGCAGCAGGCTTGGGGTCCTCTGAGGTGTTTTCTCACCTAGAAGAGCCTCGCTGTCCAAACTTGGGCTGCCCGTTTCTTTTAGGTGCATTGCTCACTCCTCCACAGCTGCCTCCATTGTTCTAAATGCAGAAGTTACCATTTTCAGGGGAAGTATGTAGCAACCCCCTCCCACATCCAGCACTTGGTAAAACTGGAAAGGAAAGGAGTTAAATTGCTCATTGGTCTTTAATTTGAAGCAGATTTCCAGTTTGTCTTCTGAAGATGTGAAATAAGCAGGGTTAGATAAGCTGTAGAGGACGTGGACAAAAGGCCATAAATTACCATGTGGCAGAGGTAGCAGTGTCATATTTCACATAAGCAAGAGCCGCAGTTTAAGAAATGATAGGGGGGTTTTGTTTGTTTCTTTTTTTGTGTGTGTTTCAAGATATAAACAAACTAGCTGAGTGAATTATTGGCCTTCAGGCGGAGAACAGAATATCTGATTGCTTTTTTGAAGCAGTGTTCAGCAGGAGCTTTGCTCCGCATTCTCCTTTGCTGGAGTGAATGGAGGCATTCAGCTGTACTCTTGCTCTTGCCTGTGCAGCTCCGCGCAGGCCTTGCTTTCCCATTCCTGCACAGCACACACAAACCTGCACTGGTAGAGGCCCTACAGCAGCTGCAGGACGAGCCTGGGGCACTTCAAAATCATATCGAGAGGCGTTTGCCCCAGAGTAACCAACAGCTCCACGGTTCAGGGAACGGGGTGGCCACGAACCAAGTGAGAGCTGCCACTGAAATGCCAAAGTGACTGGTGTCTCAGGCTCACCAGAGCAAAGGGCAGAGGACTTGATTCCCACTTCCTATGCACAGAACACTTCACTGGCTGGGATGTTGAGCACTTCTGGTAATGGATCCTGTCCTAAAAAGGTGGTAACACCGGGGATAGTTTCCTGCAGTCTTTCACCATGAAAAGAGTTTTGCGGAATTGCAATTTGGGATTGCCAGCACTCGACACCGCAGTTTACAGAAATGACCAGGTGTATTGCTGCTTCTGTGATACATAATGAGCCTTTTTGATCTTCAAAAGAAAAAATAAAATCATGAAGGCCAAGAAACTGAAGAATCCAAGAATGCTCTGCTGTTCTGCACCAATCCCTTCCTGCTCTCTGAGTTAAGACCGCAATAACAACAGCTTCAGCAGCTGCAAGGGTCACGTTACGGCGTCTGCTTATACTGACATGGACAAGCTTGGGCTGCCTGCCGTGCTCATGCTGGCTTGCAGAGAGAGGAGGCAGCCATTCAATAGCAATCCGTCAGTCACTGATGGGTGTCTGAGTGTGGAGGAGGTGGAGGAATCCACAATGAGAGCAAGGGAGGGGGGAAGTGCCCTAGAACTGGGTTTCTGTAGCTGTGTGAGCCCTGCCTTAGCCCGGGGGGGAGCAGCAGCAGTGGTGAGATGAAAATCCTCAGATTCTGTGGGCAATCACAAATCAGCCCTTCTCTGGGGCAATGTGACTAGAGGAGTGGTCTCTCTTCAGGGACTCTGCAAGATCTAGGTGGTGACATTCTGGCTCTGGGGTTTTGTTTCTCCATTTGAGGAGCAGCGTGGCCCAGTGCTGGAGCTGAGAGCTGAGGCTGGTAGGCTTTGTAGGCAGCTTTTCTGAAGAGGAGGGACGCAACGTCATTTGGGATGCCTGTGCTCTCTTCTCAGCTTTGTCACTGACATTTCACATCGCTGTTAAATCACTTACATTTCAGGGTCTCATCATGAGAACTGCAAGCTGTCTCTTCAGGGGTGCAATCCTGGATTAGCATTTGGAAAGCTCTTTGGGAAGACCAGGTTAGAGATGAGGCAAGTGTTTGCTTTTTGTGGCCGGCCGTGTGCAGCAGGGGCTGCCGGGGTGCTGCAGTCCCCGAGAAGTGGCTGTGCGAGACCTCCCCAGCCCTGGGGCTTGGGCGCTGAAGGCAGGTGGGGGCAAAGCCCGTCACGCTGCTCCTTCGCCTGCTGTTTGCCTAGGTAAAACCTGATTGTTTTCAAAGCTCTTCTAATCAGCCTCGTAGGCTTGGACTGCCCGGGACAAGACTCTTCATATTTCTCAGATGTGGGGGTTTTGTTGCAGCTTTGCTTGAAAGATCCAGCAGGCGCTGTGGCCCCAGGGCGCAGGGGGCTGCGGGCAGGGGGCAAGGATCACTTCACCCTGGCAAGCTGTAGCAGCAGTGGCTCTGTGTGTCCGGGCTTGCAGATGTGCGCTCACTTGTTTACTATGCCATTTGCTCTGACAGGCACGGAATGCTTTCTTAATACAGTATCACGTTTTTGAGGGGCAAGATCTTAGTTCAGCTGCAGCATGAGCGTTGGAGTCCAGCTGTGGCTTGCTTTTTGTCCAGCACATACTCAGTAATCCATCCTGCTTCTTTGCAGAAGAGTGGCTCTGAGAACAGAAGGGACTCATTCTCCGTTTTCATACATTTTAAATCCCCAAACAAACACACTCCCATTAAGGACAAGGACTCTGCTAATAGGTAATTAACCCAAAATACTTGCATCAAAGATATCTTGCATAATCTTGGAATAAGTTGATGAAACTCAATCTGTTCCGAGGATGAACATCCACCCCATTTTTGTTTGCTTGTAGCGTTTACTTATGTGCTGCATTTGCTATTGCTTTTGTACCTTCCTCCCTCTCCAAGGCATCAGCGAATGCATGAGGCCATATATGCTTTTTTTAAAAAGGAAACTGCTTGTCTTGTCTCCACTTGGACATGTTCCTTGGCTTTCACACTCACTGGAACTAGATTGATTTCAGAGATCAGATCAATATGTTAGATCTGTACAAGCGTTTGAATAGGGCTGAATTTGGAAGCTTTGGGGGTTGGTTTGCAAAGTGACTGTTGTGCTAAATCATTATGTGTATGCATGCACACACAGTTTGTCATTCTGCGTGTGTGTTGCCTAGATCAAATCTTGTTGTTGCCTTACCAAGGGAACAGGGAGATTGGATGTGAATGTATTTATGGCAGGATTATCCAGCTGCCTCTTGGTTTTCAGTAAGAGAATAGCATACTGATTGTAGGCAAAGAATAATCGGAGCTGAGCACAAGTAAGTTGGGGGCGAAAAGCGAGGATCTAAAGCCTGAAAAAACATCCCTAGTCTTAGTGGATTCAGGATGATTGTGCGGTCAGTTGGGTGGCTGTTCTTAGCTGAGAATGAGGTCCTGATGTACTCATTACACGTGCTCTGCATCTCTGGCTTTCCTTATGCCTTCTTCCATGTCAGAGGGGCTGGATTTCCTCTTCACGGGCTGCTTGGATCTAGCATATAAACCGCCTCCATGTTCACGAGTGGAAGCCTTGCTTGCAGGAGGAGGAGGCGGCTCTACCCCAGGGGAGCGTGTTGGCACATCATCTTCCGCCTGCCGTAGGGTTGCCGGAGCCTCCCCCCYGCCGGCAGGTCCTTGCCTCCAGAGCAGCTCCGTGTCTGAATGCGGCTGCGCATCTCTCCACGGGGATGCTCAGCCCCTCGGCACTGCTGGGATATATAAATGCTGAGAGTGTTTGGCCTATATTGGCTTCTAGTTGTCCTTTGTGCCTTTGGAAAGTAGACGGAAACCTAATGGAGGATTTTTCTTGTTGCAAGCCTTGAGTTTCATTTGTGTTCTGCAAATATGGTTGTTTTTAAAAGGTAACCGTTCACAATTCTTTAATGGGTTCAGACTGGAGAAGCTGTTAACAGGCTGTGGTGAATGCAGCTTGTTTGGTTTGCCTGTTGGTAAATGAAAAGGGGAAGGGCTGTCTCATACTGCAGGGAGAAGATTGCCTGGGCTTATCAGCAGAGATAATAGATTTGTACGAAGAACTTGGCAGCCTCTCTTCTGGCCTCGGCGCAAGCATCCAACAGTGACTCAGCCCTTCTAGCAGCGAGCTCCGAGGTCACTTGCCATCGCTCTGCTCCGAGCTCCGCGTCTTGCTGTCTCGCAGAGCCCGCGCCTAGGAGAGGTAATCTCACAGAAATGGAAAAAAGGTCACACGAAATCCCACTTTATTACCTGCCTCAGTGGGTCTCCGTCACACTCCTACTCGGCTGCTGGAGAGGCGTCTGCAGAACGAGTCTGAAGGAGACCTCAGCCTGGCTCATATGTCTAATTGATGTTGCTGTGAAATTACAGCCCTGCGCATTGCGAAAATGCAGCATGCTGCTGCGAAAGCATGCAGGGTGTTGTCGGTTCGGGCCCTGGCTTCGCCGCAGCGAAGGAGGGCAGGTAATTACCGAGCCGTAGCAGGGTCGCGGTTATGGCTGTGGGCTCGGACAGCTGCTGACCTTAGGCAGCGTCTTCAAACACCTGAGAGGCATGATGCAGAGAAAACAGTCAGGACCCTGCAGAGCTTGGCAGATATTAGCCCTGGACCTGGGATCCGGGTTCAGCAGGAAGAGGGAGGAAAAAATCACGTTAGAATTATTTCCAAGTCCGTTCTGATCAGCTTCAAAGCTGCTGCTGGCTGCTGTGCAGAAGCGGGACTGGCGCTGCACTAGCACACACGCTTCCCATGTGCTCCGTGGGGCTCGCGTGTGTACTCGCTGCGCATCCAGGCCGCGAGCAGAGGGGGCAGGCAGATCTGGTCCGTGTCCCTGCCCCCTGTCCCCCGACCCTTCCTTTCAGCCCTTGCTGGGTCTGGGGATGGCGACGCTAGGGCTTACGGTGGCCTGGGCCTGCGCCGGCACCGCGCTGGCTGCGAAGGGGCTTCGCTAGGTCGGGCCTGGCCGTGCCGTGGCCCAGGGAGAAGTGGGGAAGGGGCCTTTGCAGCGTGCTCTTTCAGGAGTGAAGGGTGGTCATGGTGTTGGGGGGGGAGGGCTCCATCCCTGGGGTGCTACCAGGCCCCAGCTGTGCCGGCTTTTGTGCGATAGCAGCAGGCGAACGAATGAAAACCTTGGCACGGTTGATGGCTCAACTGGTTCTGGTGGAGGTTGGTACCATGCTGCGGGTGACTCTCCTGCTCTTACTACTTGCAAGGTTAAATGACAAGACAACAGGACAAATTTCCATTACCTTGTGGCCATCACTCAGTATTACATTGCCGTGTGTTTGGCTGTGGTCTGGGTGCCCGGGTGTCACCCGCGCACTCCCTGGTGTTTGAGGGGAGCAGCGGGGCTGCGGGGTCGTGTAGCTGTGGCTCTTCTGATCACTGAGGATGAGGATCTGCCGAATAAAAGGTCAAGGTAGAGCTCAGCAAACGAAGAGTTTTCTGCTGATTCTGTGGCTTGGCATGAGGCGAAGCCAATGGAGAGATGCTTCCTTGCACCCTGCGCGGTCATTTTTACCAGAGCTGGCAATGAGCAGCGCTCGGTTCAGTTTTACATACGTTTTTTTGAGTAGGCAGCATAGAGAATGAGGCTGGAGACTATTTCTAGTCTTCCCTAAAATTCTGGAGTTGATTTCACTGGTACAAAGTGGTTGCAGAGTAGTACTAAACCAAAATGAGTGTTTTGCATTTGGTTTGCAGTGCACTAGGTCACGGTTTAAGCTATGCAGCAGAGGAGAACTTCATCCACCCTTTACAGTACATGGTGAAATGCGTCTCTTATTTCAACGATGCTCAGCAGTTGCTTAAGTTACATGCAAGAAGGAAGAATCTGCTGTAGTTGAGTGACGTTTTGAGGAAATTTATATCGAGGGGGAAGTGAGAGTTCAAAGTGAATCAGAAATGAAATGGAAGTTTAAAGCTGTTGACACTGACATGCTTTGGCTAAGAAACGACTGCATTTAGGTTGCGCCTATAAACCCTTCAGCAATTTGGTCAAGGAATTTGCAAACCAGCCCGGAGCTCTTGCTCTTTCTTGTCTCATTAAGAGAGAGTTGCACGATTGCTTTTTCCTTCTACACCTCCCTCTGTGTAATAAACCTGTTCTCTGACTGCTTAAAAGCCTGCGCGATTCTGTTGTCTTGGAGTCGGAATGACGCTTTTAGCTTGACGGAGCCCTTTCAATTAAGTCAGTGGAGAAGAACTGAGCAAGATAAACACAACGCTTTGTTTAATCAAGCTAGGCTCCTGCCTGCGACGTAGCAGGCCAGTATCTGCTTGCCTGAGAGCAGAAGTAGGGGGCCGGGCTGCTGGGCGCAGGAGCCTGGCGCCTCCTCTGCGCAGGGATGGGTGGCTGCGGTGTCGGGGGGGGAGCGCAGCATTTGTTCTGTGGGCTGGGACCCCCCTTGCATCGGCATTTTCCAGGGTGTTTGGTCCAGCTGCTCTTCTCCGCAGGTCTGCCAGCAAAAGAGCTGATCCAGGCCAAATTCAGACTTTGGAGCCTTTTTTTTCCCGTCTCCTCTAAAGCCACCCTGCATCGCGTGGCAGTAAAAGCAGGGCTGACCCTGCACATTGCTTGCTTTCCTCCGGCACCTGTTCCTGGCCACACCAGGACGCTGCTCCCCAGCGGCTCCTCTTGCAGGAAGCCAATTTCAGCGTGTTTGTGCTACGGGTGTCACATCCTGGTGTCACAGCACGGTGCAGAAAATCTCCCCTGGGCCCCTGAGGGGTCGTAGCTGTTGTTCTTCTGTTCTTCTGGAGCCGATCATTTGTTCTTCATCATTCTTTGTGGCCCCTTCTGCAGGTGACATTCACATACTTACACGCATAATTACACCCACAGGTGAATGTAGAAAAAATCCAGAGCGGCTCCTGAAGCAGCATTACTGGCTGAAGAGCGAAGGCTTCTGCATGTGGAGGGCGGCCTCACGGCGTGGTTGGGAGGTGTGGCGAGCCTCTAGGAGGGAGGGATTTTTTTTCCTGGCGTTTTTGTACACGGGGCACGGCACTGCAGCTTGTTTTAATAGGCTGCTGCAGCTATTGCTTTATTAAAGCAGCTACTGACACATCTAGGAAGATTTGATCACAGTGAATTTAGGGAAGCAGAGGCCTGTCTTCTAAGGCAGAAATAAAATTTCTATTAATTTTGGTGGGAGAGAGGTTTTGCGAGAGCTGTGCCAAGTCCAATTATTCACCATCTCGAACACTCGGCGCTTCGGCACATCAGTTATAAACATGTCAGCTCGCAGCGGGTGGGGAGCTGTTGCATTTAAGGAGCTGTTTTGGAAGCCAGGTTGCCTCAGTTCYTGGAGCCTGGCTCTATCATTAAAAGTCACTTAGGACTGGCCTTTTTCCCTGGGGGCTCAGCACCCCTAGCTCATGCCAGGACACTCATGCTGGCAGACACAGTCTGTGTTTTTCTCCATGCTTATTCAGAGATGGGCACAGGCTGCATCAGTAACTGTTCTCTCTCGTGGTTGTTGCAATATATTACTTCTCCTCTTGTGTTGTCTCCCCTGCTGTTGTCCAGTTTAAGCTTGGTTTGACCTTTTTGGCCCCGACACTTTACTCCGAGGCRGAGGGTGCCCAGATGCGGCTGCGGAGGGACGTGGCTCTGCTCTCGGCCCTGCTGCTGCAGGCAGGGCGGGCAGCAGCGCCGGGACCGCCGCTGCCCTGGCCTCTCCTCCACACGCAGCGTGGGGATGAAGAACAGACATTCAAGGGGCCTCACTCCTCTCCCCTCACTTATAAAAATTTGGGCCAAGTTGGGCAAGTTCAACACTTGGTGTGAACTGGGGGGGCCACCGTGATCCACCATTGATCTCTGGCCCAAAGGCACCTATTAAAGAGAAATTTCCCTTCCGCTGTCAGCAGTGTGCTCTGGCGCAGCCCCGGGGTCTCTCCAGCCTCCCTCTGCAGCGGCATGAGTTTCGGCCATCAGGGTCACCGTGACAAAGGTGCTTTGCCCGGCACTTGCTCTGCAGAGGGCAGTTGCCTGTGGAAGAGGGGGAGGACAAGCAGGGCTGTGAGAAGGCAGGTGGACGCCAGCGTCCCTCGGTCAGCGCCGTGCCTTCTGCAAGCCCTGCGAAGGGTTGCTGCTTTTGTTGGGGTTGTGGAACGAGCGCAGAAGGGAACGACTCTGGGAAGCCCAAGGGGGGGTGGGTTGTATCTGTTAAGCTGTCTTGCTGTCACGGGCTGTTCAAATGCCTGTACTGAAAAATAGTCTTAAAGCAGAAAATCTGCCGTTTTCTTCAAAATACAGGTCAACCTAATTTCTGCAGTTTTGAAGGCTCCCTCTTCTTCCTGCAGTAACATGTGCTCAGCACAGCATGTTTTTTTTCCTTAAATTTTAACCTAATGTGATTCATTAGTCAAACAAACAGTTTGAGGAACAATAACAGCAATCATGTAATCTCAAGGTTTGTATTTTTTGTTCTTAGCAGTATTAAGAGATGTAAAAGTATATGACATGCAAAGAGAATGCTGACTATTAGATGATTTAGCTCAAAGTGAAAGCAAATTAAATGGTTTGTCTAATCGGAGTGAATCTCCTGCACAGCACTCGCTTTTGTTTGAGTTCAGAGCTTGCTTTAACCTCTTCGGCGTCGCGGCAGAGGCTGAGCTGCCCTGGCTCTGGGGGCTGGTGTGGGGTGCTGCTGCTCCTCACGGCGCTGGCCTGGGAGGTGGCACCGCGCGAGGGAAGAGCTAGGGCGGCTGTCCTGGCAACGGTGGCGGCACGTGAGGGCCTCGGGATGCCCCGGGCCGGAAGGGGAGCGCAGCGGGGTCCCACGGCCCCCGCGCCTCTCACTTGCTTTTGGGCATGTCCCAGGTTGCGGCTCCTGCGGCTGGGCTGTGGCCACAGCTGGGCTTCATCCCCGGTGCCAAGGGCTGTGTCTGTCCCCAGCCGCTGCAGGACGGGCCACGGTCGGTCCTTGGGCGCAGAGGTTGGTTCAGGTTCGCCAAGCTCCCGTAGCGGGAACAAATAGGGAGAAGCTTCCTCAGGACTTCAGGAGAAACTCAAATCCGTGGCCTGTAGGAGATGGCATTAGTGACAGGGTAATTATGAAGATGAGCACGCTGTGGAGCTGCAGATGATAGCTTTATTTGAAGCTGTCTTAGAGAAGCATTCTGCCCACATAACTTGCCATATTCTGATGCACTTAGAGCAATAAAATATCTGGAGCGTTTCTGTTCCCTTGTGGGTTGTGTTTTCAAAATTGAGACAATACTAATATTTAAGGAAATAAATCTTGCATGTGGCAGAATTTTAATAAAAGTTACTTGGACTTGGATTTGAATAGTGCAAAACAAATTCTTTCATGGTACAGATACTCTCAGGGAGGGGAAACCGTAAATGTTATTCAGAACAGCTTCATGCAGCGGTAGTAGAAATTGGGTTAAGTTACTCAGATGCTGGAGGGATCTCAGTGGAAAAGAGATGTGGTGGTTAATGAAAACAAGATGATGTTTTTTTCCAGGTGGGGAAGCAGGGTCTGCAGTTGTTAGGTCTTGGCCTTTCCTGGGGTCCAAACATCCATAGCAGGCAGGATGTTTGTGCTTCAAAGGCACTGTCCCTACAGCGGTGGCTGATGCCGGAGTCCCGTTGGGTGGCACAGGGGCGAGTGCGCGAGGCCAGGCCGCAGCAGAGGGGAGGCGGCTGCCGAGAAGAGCAGCGCCCTGCCCCGGAGACGCCCTGACCCGATTTGCAGGTAGAGCGTGTGCTCGCTTTTGTTCCTACAGATACTTTTGCGCATGCAAATGCTGAGATGCAGCCGCATTCCCGTGCTGCGCCGGCAGCGGGGAGTTCTGCGGGATGATTGCCTCTCTTCCCTGACCTGCTCTGCTGCCCTCCAGACCTGCCATGTTTCTGCGCACTCTGCTTGCGTGGAAACGTGTTAATCCTACCAGTGCAGCTCTGGCCATGTAGATGTGCAAGCAGCAATCTTGAGAGCCCTAATCTGATTGAGTTTGGTCGTGGGAGCAGGGGAAGTGCGGCTCTCAGAAATGTAAACTGGTCATGAATCAGCCTGGAGTATGTGCTTGTTTGGTCACCTAATAAAGGGAAATGCCCTGGATGAGGGTGACTGATGATCTCTGGAAGAGGTGCTGTATATCACAGCTCACTATTTCACAGGCCTGTGCTGCATATCTTGCATGTCTTGGCTTTAGCAGGCCATATTTCCTCTTCCGTAGGATCTGGTGTGGAAGGTGGTTAATGATGCTCTGTCTCCTTCCGCTAAACACAGCAATTCACCAGCTGCGAGGCAGCGCCGGGAGCTACAGCCCACACATGGGGCTTGCAGTGCCCTTGGCATTTTTTCAGGCTAGAATTATGGGACACTCAGGTTTTATTAACAGAAGCTTCTACGCACCCTTGGGAGCAGGGCTTGGTGCTGTGCATGCAGTACTGGGCAGGAGATGGGAGATGAGCGGTCTGGCGTAGCAGGGCTCTGTTAGGACCTCAGACAAGTACTTTCCTTGATCTGAGCCTGGGTTCCTCTTCCTTAAAACGGTGCCTTTGTCTGCGTAGGCTGCGAGTTGTTTGGAGTAGACC
Source organism: Apteryx rowi (assembly GCF_003343035.1). NCBI lineage: Eukaryota > Metazoa > Chordata > Aves > Apterygiformes > Apterygidae > Apteryx > Apteryx rowi. The sequence continues at coordinate 168,082 of NW_020451128.1, forward strand.
TTGCCTCTAAGATTATAAATACAGCACGTGGCACAGCAGAGCCCTGATTTTACTTATGGGGGCAGGGGGAAGGTTCAGGATACTGCTGTCCTAAGGGAATAGTGCCTTATCAGCTTGAACTTAATAGGAAAAACAGCGGAGCACAGTGTGCTTAGGCTGTGTTTGCTTCCTTTAAAGCTGAAATACAGACTTTTGGTCCCCTGCAAATCTGCCCACAGATACTTCAGGAAGATGCACGAGAACTAATACCACATCCTTGTTAGCCACGACAGACTGTAAATGACTGGACTTGGAAAGACTTGAGGAACTTAGTCTTGTGTTTTTAATGGAAAAGACTGTAGGATTTGATCAGAGACTTGGTATTGGCCTTATTGCTGTAGCAGGAGGATGTTTGACTCAGTCATGCAAACTGTTAAACAGCTGATTTAGGTATGGGTTTTCCTGGGTCCTCTCCCTAAGTTGGATGCGTTTCAGAGGCATGAAAGCACTAGGAGGAGAATGACAGGCGCACGGAGCTGGGGGGCAGCGCTAGCCTGCGAGCAGCAGTGGCTGCAGCCTCTGCTGCCGAAGCACGACTGGGCACGGGGAGGCCGCAGCACGGTCTGGGAGGGGGCCGCAGCACGGCCCCGGCTGCGGCATGCTCGTCCCGGTTGTCATGTTACTGCAGGAGAAAGGAAACACCCCAGGTGAGTGCTGCAGCACCCAGAGGCAGCCTGTCCCCGCGTAGCTCGCGGGCTGCAAAGGGCTCGGACAGGCTCATGGCCCTTTCTCTATGTGCAGCGACAGGAAAGCCTGGGAGTCGATCGGAGCCTTCCAACGTGATGGGAGTCGGCTGCAGGTGTCGTGTCGCTGCACAGGGAAAGCAGCTTCCGTTAAGGATCCCCTGAGCGTGCTCCCTGCTTGCAGGGTGGCACTGTGGCTCTCCTGGCACCGTGTCACCTTCTGCAGCTGCCTCGAGGTGTCCGTGACGCAACCTCAGGGGCCTGTCCTCACTAGGGTGCTTGCAGGGTTCGACTGCATCTGAGCAGGAAGGATATTGGTGTGCTTTGTCCACGCAAGGTGAATTGCATTCATAAGCCTTCAACTTAAAAACCAGTGGAGAATACGCAGTTGCTCCTGCGTTGCCTTCCAGGCCTGAGCCCCTCGCAAGCCTCCTGATGAGCCTTCTGTAAGGCCATGAGCAAATTAATAGTTGTCTCTTTTGTATATCCAAAGGTTTGCCTGGAAAAGGCCCCAAGGAATGATGTCTCTTGTCCCTCTTACATCTTACTCAGATATTTTTGTTCTTTGCTTGTTTTCTGTTATGCAAACTTGGAACCTTTTCTCCCCTTCGCTAGAGCCTAGAGACACCAATGTTCATTTCTGCAGATTTGCGGAGTTAATTTTGCATGTTGGAGAAATGAAAAATGTATGTCTGTTATTGGCAGCTTTGAGCCCCGACTTGTCTCCTCCTTTTACCTTTTTCCTTTTGTGATTATCATTCCAGGCAGCAGTCAGACTCTACAAAACTGTCGGTAGGGGAACGCGCGGTGGGACGGCAGCACTGCACACACCAGCAGCAGTGACCGGCAGGCCGGTCTCGCCTCAGGGTYGGGCTGGGCAGCAGGCTGGGTCCAGCCGGCCTGCTCGGGCTGCGGAGGAGAGGCAAAGTCGGAGAAGAGACCAGGACTTGGTCGGAGCGGTCCAAGGCTGCGCATCTCAAAAGAAAAAAAAAAAAAGTGAAATGTGCTTGAATGCACGAGGCAATGTTTGCTGCTGTTAACCCGCTGGGCTGCCACTGTGTGCGGTGAGAACATTGCCTCCCTCCTGTGCCCAGAGGTGACCAGAGCTGCATCACACATGGCTCTTTCCCCTCATCGCAGTCGAAGGACGTCACTGCAGGTGCCCACCAAGATCAGACCTCGCTGGGGCAAGCAGGGTGCGACGGCACGGCTGGGCTCTGCGCTCCGGCTGGGGCTGCTCAGAGCTTGCAGCTGGTTCTTGGGCGAGGGTTACGGAGCAGGCTGAAACACGAGTCCTGTTTTTAGAGGCAGCACAGTGGCTTGACATCTCAGAGAAAAAAAAAATCCTGTAATTGAAATGTGCCATCAGAGAGGGGAAGGCACAGTTCCTCCTGTCTTCCTTCATAAGCATTCGAGAGATGCTGTGCAGTCCAAATGCAGATCAAATAGCTCAAGCCTGTCAATCACATACAGCTGACAACAACAGACTGCAAAATAAACACCCAAGACATAAACCATCTCTCAGGCCATGCAATCAATAATAGTGGCACATTTCTGAGTCAGGCCAAGACAGACCATGTCACCAGGAGTTTGGGAACAGTGCAGAGCAGGTCAAGTCTCTATGCTCATGTCCTCTGGTCGGGGGCACAGAGCAGATCCCAGTTGTGCTGGGTGCTACGCATTGGCTGCAAGCGATGGGACATGCGCTGGAACACTTGCAACTGTGAATGACCAGGACCAAGAGAGGGAGAAACAATTCGTTCCACAAATCTATCAGCAAAAAAGAACCCTTCACTCAGGCTGCCCAGAATTATTTTGCACCTAGCTGGACTCCCTTTTGCTAGTCAAAGGTGGCCAAAAAAGCCCTTAGTATCTGCAAGAGCCAACTCAGAGTGCAGGAAGAGGGGTGTTGTGCAAAAGGCAGGTGGAGTGTCCCCTGGCTGGAACTGCTGCGAAGACAATGGAGGGGAAACGGTGGCAGGGGGAGAGCAGAAACAGGAGCAGGAGTAACAGCAAATGCTAYGTGCAAAGTATGTTTGTTGTGGTGTGCAGCTGAGGCAGTGGTATTTTGCATCCCCCAAAACACATTTCACGCTTGAGAGCACCCTTGCCTAGACTGCAGTACTTGAGTTACCCAACTGCAAAATTTCCTTCTGCTGAGCCTTGGGGTAAGGGGAGGAAAGTGTTGGTGAATTTCTGCTGTTAGTATCCCTTCCAAACTTGTGCACTTTTCCACTCTGATTCTTGAGGGTACAACCAGGCTTAGTGCCTATCAAATCAGTATTAGCATCCCTGTGTGCTGTGCTGTGCCCTGGGTTCAGGTGGGATCTGAGCTGCTCCTCTCCCAAGTCTCTCCACTTGCCTCCCTTGGTGCGCTCAGCGCCTTTGCAGATGAAGCCCAGAGCTGTGTATTACAGCAGTTCAAGCAAAGTTCATGTGGTAAGTGGGCTCCTTTCAGATAATGCATTAAGCAGATGGATTATAGGAAGGAAGGGAAACGAATAACTAAAAGCAGCTGGCACATCCACCAGCTGAAGTGTCAGTTTGGTGTGTCTCCATCACCTAAAGAAATGCAGCACAGGCAGTAAATTAGTTTTCATAGCATAACTTGGAGCAATCTCATTTCAGAGAGGGCCAGATGAGTTGCTTGCACCTTCTGACCATCCCTGTGACATCCCCAGCTGGGAAAGTGGCAGCAAACTGCAGATGGAAAAATGCTGCCTGTGGGAAGCACTGCTGCTGCTTGCGTTCCTCCCTGGAGGAGGCAGAGGGCTGGGCAGGGGCAGAGCGGCGTGGGCTGGGTTTTCCTGGAGCTGCTCCCTGAAGAGCGGCTGCCATGGAGCTGTGTCCCCCCACCGTGAAGGGGACACAAGTGTGGGGCTAAGCACGGGGCAGGGCACTCTGTCTGCTTCCCTTCCACGCTGGCACAGGTGGCACGGCTGTGAGCTGGTGCCTGCCCAAGCGTGCCGCACGCAGGCGCGGCTGCGCCACAGTGGCCCCCTAACAGCGCAGGCGCAAAGCCCCTCCTCGGGTGGCTGCTTGGCCCCACGGTTCTTGTCTCATGGCGGGTCCTCGGCGAGCTTGGCCTTGCCCAGGAGCATTTCCAGTCCGTGCGAGGGACTGGAGGGACTGAGGTGGACTCAGGCCAGGGCGCTCTGCATCCCGTGGTCGTGGTGTTGCTGTTACTGGCTTTGCTGTGCGGGAGGCTGAGCTGGGCTGGATCACACAACTGGCAGGACAGGCCTTAACTGCAGAGGATGCTCTCGCCTGAGAAAGTTTGCAGCCTAAACCAGCAAAAATGTTTGCATGTAATGGAGCCGAGTTGCCTGACAAGGGACTGCCACGTCGGCAGCCCAGCTGTTCAGCTCCGCTGGTCCTGCTGCTTCCCTGGGAGCCTTGCACACAGCGTTTTTGCCCTGTTTGGTCCCAGACTGTAGCCCGACTGGAAGAGTAACTTAAAACCAACTTGCTTGTTCTTCCACGATCAAAATGAAAAACGTATGCAACATTAGGCTAGCTTTATTATTCATTAACGGCATTAATTATTCAGTGGCACCCCTTGAATAGTCTCTGGTTGAAGATACTTGCATCAGGAAAAACTTTTCAAGACAAGTCAGCACAGTGTGATTTATTCCACAAGCAGGATCAGAAGGTATTCAGGAGGGGACAAAATGTGCTAAGGCAGCTGATGCGGAGTAGAACAACCTCGCGATTACGGCCAGGGGCTCCTGGGAGCTGCGTTTGATTCCTGACTGTCTACGGGTCTCCAGGGACCTTCCCAGAGGAGTCCCTTGTGCTTCTGCTTCTCGYGACGGGGGAGCCGAGAGGCGTTTTGGGTCGCGGGGACAAGCGAGCGTGGTCCTGCCTGCCCGCCCCTCTTCCCCGCCTGCTTGCTGTATTCTGGGTCTTGGACCCGGCTCTTCACCTCATTTTGGGCGCTTCCTTGCTGCGGCATTGGAAAGGCAGCAGCGCAGTGAGGGGTGCTCGGAGTCCTCCTGCCCCCCTCTGCTGAGCTCCTTCCCCAGCGATCCTGCACCCTGCGCAGCGGTGACAGGAGCCGTCCAAAGCAGCGGTCACCCTGCCGCACACCATTTCCCCGTGCCAGGTGGGAAGCAAGGTGCTGAGAGCTCTGGACAACAATTCTCTCTTTCCCCAGGCTGCTGACTGAAGTCGGGGCTGCAGCGAGGCTCCTGCTGCGGTTTCAACGCGTGTGAACGCAGCCGAGCCGGGGGGCAGGCTGGGATGGGGCTCCACGGGCAGGAGGGGCTACCCAGGCCGGGAGGGCTCGTGCTCCAGCAGCTCTCCCAAGGCAGCTCTGTGGTGGCCTGAGCAGATGCTGAGGACAGTAGAGGCTGAGGACAGCCAGCTGACAGTGCGAGGCGGTCTCGTCTTGCACCCACAGCCATGGCTCGGGCTGCTTCAGCACCGGGTGTTTCCTTACTTGCGTCTACTTCATTATTTTCTTATTGCCCTTTTCTCTTTAGCAGATGAGCTCCCTGGGGCTCCACCCCTTGCTACAAGCCTCGCTCCTGTTCTGCTTTGCTTTTGCGGAGCTTCATAAGCTGTTGAAATTGGCTCGTTGTCGTCTCCCCTAAGCGGACACCACGTAAGAAGTCTCCGTCCCTGCCTGCCCCCGGTCACTGCAGCCAGGAGGGTGATGGGCACCCTCTCAGCCGAGGCTCCCTGTGCGCAGCACCGCTGGGGCCCCCTGCTCCCACCCACYGTCCCTTCGCAGTACCGGGAATGACCCTGCCCTACAGGGCACCCCATGGAGCCATCACAGCTAGATGCAGCCGGCATCGCTTTGGTGTCAGGGGAAGGAGCTGTGGCCAGGGAGCTGTGGCCAAGCGCAGAGATGTTTATCTCCTACCTTGACAATAATCAGAAATCAACAGAAGGAAGCTCAGGCTCGTGAGGCTTAATGATCGTTCAGTGCAGAACTTGGAAGTAATTCTCCAGAGGAAGCATGAGCTATAGAAAGCCCACACAATGCATGCAATAAAGACCTGCCCTTATACCTCGCTGCACAAGAAGGCAGCAGAACAGAGTCCTTCTCTGCAAGGAAAATCCTTTTAAATGAATTTCAGGGGCAGGTGGGCGATGAATGCAATGCTGGCAACTGCCTGAGTTTGGAGAACACAAGGAAGCTGTTCTCTGTTCGAGCAGTGCTTTGCTGTGTGCAAGACAAGGACTGGCGCTAGGAAGTAACGCGGGCGGTTACTGAGCTGCGTATCTTCTGTTCTTGGGAATAACGTGGGGCGCTGAACTGTGTCTGCGCAGGTGCAAGCCTGGTAAATAACAACTTGGTTAGGTCAATGCTGTTCCAATAATTTATACCCTTGGCTTGTTAGGAAGTTTGGGATCACTGTCTGAGGCCGGTACTTACAGCTGTTCTTCAGCTATGAGAAAGGAATATTTCTGTAAAGGGGCAGACAGAAATGTGAGATGGGGTGTTTGCAGCATGAAAATCAAGCTGCCTGTTTTACATGAAGGAACTTGACTGCATTTGAGGAATTTGCCGGGGTGATTCTTGGAGGCATCTTGGTTCTTTTTTATGTGCAAAGGTGCAGGAGGAGATTTGCTTTATCACTAGAGCACTCTCGTTCGTGCAGAACAACGGTCCTGCGCATGAAGCTCCTGGGGTGCAGCCCATAGCTGAGGTGCGTGCAGCTTTAAGTAGGTGGTTGAGCTGCACAGAGCTGAAATTTACCGTTATTTAACGTTATTTACCAATGTCTACCAATGTTTAGTTAGAGCATCCTTCCTGCCCCCCCCTCCCCGAGTTGTTGGCCCTGGTCTCTTGTCCTGGCTTGCCCAGCGTGCTGCCCATGGGTGCCCCGGGGCCTGGGGCGGTGTTGCACACTCCTGCTCTAGGCAGCTTCAGGACCAATTTCCGAGGGAATAAACGGGTCCCCCCTCGCCCAGGCAGCCCGGATCCCATGCGCGGTATGAACAGCTGCACACAGCAGCCTGCACGGTGGGATGGACATTGCGGGGACCTGGAAAGCCATTCCTAGCTCATGTCCCCCCCCGGTCTCTTCAAACAGCGGTGGAGATGGGCAGCAGGGCAAAGCAGTCGGCCGCCGCGGCGTTGCTGGGATGGATCCCAGCTGTGCCTTGGCTTTTCGTGGTGGATGCGCTTCCTGGTTTCCAGGAGCTCTCGAGAGCTGGAAGCATTGTCTGCTGTGACCCTCCACGCACACTGGCAGCCCCCAGAAGCCCGGGTTTGTTGCAATGAAATTTCTAGTGTTCTTGCAATTATTCCTCCAAAACCTCCTGCTTTAACTGATTCCCCAGATGCCTTGACAAAATCACCCTTGTCAAGATACAGCTGCCTCTCCAGGGGCTTTGCCCTGTTGCTGTGGTCTTGTACTGAACAGTCTGGTCCCTGCCCGTGGTGGTGTTTCAAGCACCATGTGCGAGCRAGCATCTCTGCTGGGCTGCAGCAGCAGGTGCCGCCGGGGAGAGAGGAGTTGCCTCTTGCGAAACGTGGCTTGCAGGCTGCTGTGATGGAGGAGGTGGGGAGCTCGCGCTTGTCCTGTAGGGCCTTGCCAGCGGCTCAGGCAGTCGGTCTCTGCCTCGGGCTTCTCCCCTCTCCTTGAAGAGGCAGCAACCTTTCTCAAGGTCAGTCGGAGACCCGGCTTCCCAGGATTGCTTTGCGCAGTGCCAGGCTCCCTGCGAGTGTTTTCTGAGGCTGGGTTCACAAGTGCTGCTGCCTTGCAAATACTAAACGAGCAGCTAGAAGGAGCTGAGCTTGGATGCACTGGCTGAAGGGAGGTTTCCCAGCCAGATCATCCAGAATAGGAGCAGTGTCTCTCCTCCCTTTGTGTGAGCAGCCCTGGAAATTATCCAAGGGCTTCCAAAGACTTCCCTTAAAATATCCCTCCTATTTCTCCCTCTGTCTGCCTTTGCTGGGGCACCGTCGCATCGTGCTGATCTGCTCAGGTCAGGGCAGTCAGCTGCAGGACACCAAGGGCTCGCGCCCGTGGCGGAGGCAGGGCGGCAGCACGTGTCCTGTGGCAGTGTGCTGCGGCACAGCCTGCTCCGTTCCCGTCACCGTTCCCCTCGCCAGCCTGGTCAGAGGAATTAATGAGTTGCCAGTTTGTGCAGCCCACTCGGCGACAGCAGGAAGGATGGGGTTTTTCCCTTTTTCCCCTCTTGTTCGGTGCAGCCCAGCTCTGCTGAGCTGGGAGCGCTGCTGGCAGGAGAGGTGGGGAGGGCTCGTGCAGCGCCCGGGGCCCCTCCACCCCACGGAGCAAAGCACCGCGAGCTGCGGTATTGTGCAGCGGGGTGTTGGGGTAGGTGTGTGCGGTCTGTGTGCCTGGCTCTTCTTCCACGTGTCTCTGCTCTAGTAGCTAAGAGAGAAAAACCAGCAGACGGCGGGGCTGGACCAGGCCCAGCCAGCAGAGCTGGCTGTGGGTTGTGTCCTGGGTCCTCTCTGGGGAGGGACCTTTCTGCAGCGGGAAGGGAAGCCCGTCGCGGGAGCGCCAGGTACGCACGGTGCTTGCCAGCACTCCATCCTGCCGGCCCAGATCTGCCCGGGCGCCCACCAGCCAGGCTGCAGGCCCATGCACGCTGCGCGAGGGAGGAAGCAAAGCCCGGCGGGCTGAGCCACTCTCCTGCCCAAGTTTTTTATGGTGCAATTACAACACCACAGCAGTGGGTTGTACCAGTATAAATTGCAAGAGCCTTTCGATGCTGGGCGCAAGCGCATTCCCTTCTTTAAAAGAATAAAAAGCAGTTTTGTAGTGGATAATTCACACATGTAATCTGCTGTTATCTTGCGGTTCTTACTGACAGCCTTAGAGCTGTTGCCTTTCCCATAATGCTGCCTTTTCCTGTCCCAGTGGTTTTATGGGAGCATCTTTCACCTGCAGTCACTGAATGCTTAAGCAAGGGCAGGATGTTTCCTTCAAGATGCTTTTTTGGTTTGAAGGGGGGTGAGGGGAGGCTGAAACTCTTGTTCGGGTAGAAGAATGCTATTTGGTGTCCAAGGTGGTTGTCCCAGGTATTTTGCAGTCTCCGATGTGTGCCTGCACCCACTCCTGCTCAGCTTTTCAAGATGCACCCATGGTTTGCCTAAGAAGCTGCCAGACACCAATCCCCTTTACAGATGTTTCCGGTTGTTGTCCTAGTCTCTGGCTTCAGAAGCATTAAGAGGACCAGTGGGCTGGGTGTGCACATGTGACTGCCCCAAAGCAGCTCTCTGCTCCCTGCTGCCCTGCCCAGAGTGGGACCAGGCTGAGGGTGGCTCAAGCTCGCTCTCCTAACCCAGCGGTGGGAGGACGGGTGCTCTGCCGGGTCTGGGTGGCTGTGTCGCCCACGCACCCATCAGTCACCCTGTGCCGGGGCAGCCGGGAGGGATGTCGCCTCGCAGGGAGGCAGGGTGTCACAGCCAGGCGGCTCCAGAGCCGGGCAGCCTGCATGCCGTCCTTCGCATCCGGGCTTTTCACCAGGGAAGATGGACAGGCAGCTCCTGCAGAGGGGCCCGGCACTCACCCCGGCATGCGGCTCTCGCCGCTGTGCTGACAGAGGCAGGCAGGGTGGCTGGGCAGCAGGGTCGACAAGCAGTGTGGCAGGATCCGCGGAGGTGAGGGCGGCCGGCTCGCCTCTGAGCGACCGCCCCTGCCTCCCACGGAGCCGCAGCAAGGCACGGAGGTAACGCGCTTCCCAAGAGGTCGTCCGGCCGGGACTGACCCCTCTAGCGCAGGTCTTGACCCCGGGTGGCCGTTGCTGCCGGCAGCAATGCGTCGTTCCTGCGGGCAGCTTCGCGCTGCTCCCAGGACAGTCATTGGGCACCGCTGAACGGGGCACGGCCGGGGCGAGCAGCTGCGTTCCTCTGAATTGCCCAGGAAGATGTATATCTTGTGGAATTAATATTTAACAGAACAGGGGACAACGGTGGTAGAGATTTACATCAGTTTCTGTAAAGAAGAGGCATTAAAATTCTGTAGCAATATCTGTGCTGCATACTTATAAGCTTTAGAAGTGGAGACTGTCCCATAGGTTTGGAAACTAAAGCTTCTAGATGGGAGGAAAAACAGTAGTTGGCTGAGCTGCACTGCTGCATCTCATCCCGGTGAGTCCTATGCCAGCCCAGCACCTTCCAGCTGAAAAGGCTGCCTTTTTTTAGAAAGATACCTTTAGAGTGAAATTTGGAGAACAAGTGGACTTACCTGATTTTGGTTTTTTTTTTTCTGAGAGTTGGAAAAGGATGGGCAAAGGGTGGACCCGCGGGGGATCGTGGATCAGCGGTGGCCGTGGGGCTGGCAACCTGGGAAGAGCCTCCTGAAGCCGCCTCGGTCCCAGCCCGCGTCGCAGGCGGAGGCTGCAGGAGCTGCGCTCTCCCACCTGTGCTGGGAAATTGCTGTTTGAAAAAGTAAAAGTCACTTCTATTTTCTATCAAGGCATTTCCAACAGAAACATTCAGCAGCCTGCCCTTCAAACTGTCTGTATCTTTTCACATTTTTTTTGAAGCAGAGTTAATGGAGCAGAGGATGCAAAATAATATTAATGGAGCATGATGCGTGTTCAGTGCAGGTATAATGTGATGTGTGCAGAGCTAAATTGAATATTCCTTCCAAACAACAAACCTACTCACCAGGACTGCAGAGGAGAGGTGGGGGAGGGGGGAAATGGGAGATGTGCACATATATAAATACACATATATATATAGGTCTAATGAATAGGCCATTTAAATAAATTCCCTGCTGACCTGCAAATCTGTAGCCTTTCTGCAACTATTTCAGCTGATCTGTTACAATTTGCCATGGGATGAATGGTCTGCCGTCATGCAGTGCTGGCCAATCTGTCCTCCTCTCATTCCTGCTAGGAAGCAGCAGACTTTCTGGTTTTGCATTGAATTTCCATCTTAGAAGAGAACTGTTGAGAAATAAGAAATAGATGTAGAGCTTTGGGGGATTGTTTGGGTTTTCTAGATGTTGAAGATATTTAAACATTGGCACAAACTTCCAGAGGACATGGCAGCTTCCCTGTCTCACGTGCCTTTCCAGGAGAGATGTGCTTTTGCTAAATATGAGTTGTTGCTTTTACTACAGGAATAAACTGGAGGTCATTTTCCAGCCTGTGCAATACAGGAGCTCGGAACGGGGCTGGGAGGACAGAGACTTCTGCTCCTAGAAGCAGACCCCACTGGCTTTTCCTGCGCTGGACGGGACTGTGGCTGTCGGTCCCGCAATGCAAGCCAAGCCTTGCAGCTCAGGGAGATTCACCCTTGTTCGAGGCTGCTGTGTCACACCACCTCCATGCAAGTCCTCATTTGCATCCCACCTGTGTGGTCCCCAAGGAAAATCCATTTCAGGCAGGATCTGCAGCGTCTTCCTGGCACGTGTGGGGCTGGCGAGGCCATCACGCTTGCTCGCCCTGCTTCCCCATGTGGTTCATTGTCACAGATGGTGTGTAGCCAAAGAATAAATCTGTTCAAAAGGGGATGAGAGAAATTTGCGACAGGTCCGGCAGCAGCCGTTAAACAGGATGTTCTGGCTGCAACTTCTGACCTGGAAAGCCTGAAGCGTCCAGTTTCTGGAAGTGGGAGGTTATGTTCGGGAAGGAATCGTTTCCTCTGGCCGTTCCCTGCTCTCATACCCTTCACCAAGCACACACTGTCACCCGCCGCCAGGGACAGGCCAGGCCAGGCGAGCAGTCGCTCTGCGCCTCTGCGCTTCCTGGGTTGGGTGATTTATGCCTGTGTGGCTGTGCAGTGGAGTACAGCTGTGCCGCACGGCCTCTGGAAAGAGTCTGTGCCCTGCAAAGATGCCTGCCAGCCTTCTGCCACCGCAAGAACGGGGCGGACGAGTCCTGCAGAAGGGAACGTGCACAGCTCTGTCACGCACATCTCTCCCTGCCTGCTCCCGCTCCCAGGCTCGCTTCTCCGAATATCCTTGTTTAACATACATGGAGAGCAGTACAGGCATTTAATGAACCAAACTCCACTTAAATAAAGCTCCTCTTCACACCGATTCCTCCTGCTGGAATCAGCAACTGAGAGAATAAACTGCAGGAGACAGATGTTAGTCACTTTGCTCAGAAGTGCAGGCAGGGCGGCAGTAAATGTTAAGAAATTACGCAGAATGCGGTAGCCAGGAGCACCGAGCGTTCCTCTTGCCCTTGGCACAAACCTTCCACTGAACTCTCTTTGGGCAGGAAATTAAAAAATCCCAGCGAGTCAGCTGCTTGATCCCATTACCAGGCACAGGAGAAATCTGTACTGAAAGCCACCGCAAGCTCTACTGGTACAACCACCGTGCAGCTGAATGGTGGTTTTAGTGCTTGGACAAGGAAGGTAGGCAATTACACCAGCGTGAAATCATCTCACGCATCCAGAGAGAAGAATTATCAGAGCAGCAGATTTGGGTCCAAGCCCAGCAAGAAGGGAGCGTTAACTGCAGAGGAGGAAGCTGCTGCAAGAGAACTGGTTGCAAAGTCTCAGCATTTGGCAGGAGGTTTACTTTCCTGGCAGGTCTTTCTCTCTGTCCCAAGTTTACTTCTGACTTGAACATTATTTAATAGGTTGGAGAAGACTTTTTAACCCTCTGGCTGCTGGTTCATCTGCCCCTTTGCTCGACTATAAGTTTTAGTGCTCATTACGTTACTTGGCAAGATCAGTTGTGGCAGCTGCATTATTTTACCTGGACAGAATCTGCAGTATTTAGCAAAAACAGCAGGTGCCAGTCTAGTTAAATGCTTCATCATATAACGTGAATAATAATAATAATAATAATAGAAAAATGTCTTATGTGGTGTAATTATGCAGAGAAAGGAGATTGTTTCTTCTGGGAATAATTGTCTTGAAATCCCCTGTGCGGCAGCAGTTTTCACATCCTTAGGCACTGGCACGTGTGATCCACGGCAGGAGCGCTGGGCAGGCTGGGCCGCGCTGCCGATGGTCTTGCTACATCTTGGCCAGGCGTTCGCTGCTTTGGCGCCGGTGTCACGCCGACTTGGGGACTGTAATTTAGAGGGGAGGGTGTAAATTAGCTTGGTAGAGAGTGCTGCTGTTGCCTTATCCTGATTTTCAGCTGTGTTTGTGCCTAATAAGCAGTGAAATTCTGTGGGCAAACTCAAGCCCGTTACTGGGGGGGTTTGAAGGATGTGGCAGAGCTTCCTAGATTCAGCTGCGGAGGCCAAAACTGCTGTCTCCCGGGGTCTTCCCCTGCTTCGTGGGGCTCTCAGGGCAAGGTCCGCACCAGACACGCGGCACGTGCAACTGCACAAGATCCGTGAAGCTGTGCTCTCGCAGCAGCACGCACGGGCCTTCGATACATGGGGAGCTCAGGAGAGTCGCCAGAACAAACAGGATCCCTGAGTGCTGCCGACGGGCGAGGGGCAGGAGCAGAGTGTCCATTTCCTTAGGACTTTTTTTTCTTTTACAGTGTTAAGACTCCCATTTTCCTGAGGGTTTCGAGTCAAGTGCATTGCTTGTTCCAGTGCAGAGCGTGTGGCGTGTTTATCTGTAGTGGAGAAATTACTTTCTTTTTGAGCAAGCATGTACCAAGAGGTAATTGAGCACATTGTTCGTTCAAGGTTATCTGCTCTCGTGAAGCTTGTATAAAATYAGATAAGCAATTATTATGTTTTCCCCACCTAAACTGCTTCCCAGCCATATCTCGTAAATCATGTACAATGCAGAGAAGCACAAACAGGCCAAAGCAAGGAAAAAAAGAAAAAAACCCTACATTTGAGGAAGGGTAAATCCAGTTCGGGATTCTTGGACTTGATGTGCTGCTGTCCCTCTGCCGTGTGGAGGTTGCCCAGGCTGCTCTGATGGGATCTGCTGTCTGTGCAGTGGCATGAGGAGGGGGTGCGAGCCTGTGTTTGAGTTCAGCGAGCTCTAAGCTGCCTTGCAGTGACCGTGCTGAGCCTCAGCGCCGTGGAGCTTGGGCACCGCGCTGCAGACCACGCGTTGAAAGAGCTGCGCTGGGCAACGGGGAGAGGAGGCACAGGGGTCCCCAGCAGCAGTCCCGGGCCCTGGCCCGGGCGGCAGGAGAGTTTTCCCTCCCGGGTCGGTTGCTGGTATCCTCCAGAATCCAGTTCCTCCAGGAGAGGGCATGGGAATGAACTGCCTGATTGCACTAGCAGCAACCAGAGGCGACCAAACCTGGGCCGTCAGCAGCTCCCCGCCACGGTGCTGCCAGGCAGCCCGTCCCCGGGCCTGCCGCAGCAGGTGCCACCAGGCAACGGCTGCTTTATTGCATCCTCATAGGGAGCTGAACGGCATCTCACAGTGGAAAGAGGAGTTGCATCAGCGTGAAATAAGGCCCTCATCAGGGAAACGTGCTGGAAACATCCCCTGGAAGCTCTTATGGAGGAACGTTTTCCACAACAGAGGTGCAGCCCTTCAGCTGGTACCGTGGTGGGATGGTTTGCGTTACTGCCCGCTCTCATTACAAAGGAGACGAGGTTGGCGTGCAAACGCCCTCGGAAAGCGATGCAGACGAGCGTGGCGCCACAGCAGCCGCCCGCGTCTGCAGGGGGACTGCACCATGAGCTGCCGAGTGCCCGCGGCTCCCCTGCTCCTTTCTTTACTTTCCAGCCTCCTGGAAGGGATGGGGTCTGCAGCACGTCCCTGTCCCCCCTTCGGAGGAGCCATTCCTTGAGCGCGGCACTGGGACCTGGACGCTGGGCTCCCTCCAGACAGTGTTCTGCTCCCCAGGAATTCCCTGAGCTCCCTCACTCATCAGAGGACCCCAGCAGGAAAAGACCCTGGGTTTGCTGGCAAGTGCATCATGGAGAAAGTGCTGTGTCCTGCTTCCCCAGGCTCAGCGTGTCTCATGCTGCTTTTCAGACTGCTGTTGTCCACTGCTGTAACTTGGCCTAAACATTGCTGGAGATGTGACTTAAGATGCTGCCAACCCAGAGTCCCCACTGTTTTACTGTCCCCGGCTTGCTGGAATAAACCATATTGCAAGCTCCTTTTATCTGATTCATCTCTCCAGTTTCCTTGAAAACAGATCACACTAAATTCCCGCAAAGTTCACATTTCAGAGACATAAAAGTGAAATAGGATTTTCAGAGCCTGCTGCTGCAGCACAGCCACCCCCAGAGAAACGCGGGAACCCTGTGCATTCCTCCTTTGGAACAAAAACTGTCAAGCTAGTGGGGCTGTGCAGGGTTTCATCCTGTTCAGAAATGGGTCCTGTGAATTCACCATGCAGGATGATAACAGCGAATCCACAGAGCTCCATGAAGCGTCCTCCTCCCAGCCGGGCGAGACAGGGATTTCTTTGATCTGGAAGCCCCGGGCTAGGGAGGGGGCTCGTGCTCTCCTCGCAGGTTCTGCTGGTAGCAGATGGCAGCGATGAACGTAGGAAACGCTCAGTCAGCATCTGGGATCTTAAACATGAGTTTTGCAAGTGCTGTAGCTGGTTCGAGGGGGTGCCAAGCCCGGAGCGGTGCACGTGGACACGCACAGGAACGCGTGCAAAGCCTGCCCACCGTGTGCGTGTGTATCCATGTACCTGCGTGAGTGCACAAGCTTTGCACCTGATGGGGGCTGTCAAAAAGAAACGTGCACAGTATCTTGGAGAAAAAACAGTCTCCCAGTACTTTGTTTCTCATAATGCTGCAGCTCATATCAGCTTTCTCTCAGCCAGTGGCCATGCTCAGCTAAGTTCCCTCCTCCGCTTACTGGAGCTTTTGAGGAGTATTTCTCTCCTGTTTTCAGCTGGTTCTTGCTCCCCTGCTTTTGCAGCTGGCGTGAGGTGCCCAGAGTCTCGCTGTGAAGATCAGTGCAGAGAACACATCCCTCCCTCAATCCATCTGCATCAGGGCTGTGGGGAAAACGTGACTCTCCCAGCTCGACCCAGAGTCTCCCCGAGGTGAGAGTAAGGGCCGAGCAGCCCCACAGCCAGCAGCAAGTCTTACTAAGATGCTTTGAGTACAGCCTGAGCTCAGGCCCAGGCTGCAGCTGCCTGGCAGAAAGTAACTTGTGTGTCCAGCAGCTGCTGCTGCTGCCGGGTCCTGCCGGAGGGGGAATTCGTTCCCTTGTTTTTGCCTTTTGCCTTTGAACTCAACAGAGCTCACTTCAGCTTCTTGTGGGTCCCAAGCACCTGGACTCCCTGTGCTGTGCCAAGGTTTCAAGGCCTTTTGCTCTCTGCTCTGCCAAGGCCACTGTCCTCTGCACGGACTCAGGCAGCAGCAGCGCTGGCCGGTTGATGATCTGCACTGCTTCCATGCTGGGCAGAGCAGGGACGTTGGCCAGGTGGGTTCGACGGACTGATGCCATCCAGCCCAACCCTCGCTAAAGGAAACAAGCAATCAGAAATCAATTTGGAGGTGGTGTTTCTGCAGCTGCAGCTCATCAGCAAAGGTGATGAGCAAGAGGCTGCTCCACCCTCAGACTCCACCAGTGCTCGGTGGGGTGGAGCCTCTGAAAAGCCTGGGACCTGGGTCCAGGTGCTTGGACAAACCCAGCCCGTTTGCTGGGCACTTGCTTTCTTTTCATGTCAGTCCCCATTGGCACCTAAACCCACCAGGCAGATATTTCAGCAGAGCATTTGCTCTCCAAGGGGGAAGTTGGGAGTTGGTGAAACATTTTGGAGGCTGGAGTGACGAGAGGGAGCGTGTGTGCATACGCATGTGCTTGCACTCAGTCACCTTAGGAATGTGGCTTCTTCTGGCTCCTGCATCCCTGCTGGCACTACCTGCTCTCCCCTCCCTCTGCATCTGCATAGACAGCAGCTCTGGAGATGGCTGAGCTGCCAGGCTTGCCAGCAGAGAGGCCGTGTTGTGCACAAAATGGGAATAAAATTACCACCTGACATGCTGGCCTTTGCTGCCACTGTCGCTGCTCCTGCCTGCTCTGCCCATCACCGCAAAGGCTCAGCATCTGCCAGTGTGTTGTGCGAAGGGGGTGGGACGGGGACGAACGGCGCCTGGTCTTGAGGCCGGATCTGGAGAAGCAGGAATGCAGGTGGGTGCTTTCAGGTAGAGCCACAGGGGCAGGGGAGCGCAGTGCCGAAACAGGGGGGCGAGGCAGACACCGAGGTCCGGGAGCTTGCGCAGCCCCCGCAGGCTGGGGACGGCAGGGCTGCCCCGAGCCGGTGCCACAGCTGAGCCAGCACTCCTGTGCATGGGCACTGCTCCAGCAGGGCTCCCAGCTTGCCCGGCTCTCCTTTGCCTGGGCCGGCACTGAGCAGCCGTGGGCGCCTCTCCAGCAGGGCGCCCGGCTCATCTGGCTCTCCTTTGCCCGGGCCAGCGCTGAGCACCCGCGGGTGCCACTCCGGCAGGGCGCGGGCTGCTGTTCAGGCTGGGTGCTCCACGCAGGTTTGGCATTGCTCAGGGCTGAGCACACGTCGGGGCCTGTGGGCTGGGAGCTGCAGGAGAGGTTTAAGCGTGTGACCGGATCAGAGCTGTCCTTCCCACAGCCGGCGGTTCCCAAGCCCGCTCTGGGGCCGGCTCTGGCCTCACCGGAGGGCAGTGCTGCTTTGCGGAGCCTGTGGAGCCACGGCTGCCTCCACGCCGCATCTTGGAGAAGGATGCAGCATCCCGGAGCAGCTCCGCAGTGGAATGGCTGGCTCTGACCAAGGGCTCTGGCTTTGCGTCATGGTCTCTACTCTGGCAGCAGTGAAAAGCAGGAGGGGGGGGGATGCGCAGGGTCAGCRTGCTGGGAAGGGCTGTCGGCAGCGATCCCTGGGAGAAGCTGCTGGGGCTGCCGTGCCGGCCCCGCTGGAGCGGTCCCATCCTGTGCAGCAGCATGTTGCCCCTCACCAGGGGGTCAGGGCAGGCAGCAAACTTCTGGGTTGCTGGTGTTGCATTAAACCAGCCTGGTGGGTGCCGTGACCTGCCATGCTGGCAAGGTCTCTGCCTTGTCTGAAGGGTCCCCGGCATGCCCTGCAGCATTCGCCGGTGCCAGCTGCATCCCTCTTTCCTCTGCAGTTGGTTCTTGGCTGCTGCAGCACGTTAGTTCAGGACTCTCTTGCATGGCCCAGTTCAGCGCTGCTTCGTGCCACTTGCAGCAGCAAACTGGTCCTAAGGGGACGCCAGCTCCTGGCAGGGGCAGGAGGAGTGGATCTCCTTTAGAGGCAGCACAAGCAGAGCCCAGGCCGTCACAGTCCCCGCGATGCTGGCTCATTAACTTGCCGTTTCTAAGCAGAGCTGGCCAAAGCATGAGCAGGAACCAAGTCTCGCTGTGTAATCATGGCCCTTAGGACACCTTATAAAGTCCCACGTTCTGGAATCGGGTGACAATGAGATAATCTTCACCTGAAAAGGTGAAATGCCTTTTTTTCCCAACAGAAACATGAATCCTAAGGGTTCAAGATGAGAAAGAAAATGGAATAACCTTATTTATTTCTTATCTCCTGCTGATAAGCCAGTTTTGTGATGTTTTGAGAGCCTTCATCTATCAGCGGCTGGCAGTGGTGCAGGAAGGATCACAGGTTTCACTCGTAATTGTAGCAGAATGAAAGGAGCGGGATGCTTGGACTTTGCCCTATTTGTCTGTGGTATTTTAATAAGGAGCAGAGCAAGGCTAGTCGCTGCCGACTGGTGCCGTCGGAGAGGGTAAGGCTGCTCTCTGCAGGCTGTGGAGCAGCATGAGACACCCGGTACCGTCTTGTACAACTTCCAAAAACGCAAACCGAGAAGAGCCCTCAGGGAGTGTTGTTAGCCAATAATTTACTTTAATTAAGTAAAAGTTATTTTATTAATATCAGTTAAACACGTTCTCAGCAGATTAGTACTGTCCATTGGCTGGGTGTGTTTGTGCAGCCAGCCACAGCTCTGTGTATGTCATGGCTTTAGTCGGATATTTGTCAAGAGCTTTCGGTGGCCGCGTCGAAATAACGTCGTGAGCACGGGCCATTGCGTTATATTCCACACATAAATCTGTAGGTATTGGTTGGGAGTTGCTATCCAGTTCCCCCTAATTTTATGATATGATGAGGCGTTGAATGGACAGGATGATGCCAAATCGCCCTGTTCAGGCAAGTGAATGTGCTTCCATTTTGCACCCTGGTTCAGAAGTGACCGCTCGCTCCTGCCAGGGCGGAAGCCGGTGGCGCCGGAGGGGCCAGGAGACGGGAGACAGGCCGGGCTGGGCGCAGGGCGCCTGCGCCAGCTCCCAGTTGCCATTTCTCGGTGCCGGGCTGCAGCAGGCGCCTCCCACCGCATCGTCCCACRAACCCACCCCACAAACCCACCCCGAAGGGCCCGCTGCCCCTCTCTGCCACCCCGTATGAATAATTCTTTTCATGTACAGAGATCTCCTGCAGGAACAGAGGAGGCATTGAAATTCCAGCTTCGGCTCGCGTATCCCCGGTCGCTGCGTCTGTCAGGGTCTGTCTTGCTTTTTGATGTTTCGCTCTTTTATGCCAGACTGGGCCCCGTCTCCTCCTTCCTGAGCGCAAGAGCGGCCGAGGGGAGCAGGGCTGACGTGGAAATACCGAGGCAAAGGGATGTGAGGACTCCGGGCCCTGTTTCCACCGAGCCATGGGGCAGGGCTCGGTGCCACCTGGGTGGTGGTGGCGATGCTAAGGGCTGCAGTGGTTCCTCAATGCTCGGGCAGTGGCTGCAGGTGTTCACCACCTCCCTCTCCACGCACCCAATCTATTTCAGGCTTTTCTAGCATCAAATCTGCAGCCCTGTGCTTTTGCCCTGACTTCGATATAGCCCAGTGTCGAGAAGGTTTCCAGGCTGTTGCTTTTGGGATGGATTCAGGTACTGATTATTTTGTCAAACTCATTTCTGCCCCAGCTGCTCTTGAATGCAGGTTGGGTTCACACTCCTCACTTGCACCCGCCGGGGGAGCAGAATACTTGCCTCCGTTTTCTCAGGGAGATGTTCTGTGTTATTCTCCTATTAAATGCCTCATTGATCATTCTTTCTGTGTTATTCTGCTCAGCAGAGTTCATCACAGATGAGACAAATGCATCTTTTGGTCGATAGGGACTAGGCAGATAAAAACACGCTCACAAAATACATAGAAAGCCAAAGCTTGCACAAACAGAACTGGTCGTTAACAAGCTACTTAGAACGAGGCAAATCAGGGATTACTGTATTAAATACAACAAGCAGAGTTGCTGAGCTGGAAAGGGGATTTTAGCTCCTATAGACATGTCAGGTCTCATGCATTATGCGTGACATTTATTTGGCTCCTGTCCTCCGCAGTGGCACCTGCACTTTATCCTTTGCAATGCATCTCCACAGCCTGGTCCCAGCGATGTCTCCGCACCAGCTGGGGAGTCCTGGCCTGCCCAGCCCCTGCCCATCATGCGAGCTGAGCTGCCCGCTGCACGTCCCGGCAACCCGCTGCAGGAACCTAAAGTCCAACCGGGAAAGACAAGAACTATTTCTGCTGTAGGAAACGTGCCAGAGGTATGAACAGTGATGACAAATCACTTTCCCAACCATTCATGCTAAAAATTGTCCTCCTGACTGCAGCACATTAGCAGAAACGCCCTGGTTAACGTATCAGAGCTTGGCTTCTGAGCCAGCTGGGAAGGAAGTGCAGAAGTGGATCCGAGAGGCTTGTGGTTACAGCAAAGGCTTTGTGCAGCATCTGCAGCACATGCATCAGCGAGGACAGAGTCAATGCACTCTTCTGGCCACACGTTAGCATCTCCTAGCTGTGAGGTTGGGGGGGGGGGGGCCATTGCGGTCTGCCTTTCTGACCACCATCACTCGCTGACGATCTCACCCCAGGCAGGAGGTTGCTTTCCATCACAGTCAACAGCTCGCTTAAATCCCACAGTTTGCAGTGGAGCTAAATCAGAAGGAGAAGGACGGTGCCCAGGTTAGATTTACAAAATGATGAATTTAGAGCTCCATCCAGCTGCCCCAAAACTGCTTCTCTTTTCCACTGTGACTTTGTCTAACTTTCATCCACCAGATTGCATCTGGCCTCATTTTGCCATGCTCAGGAGCTATTTCCCAGCTGAAGAGACATTCAAGAAGCGCAAAAGTTTCCTCTTGACCTTGTCTTCCACAGTCAAATAATTTATATCCCTCTGTCTCTTGTACAGTATTTATATCCCAGCCAAACCCATGACAGGGAGTCAGCAGGAAGATAGGAAGCAATAATTACTTAAGTCGAAGGCCTCTAAGTGACCAAATTCAGGTCCTGAGCCACAGATCAGCCACTTACTTGCGGCCTCTGAATGCTGATGGAGTTAAAAGAGAAGTTTAAGAAACAGTTGACCCCAGATGGAATTGCAGCTGTAGCAAAGTAAGCAAGAAAGAAAAATCCTGTTGAGTGTCGCTGCAGTCCAATGTGCAAACCRTGATGTTGGGTTAGCTGGAGGTTCTGGAGGCTTTGGTGACCTGTCGCYGACAGTGTTTTCCTTAAGTTGCCGGTGGAAGTGGCTTTGCATCAAGACACCAGGTTGTGAACAGGAATGGCTGCGACAGCCTCGCGTTCGCTTCTGCAGCTCTGCTGTTACATGGTAACGYGCAGTGCAGCGAGCGCTCTGGGTCTCGCTGGCTGCCTTCCCGCGGACTGTCCCACGCAATTACACACGCTGCCCGCTCTGCCTCRGATTCTGCACAGGCTGGGCCTCAGGAGTCAATCATAGCTAAATTCCTGGCAGTATTTAAAAAAACAACTATGCCTGATTGCAGTTCATTACTGGAATGAAAAAGGCATCATTGCCAGAGCTTAGCTGGAAGTGTTTTCTGTCTTCAGATCAATATTTCACCGGAGGCTGATGCGCGCTGTATCCAGAGAAGAAATTTCCACTTCTGTCTTCTCTGGCGTGGTGCAGCCACTCATCGCCTGCCGTTTCTCAGCATAAATCTCGGATTTGTGCTGAGCCAGCATTTCTACCCACCACTGGGTCACTGGTATAATTGCAACTGGCCTGAGATTCCCCAACATGCATAACCTAAAGGTCAGCCTGGCCAGAGAGAATTTCTGCTTAGTTTCCCTCAGTGTGAATCTTGCTGCCAGCTCTGAATCCATTAATAATTTTAATGCTGGATTCAGAGGGATGGAGGGAGAGCAGGGAAGATGGATTCCTGCTGATAAATCAGTGCTCAGGAGAACAGGGCTCTCCAGAAACGCTGCTCTGCACACCAAGAGAGAAGCAAGATGTAATAGTGTTTGCTCACTCAGAGCTGAACAGCACACTGGAGAGCATCACTGTGTGGGGAAAAGCGGCTGTACCCTTATACCTGCAATTAACTTATTTTTAGTGCGTACAGACCACAAGTTCCCATCCCCACTTGACCTTTCAAACAACTGTATTTAATAGTTCCTAAACAACATGAAGTTGGTTTCAATTAGAGGCTAATGTGATTACCTAGGCCTCCATAAACATAAAAAAATTGCGAAGAACAAATGAAGCAATTCACCAGGGCTGAAGAAGGTAGCTGTGCCTTGATAATTGCCTGGTGTTAGCAATGCGGGGAAAAAAAACCCTCTCAGCTCCCCGTTGCTGGGAGGAAACACTCATTTGCTGAGCCTGAGCTGTGGAAAAATCTCCTCTGTGCCTTAATTACTGCGGAAAGTGCAAGTGGCGACTGAACCTTGTGTGTGCGCGCGGGACCAGCGCGCAGAGTCGCTCCCCTCTGGCTGCGAGCACGGCCCTGCGGTGTGGCCCATCCTGGCAATCCGGAGGCCGGTGCAGGCAGGGCAGGGATAAGCCCGGCCACCGCGGTGCCCAGGGGCCTTTCCGCATCCGCCGGGTGCTAATGCCTGAGCAGGACTCTGGCTGCGCCTTGCCTGGCACTAGCAAATCTGCTAGTAATTGGAGTGCGCCGTGGAGGGTATAATCCCGCCGGAGCAGATGCTTGGCATCACCGTGTTGCCGTGGGGAGGAGAGGGAAGGAAAAGAATTAGCCATTTTAATGCGTTTAATCTTCGGTGATATCTTCTGTGCAGAGCTCGGAGCTGGCGACCTCGGGAGCCTGCATCCGTCCCTCCCCTGCGTCCTTCCGTCTGGCCAGGTCTCCCGGACCCGTCGTCTCTGCCGCAGGAGGCCGCTTCTGTTAAACGGATTCTGTTCAAGCTCAGAGCTGCTCTTGAGTTTCTCCTCGTTTATAGGTAGCACGAAAAAAGCCCCATGGTGGTTCACTGGGGCATTGGCCTCTCCTTGGGAGCACTCACCAATCTTGTGATTTTTCTAAATCATCAGAATCTTTTCTTCCGTCGCTAATGGAAGGGCTGAATTTAAGACACGATTTGGTGCAGGGTTGTTAGCTCCCAAATAGGTGACTATATCAGTAAAGTCAACGCACAAGGTCCAGTTGGTAGGAATTGAAACTCAGAAATTCAGACTAGAAAGGAAATGTGCAGTTAATTAGCTGGGAGGGTAATTAGCCATTGGAACATACTGCCAAGGGATGTGGTAAATTCCTCATCATGGGGAGTCTTTTACCATCAAGTTCTGGTGTATAAAAAAAGGAAAAACAGTTTCATGTGGAAAATGTGTGATGACGGAGTTCTCCCAGCTGAGGTTTTCTGCCAGGGCTGCACAAGGGTTTGGGGTGAAGGGCCAGAAATGCCCTTTAAAGGGGCTTCGCAGCCAGAAGGTGACGGTGCAGCAGGAGGGGACCTGCGTGTCCCGTCAAACCTGCCGGGGGAATCGGGCTCAGCAGAGCGCAGTTACCTGTAAGGGAAAATAACTGCAAGAATTAAAAGCAGGAGGAAAGGAGCTTCTGTGCTCCAGAGTCAAGGGTATTGGCATGATTTCCATGGCATGGAATTTCAGTGCAGGTTTCATCAGCGTTATTAGCRTTAAGTGTTATAAAGTCTGTGGGTGCCACACTGTGAAATTAGCATTTCGGTGGAGTCAAATCACTGCTGTCCCCCAGCCCAGCTGCAAGGAGCAGAAACGCTCGTTTAACAGCATCGTTTCAGCGGAGGTGAGCTAGCTCCATACACGGGCATAACTCTCTGAACTGGAAATTTATAGGCAGGCCGTGCGTGACCTATTTAGCTTCCAGCAATGTATTTTACAAACGCAGTGGCAGGGAGCGGGGGGGTGGGGAGCCTCCCTCCTCACCCAGGCTGCTGCCCAAGATCTTCGGTGCCGCTCGTGTAGGTCTCCGTCAGGGGGAAAAGCCAAGATGCAGTATTAACATCTGCACGCCTTCGTGTTGCTGGTGGCTCATTCCTGGCCGGCTCTGTGCACGGCAGTTTCCAGCCCGGCTTCGAGCTGGCAGATCCTCCTGGGCAGGAACGCATACCCCCTCGCCCGAGCCGCCACTTCCGTGCGGGCATTGGAGCTCCAGCCTCGGTCGACTCCCTCCCGCCCCAGGCTGCTCTGGCTGATGGCTCCAGTGCTTGCATTGATCCTGTATTAATGAATTCCTGCCCTCGTTTCCTCCCTCTTGCACGGAGCAAGGCTCTCTCCGGCTCCTTTCCCTGGGAACGGACTGCTGCCGGTTCAAGGAGGAGCTGCCACATGTGGCAATCCCAGTCCTGGGAATGTCTCCCTGCTCCCAGCTCAGGGCCCTCCCGCTGGGGTGCCGTCGCTGCGCAGAGCCGTTTGCTTCGGCCGGGGGTGCTTCGGTCTGGGAGCAACGTTACACTGATTAGAGGGAGCTGGTGCGTTCGGCTCGTTGTTTTAATCATCGCCAGCCATAAGATCTCTCTCCTTTGTGTACGGAAATCAATAGTTTTGCTGCTCTCCCTCCCCCGTGCTGGCATTCGCTGCTTCTGTCTGAACAATTGGGCTTTGCTGACTTGGTATCTTCACGCTTTGTCATTCCCGCCCAAGCGGGGCTGGCACAGCCTGTGCCGCCTTCCCAGGAATCTGGAGGTGATTTGTTGTTAGAGATAAGCTGAATGTTTTGCCCAGGGATTTCCGTCATGGCAAAGCTTGGGCTGGTTCTGCACGGAGCCCTCAGGCCGGATGAGCTCCGTTGAGACGGGCTTCCCTCGCCTTTGGCCGGGTGATGTGCTCCCTTGATTTAAGATCAAGTTGTTCTTTTTTCCTTTTTCTCTCTTTTTTTCCCTTTTTCTTCCCCGTGTTAAAGGGCTGACATTAGCCGCACCATAAGTCAAGACTTCCAGAAAACACTGGAGTTAAAAATGGCTTCATAATTTCCAGGTCATTTGTACTGAGTTTCCTTTCCTGATCATTTATTCTACTTTGCTTGCTTAAAATATAATTCATTAAAAGGAAGGGGTTCCAGGGTAATTTAATTTAGCAGAGGTCTAATGGAGAGTGAAAGTATGTTTTCTCCCCACTGAACCTCACCCGAGCCTGACAGGGTCGGCAGAAGGGTTGCTCCAGGCGCTGGATTCGCTTTTGCTGCTTTTCCCTGCTTCAGGAATTCAGGCGCCTTGACTGGAGCACGGCGGGAACAGGCCCCTTGCGGCAGCGAGCAGCACTGGCCGCTTTCCAGGCCACGGAGCCAGGCCCTCGTGGTGGCCGCGGTCCCAGGCTGCCGGCGGATGCCGGAGCAGAGGGGGGCAGCGGCCGGCACCACGCCGTGGTCCCGTGCTGCGGCCGCCGCTCCGGGCTGTGCTGGCCTCCCGCTGGGCGCTGCTGCAGCAACTTGTCCTCATTTTGTCATTAGCATTTACCGCATCTGACGGCTTCTTCTCTTCCTTAGGGCAGAATTATTTACATGTTCTCTTCCTCCTTTTAATTATTAATTTGCTTGCTTTCTGCCTCCTGCACTTCGCTTTTTTTTTTTTTTTCTTTTCCCCAAAAAAGGTTGAGGCTGGCAGGGGAAGCGAGAGCGGCCTCCTGCCCGGGATAGGAGCTGCAAGGGCTGGGGCAGGTCTGGACAGCRCAAGGAGGCAGCGCCTCCGAGGAGGGCAAGCCTGAAAGCTTTGTCAGCAGTTGAACTGTAGTTAAAACAGAGCAATATGGGCTTGTATTGCCCGGGAGGCAGCGCCCTGGCTGACGGCTGCCCGCAGCCGGTGCCGCGCTTGCCAGGATGCCGGAGCCAGCAGCCCAGGCACGGCGCCGGCCGCGACGGAGGCGCCGTCCACCCAGGCCAAGCGGGCTGCTCTGCCGGCTCCCACACGGCTTTGCACTTCAGCCTCTGTCTACATTAAAAATTTAGAAGTGCAGGGCCGCTGCCCTGATTTTGTGGGAAGGAGCAGGCGTGCACAAGAGCCGCTGCGTGCTCAGCGCAGCCACATGCTGCGTCAGTAGTGATTACTTCTTCCTCAGAGCCGTGTCTCTCTCGCTCTCAGATGGCTAACAATTCCCTTCTCTTTATCGCCTTGTATTTCAGGACCGTCGCGGAGTTTGCCGACAGGGCAATCGATGAGCCATTAGCTCGCTGCTTCCATCCAGAGATTTAATTCCAGTTACCTGTGGATGAAGGCACACAACTAGCACAACAACTTCTTGCCACTCTAGTCCGAGGATGCCGCTTGCACAAGCAGCCGTGCTGTCAGTCCACGCAGTGCCACGGGGCCACGGAGCAATGGAAAATGACGTGACCAACGGCAAGTGCAAGGCAGAGGGGGGCCATCAGAGCCAAGCGAAACGTTGCACCAAGCTCAGCCTTATTATTCATAGCAGATGCTGGAGCTGCTGAATGCAGGGAATTATTCAGCTCTGCTGGCTCTGTGCTTTGTTGACAGCATCTTCTGATTTTATCTTGAGGATGCTTCTGGACAGAGACACATCRGCTCCATCTCTCAGGCCCAGACAGCAGCACTGGCTGCTGCGGCTGGCTGGACTCGGTGCTAACGTGCCTGTTTAGTCTGGAGCTGAGGCTTTACAGCCCAGCCTAGGGAGCGCACAGGAGGACGGAGCTGCCCCAGGGGCACCAGCCAAAGTGCAGGGATGGGAGGGAGGAGAGCAGAGCTGGGACAGCTCGGGGCTGGAGATGTGGCCTGGGCCTGGTGGAGCAACAAAGGGGAGGGGGCTCGTGTCTGGCAGAGGGTCGGTGCCTGTTTAAAGAGCAGTGTTTCCCCTCCTGCTTGCCCAGTTTTTGCCCCTAGCCTCTCCGCAGACTCCCAGCGCTGTTTGGTCGTGCTGCCTGGAGCTGCAGCTGCACCCTGGCATGAGAGAGGCAGAGCAAACGCAGAACCCTGGCGTGGGTTTGCCCCCAGCGGTGCCCCGTGGCAGAGACTGAGCTGGGTCCCAAATGCCTGAGGCTTGAAACCACTTTGTGCTCTGGAAATGCCAGAGCAGCACGCTGGGTGCTGGTGTAAAGAGGATTCTGTGGTTTTCTTGCAGGTCTTAGAGCCGCAGGAGGACAGTGAGGTGGCTTTGCAGATGCGCAGAGGTATTTTATAAATGCTTTGGCTGGAGGAGGAGAGGACAGGCTGGAGCTGCACGCAGGAAGCGAGCGGATGGATAGGGCAGGGCGAGGGCAGGCGGCGGCAGAGAAGCTGTTCATAGGCAAAGGTGGTGCACGCGGGGGGGGATACGACGCAGCGCCTGGGTGCAGGGGACTGGACCCAGTGGGTCCCCACCAGTCCTGTGCTCTGGAGCTGAGCCGGGACGGCCGCCAGGAGCTGGGAGCGTCCTTGAGGTGGAGGGAGGGGAGCAGAGGCGCTTGGTGGCCCAGCAGGTGCTGTGGTCCCCTTGCAGCGGTCACTGCCCAAGGGAAGGGGGAGGCAGCCGATGGCTTGCTGCCCCCCTTCTGCAGCGTGGGGACACAAAGCAGCTTCCACGGGAACCGGATATGGGCTGAGGCAGGAGGAACAAATTAAAGAATAAAATATAATGAGTAATGCTGCAGTCAGGAGTGAAAAGTAAGTACAAACAGCTTTAAAATCTAAAGGGGATCAGACAGAGAGAGACTTGGAAACAGAGGAGCTGGAGCTCTCTGGAGGGGATGAGGGGAAGGTTTGGGAAAATAAATGTTTTCTGGCTGTTGAGGAAGAGAAATGAGACTAATTCAGCGCCACATAATTGTGAACAGTTGGTAACGGAGCACAACATGGGCTGTTGGCTCAAATGCAGAGTTACAGCGAGCTAAATAGAAGCAGGACCCCAAGGGCCCAGGGTGCACTGGCTCTTCAGGTGGGGAGATTTTCCCGTCCTGGATCCATACCCTGCAATCCACCACTTGCACCGCCCGGGCACGGCAACAGCAACTTGTTGTCTATGGCACTCACCCAAATTCTGTGTTACAGCACAATTTCTATCCTAATAGGAATGTTTCTAATGAAAAATGTAGTGTTTTTTCTGCTGAAACAGTATCTCAGCAATGTTGAATCTCCCACCTGCTCTGCTGAAATGGTGGCGTAGCTTTAGGACACTCTTAGCAGTTGGAGCAGGGAAGCGTTAAGCAGGTGCAGCCGTTGCTGAAGGGGTTTTAAGCAGAAACCACGAAGTCCTGACCCGAGCTGCAGCAAAGGACTGAGCCCAGCCTGCAGCAAGCACCGGGGCTGCCGCGGGCGGCAGCGCAAGTCGGCCCCATCTGCGGGGCCCCTGCAGCCCCTGCGCTGCCGCTTCCTGCGCGGGAACGTCCCCGCGGGGCCCCGCAGCTTTCTGGGGTCTTCGGGCCCCAAGCTCGGGGCAGGAGCGGGTCCAACAGGCTGTCGCGGACCCTGGTTTTCTGCTCCGGAGGCTGCCGGCGGCTCYGCAAGGCTGCGAGGGGCCAGGAGGGTCCCGGGGTCTCCGGCTAGGGCAGCGGCGGCTTCCTCCTCCTCACCTGGCTGCTGGGCGTCACGATTTCACGACATCAGCAAGTCACCTTTTTTTTTTTCCCTAGGAAAAAAGGTAATAAGATTTATTGATTAATTAAAAAGTTAACCCAGCATTTTTATCGCGTAAGATTTGAATTTGTGGTTTTCATTAGCGGAGCTCCAGCTGAATTAATCCTACTTCTTTATGGCCACAGCAGCCTTATTTAATTTTCTGTTATGTAAACTACTTTGCTCTAAGCTTATTTTAATAGCAATAAGGCAATTCACTTTGAGATTGCATAAAAAGCAACAGCAATATTGTATTTTCAGGAGCTTGGTCAACAGGCAGAGACAGGGAGAGCTGGTTTATGCTCCCCGATGCCTGCCCATCTAGCCAATATATCATGGTCTCTAGCTAATATTTTTCCATATTGTTTGCTGTAGTCTGTGTGAAACAAAAATAATTACAGAAATCTCTCAGATCACCACTCAGTTATCTTTAATTAGAAGCTGAGCCAAAGATGCAGCATTTAAAAGCAGTGGTACGATTGGCAGCTGCATGGTGCTATTTTTTTTTTCTAATGTAATTCTCTTTTTTTTCTCATCTCCAGACAGGAAAGTCTCTGTTTCAGACCCAGATGCAGGAATAAAGCAAAGTCCCTGTTCAGACTCCAGGCAGGGGCTGAGCTAAATGAGAACAGCAGAGAATTTTAAAAGATCCTTGGCAAATAAGTGTTTGCTAATTACACCCATTTCCAGGCCAGATTTCTGGGGCYGTAGGAGCTGCCGGGCCTCAAGGGCCCTGGCGCCGCCTCGCTCTGTGCCAGGGGCATCGCTGCTGGGTCGCAGTCCGAGACCTCAGTGCAAACCAACCTGCCCACCTCGCAAAGGCGGCTGGAGGCTTTGCCGCCTGCAATGTGCTGCAGCCTCTCTGCGGTGGATCAGCAATACCGGCCGCCTGTTCGTCTGTGCTCTCGTGTGGATGGCTGCAGACTTTGTAGATCGCTGATAATGTGATGATTTAAATGAACCTGTTGTTCTGCTCAGGTCTTGGTCCTGCAGCAGGTCCCTTCCTGAAGCATCCGGCAGGTGACAGAGCCGCCCTGGAGCCACACTGGCTGCCCGTCCCCCGTCCCGTCCTGCCGTGCTGCGCTCCCCCCGAATCCACCACCCAGCAAATCGGCTGCTTCATTAATTTCTGCAAGTGCCAAGACACCACCAGATGGGAATTACCTGAGCTCAAGCAGTAATTAATTGCAGATAAAACCAATCAAGAAGTGCTAGACGAACGGGAAGCTGCAAGGGTACAAGTTGTGGGGACAAAATCAATTTAGACAGGGAACGGGAGCAGAGGGGCCGAGGCTGAGCTGCCCTGGGGGGCTCAGCCTGGGGCCCGCACCACRCCGGGCCCTTTGCTGCTTCGACAGTGAAACGGGACGGGGATTTTCTTTCCCCCATCTCTATTTATGGCCAGAAAAGTGGATTAAACCCTTGTGACTCTCAATTCTGCACAGTAAATGTTGCAGCAAGCAAAACTGRAATCACGGTAAGCTTTGCTGTGGGAACAGTTCATCACCCCCAAAATGAGCCCAGCTGCTTAAACCAGTGCAGTGATTTTTTACCTGGCTCTGTGCCAGAATTTGTAAAAAAAAAAATAAAAAATAAAAAAATCTGGATCTTGCATGGGCTGAACCAGAGTGGCTCCTCTGCGGGTGCCACTGCCAGGACCCAGCTCACGGAAAGTTTATTTTAACAACCAGCACAACTCTAATTAGGGGGAGGCGGCTCAGAAACAGGGAATTACCCTGACAAACGAACAAAACAACTTAATAGCAGTAATACATGTGCGCATCACCATCGCTGGTGAGTGACACAAGCAAACATTAATTGTGAAATACTCATCAGTGGGTAAAATGTGAAACATCACAGCATTTAGTGGCAAATAAAATGTAACATGTCAAAGAGCTAAAAATGATGTCAAATTGCTTTAATTAATAGAAGATTCCCACCCAGACGCTATGCTAATAACCCACTTGAATCTAACACAATGTGCTAGCTGATAATTAATGCATTTAAGCAGAGTTTAGACAGCTGACAAGGTGCTGCTGCGTTTGCAGCCGTGGGGTTGGGCTCGGCAGAGCGTGGGGGCACAAACCCCTCTGGCTGCGCTGGCTCCCCGGCACCTTCAGCTGCAAAAAAAGTCAGGTTCAGCCACCAAGGTGGCACTTCTGCAAATTGCTCAGAAAGATGGCTCTCATCCCATGCTTCCCCCTAAACTCGGAGGAAAATCGAATTGCGGGGGCCGCCTGCAGCCGCTTGCAGGCTCCCCAGCATCCGCAGCACCAGGAACCCCTGGATGGGCTGGATCCTGCACCGGGAGCCCCTGGATGGGCTGGATACTGCACTGGGAGCCCCCGGCAGCTGCAGCAGCAGCTTTGCCCAGCCAGGCTCCCTTCCCAGTGATCATTAATTCTTGGGGCTCCTTCACATCTCAACACTGCCACCAACGGCTGTTGATATTAGTCTAACAGCCAGGCAGAGCCCTGGCCCTGGTTCCACCAGAGGAAAAGGCCTGGAGAGGACGTCGCTGGCCTGGGGACACGGAGACGCCCAGTGATGCAGGAACGCTGGGGGGACGCGGGGAGCTGCTGTCCCCGGCACATTTAGCATCTCCTGCGCGGTGGCTCCCAGCTCCCTGCGGGCCGCAGTGGCCAGCGCGGAGGTGCCCGGCSTGGAGGCGCCCACGGAGCAGGCAGAGGGAGACACAGGGCCGGCGGCAGCAGGACAGGGCTCATGGGGGCCCTTGTGAGCCTGCACCCACCTCCCACCTGCGTCAGCTGTTGCAGCCATTTAGAAAAAATTACAGTCACGTTTTCAGAGTTTTAAAATTCAGGATTTAAAGTCACTTTCCATAAATCTCATTGACGAGGGCATATGGGCACCGTTTTACTCTAAGGTAACATTCATGCATATTTAATTAGGCTGYAGTAAATAATTCACTGCAATTGATTTTTTATTAATAAACTATTGTGAGCCGGATTATCACRCCAGGGTTCAGAGACACCTACACAACTGCATGCTTCGGGGGGGGGGGGGCTGTGCAACACCCGCATTTTAGAAGCTTTCATCTCCTTTTGCTCCATTTTGTTATAACACGTTGTGTCATCCCTTTCAGAAAGGCAATTTTCATAAATCACTTATCACCTGTTATTAATATCACATTTCCAGGTGTTTCCTGCATCCTGACATTTTCACAGGCGCCGGTGAAGCCCTGAGAAATGCTGCCCTCCACAGCAGCCCTAACGCGGACCGTTTGGTTGCATTCACCTGGGAATACAGCAAGAAAACACAGTTTTTAAGAGGTGAAAAAACCCTTGACTAAATAGCACCTAAATGCCAGCTTTTACCAGTGAACGATTCAGGTTTATGACATGCATCTGTCATAACTTTTTCAATTATAAAGCAAGCGATGATTGCGGGGAAAGGCGCCTCCATTCATTCTTTGCAACGACCGTGTTTCCTCTCTAATTGCTTGTCTTCAATTAGCCGATTGGGAAACAGAAGGGAGACATGAGTGAGGGAGAAGGATTTGACCACTGCCTGCGTGGCCGGGGTTGGGCGCAGGGGGGCCGCGGGGCTCAGCAGGGGCAGCCCGGCCTCTCCCCACTGCGGCACCGCATCCCCTTCCCGGCTGCAGCTGGTGACGTCCCCGCAGACACTGCCGGGCGAGCAGTAAAGCCTGAAGACCTGTGGGGTCCGTACAGAGCAAMCGCTGGCACTGGGGGGGCTTAACCGAGCCCTGGCAGAGCTGGCAGCAGCAGAAACCCCCACGGGACCCCAGTGCCAGCGGGGCTTGGCTCCCAAATCCTTGAGCTTCCAGGGAGCCGACCTGGTTTGCCCTCTGCACATGGCTTTGGTGCAGAAGAAACTCAGGTTTGCCTTGCTCGCTCAGCGACGCAAGGAGCGAGTTGCAGGGACTCACTGGCTGAGCGTGGAAACCGGCGCCTCTGGCTCCTGCAGACTCTGCACCCGCCAGGCRACTGGCACCACTTCGCTGCAAAGGCCTCTGCCCCGGCCGCACGTGGCCCAGGGCCCCTGGTCCCCACCGCAGCCGGGGCTGCACCTGACGGACACCCTGGGCATCAGAGATCAGCTCTTCCTCCCACAGCGAGCATGGGGCAAGCGGCAGGCGCTATCGGTAATTAAAATCGCTCCTCTCCCATTATTAAATTAACAGCGCGATGCTTGCTAAGGGCTTTGGAGAAAAAAAGTTCCATTGAAGCACTAATTGCAGGAATCATTAATTAATTAGCATTTCTCTGAGCACCTTTTAGGCCCAAATCTCCCAGCGTGTTGACCAGTTAATCCTTCAGACTGGTCATTGCGCCCGTTACTGCTGCCAGCCGGCCACCCGGATACACACTGGACCCACCTCGACCCACTCGCCCCTCAGTTCTCCCACGAGCCGCTCAGCCGCCCCAGCTCGGGCAGCCCCCAGGCCTGCTAACGGGGGGTGTAATTAGCACTAAGCACAGCCGGGCACCCCGCAGGCGGGGAGCTCTCAAGGCGAGGTCCCAGCAGCCCCCTCCTGCCCAAGCTGCGCCCTCCCTCCAGCGCCCTGCTCCCTCCAGGCCTCGTGAGCTACTGTTTGAAYGCAAACACCCGCGGTGAATCCATTTGTTCCAGGGCCCTGGCTCCGTGACTCACCCTGCCACGCTTCACTCTTAATCGAGGAATTAGCAATTTGCAGGCTGCTTTACAGCACCTCCTTATTACCAGCACACGTGGTCRTGAGTCCCTGATTAGGAGGATTTCAGGCCCCGCAGCAAGGCCACACACAGCAGCCGGGCGCTTGGGAACGGCCACGCAGCCTCCAGCCACCTCCGGCCCCAGCACGGCCAGACTTGGCCCGGAGCAGCTCAGGTCGAGCCCTGCACAACCCCCGGGCAGGGCAAACGGGGCAGGGGTGGTGTGCAGGCTGTCCCGCGCGGCAGTGAGGCTGCAGCGTTCCCGCGGGACGCTGGTCCTCCATACGCCCCCGCTGAAGGCATGGGGGCACCAGACATGAGGCCTCCTCACGGGCAGGCTGCCGCAGGACTGCTGTGGGACGAGGCAGGGACTGCGCTGCCTGCGAAGGCCTGACACACCAAAAGCCTGGTATGCGAGTGCCACACGCTGGCTGTGCCGCGCTGTGCAGCATCACAGGCAGAAGACATCCCCGAGACCCCTCCCGCGGCCCTTGCGTACAGGCACCGCTCCTCCTGMGGCCCCCCAACCCAGGCCAGGATGGCTCCTCGGCTCCGGCCGCATCCGAGGGCTGCAGTCCCGAGAAGGGCACCCGGCAGGCTGGCCCCTGGCATGGGAGTGAGTCCGCCCCGACCTCCTGCAGCACGCTTCAATACAGCGCTGAGCTTCGCCAAAAGGATATTTATTTACGCCTTTTTAAGAAAAAAAGGAACAAAACCAGGATCGCCCCCCCCCCAAGAAGGATTACTGTCAACTCCACCGATGAGTTGCAGGAGCCTCTAGACTGGTCCTGAAATACCATGTCCCTTTGGGGATCCAACCAGACACTGACAAACTCGCCTGCGAGCGCCAGAGGTAGCAGTGCTGTGACGGGGCAGGGGGCCTTCAGTCTGCGCCCTGGCCCACCTGCGATCCTGCCCGAGGACCGCCAGCTCTGCGGGGCTGGTCTCCGCTCCCTCCCAGAGTCTGGGGGAACCCAGGCATCCTGGCGCCCACCTCCCACGCTGTCTACGCCACCAGAGCCCACCGTCCTCCTCGAGGGGCCAGGCAGCGCATCTGGGCGCGCACTCACCGCGAGGCCCCACTCCCCGGGCGTGCAGCCCTCTGCACGGAGCCCTGGGTCACTGGTGCTGCTTCTTGTGCCGGAGGATCTCTGTGGGGGTGAACATGAAGTCCTGCTGGCAAATGTCGCAGTGGTACAGTCTGTGCAAGGCTGTAGTTTTGGATGAGCTTCCAGCTGCTTCTTCCAGAGGGGCTGCAGGAGAAAATAGCATCATGCACAGAGCAGGCAGAGCCCTGGCCCTGCCACGGGAGACACACAGCAGCCTCCAGCCCAGCAGCGTGCTTCGGGGCAATCTGAACAAAACCAAGCCCGTGCAAGACCTTTTGCTTCCCAAATKGCCCCCAAATGCTCATTTCATGCCCTTCAGTGACACCTCGAGGGTCCCAAGGGCACAGGGCACGGCTGGAAACTGGCACAAGCTCAGGGGGGCTCACAACCACCCCGTCCTTTGCCACCCGCGGAGCAGAGATGGGGCTGCCCAGGTTCACCCAGGGAACATGAGGGAAAGCCAGGCTGGTTCTCCCACCTCGTCCCTTGTCACGACCACAGCAGCTGTGGACTCACCCTCTGGGGGCCGGCACGTGCTCTCGTGGCACATTCGCTCCAGGGGGGTGAAGGGCATGTGGAGGTCACAGTGTGGGCAAGTCCAGAAGCTCCGCAGGCAGTCGCTGTAGAGGTCTGTGTCAGTCTGCAGGAGACGAGGGCAGGGCGATGGAACACACAACCCTGSGGGCCACCAGCCGCAGCCGCAAGGCAGGAGAGGGCTGTACTCACGGCCAGGCAGTTGTAGGTGAGGTAGTCCGTCACCCTGTGGCCGCCTTTCACCTCATCAGGCTTCATCTCGGTGCCCTGGAAGAGCCCTGGGAGCCTGGGGGCAGCAGCCACAGTCTGGGGCCCGATGTAGAGGACCTGTTTCTCCAGCCCGGTCAGCCGGCGCAGGCTATACAGCACCTGCAGGAGCACATGGTGATTTGGAGGGATCAAGTCAGCTCCCTCAGTCTCCTTTCTCAGCCCTAAACTCAACAGCAATGCCCTGAGATGGCAACATCAAACCATCCCAGGCACACTGTCCTCATGGCTCACATGCTCCTGGGCCCAGCCGCCCCCATCCCAGCCATGTCACCTCTATCTGCAGGAACTCCAGCAGCCCCCGGGTCAGCACAGACACGTCCTGGGAGCTTGGCTGGCGCCCGGGCTCCCTGCCCCGGCCTTCCAGCTTCTGGTTGAGGAGCTTTTCCCAGGTGGCACGAAGCTGCAGGGCTGCAGAGAGCAGACGCAGGGCAGCCTCCGTGTCGGGGATGGTGAGCTCCAGCCAGCCGTCTGCCACCAGCCGTGCACAGTCCGCGCTCGTGTCCAGGGAGCGGGAGAAGAGCAGGAGAGCCTGGAGGAGCAAGTCAGTCAGTCTGGGGAGGCAAAGACTGAGGGAGAGCACAGGGAGAAAGCAGAGGCAAGTGAGGCGCCGAGCACCCACCTGTAGGGCTGGCACCCGTACGCAGTTCACCAGGTAGGGCTTGTTGGTCTCCAGCAGTGAGACAAAGGCAAGGAGCTGGTGGTGCCGGCTCAGCCCATCCTTGGAGTCTGCAAAGCAAGAAAAGACACTGGGCCTTGCACCTCTTCCCATTCCCCAAGACCTGGATCTGCCTGGGCAGCCCAAACCCCACAGTCGAGGTGCTTTCGTCCAGCAGTTGACACGGAGAAAGCAGCACTGGCCCAGAAGCCAGGACAGAGCAGAACCGCTGCTCAGGGCTTGGGGTTCACTGCTTGCACACAGGGCACACCTTGCTCTGGGCCTGTCCAACAGCCACCCCCAGGGACATGATCTCCAGAGGGGACAGCCAGCTTTTGTTCTCCCACCTTGAGTCCCCCCACACTCCGAACCCTCCTTGGCCTGCAGCAGCTCCGGGCTTGTAGCAAAGACGCAGGTTGGGTGAAGCACAACACCCTGCTTGTTCCTGGTGTGGAAAATCTGCAGCAAGAGCAGAATCAGCATCAGGGGAGAGTGAGCAGCCCCTGCAGAGAGCATGGCCCGCAAGAGCCAATGATGTCTCCTACACTGTTTCCCCAGAGGGTACAGAGCATGGTGGATGGGGACGGGGTGAGGACACCCACCTGATCAGAGTCCTTGCGGCTGCTGTTGAGCTGGTCAGGCACAGCCAGCTGGGGGTAAAGCCCCCTGCACAGCACCAGCTTGAGCAGAGCAAGCTGTGAAGATGACAGGACGGAGCTAGATGCAGCCTGGAGCTCATCCACATTGTGGCGAAGCTTGAACTTGACATCCTGCAGAGGCAGGAAAGATCGCACATGCTTGGAATTCAGCTGTCTGGGAACCGACTGCCTCCCATGGGAGACATGAGGCCAGAGATGGAGCAGGCTCCAAGGGTCACCTGAATATCAATGCTGCGTTTCCCACGCCCACGGGCACCACCTTCCTCCTCCTCCTCACTGGAGGAGCCGGCYGCTCCATCCTGCAGCCGCAGCACCTTGCGTTTCCGACCTTCCGTCTCTGTGTGGCTCCGCCACAGCCGGTGCAGCTCCCGGCGCTCCCTGTGCCGGCTTTGTCGGCTGTAGCTGTCGCTKGGCTGGCTGGATGCTACCTCCAGCAGCTGGTGGTCTCGGAGCAGCTCCTGAGGGGAGGCGGCAGTGCCAGTGAGGGGAGAAGGTTGCTGAGCCCCCATGGTCTGGAGATGGGCAGGTTTGGGACACGCAGTGCTCCTTGCATGCTCGAGGCAAATTCAGCTCCCCTCTACCCCAGCCCTTCTGTGAAACGTCCCCCCGTCCCTCCCCAGACTGGACACAAACCCCCAGGCTTGGTCCTGCCCCACCTGAAACTGGCGCCGCAGGTTGGCAGCCTCGTAAAGCCGATGCTCCTCCAGGCCTCGCCGCCGGCACCATTTCCGGGAACAGCCACTCCGCTCGGATTTCACCTGCTCAGGATAGCACAGCTCAGGCCGCGGCAGGGACAAGCTGTTCCTCTTGCCGCCCGGTTCAACCCCCACCCTCACTCCAGCAAACTCCTCCACGGACTCAAACACACCCACCCCAAAGCAGAGGGATTTCCCCCCGCAAGGTGTCTCTTGCCTCCCCCTCAGGCAGGTGGGAGTCCTACCTGGACCCACTCGTTGAAGGCGTTCAGCAGTGTCAGGGGGTCACCGTGAGGGCTCTCGAGGGGCCGCCGGGCTGTGGCACAGTCRGGGTTGGCGTGGGCAGGACGCAGGAATGGGGACTGCACGCTTAGAGCGGCTGCCACGGTCAGCGTGGGCTCGGTCAGGCCAAACAGCGCACCCAGGACCAGCATCTTGCCTGTGCGGCGAGGGCAGGGGAGGCAGTGAGGGCAGGGGACCACCCGCTCCGCACACCCCTCCGCCGTGCCCTCTCCAGCACCGCCATCTCTGCTCCGGAGACCCAGGATCACTCACCAACCACCACGTCCACTGGCAGCTGGGCCAGCAGGTTCCCAAT
This sequence comes from Apteryx rowi, assembly GCF_003343035.1. Taxonomy (NCBI): domain Eukaryota; kingdom Metazoa; phylum Chordata; class Aves; order Apterygiformes; family Apterygidae; genus Apteryx; species Apteryx rowi. Next base: position 205,580 of record NW_020451128.1, read on the forward strand.
GGGCGTCAGGTCTTCAGCCTCATCCAGGGCTCCCTGGTCCCTCAGATACCGCACGGCAGTCTCCAAGCTGGACAATGGAGGGGGCTCCAGGAAGGGGAAAGTCCGGGGGTCACCCAGCCCCATACTCTTTAACTGGGAGAGAACTGCGTTTAGCCTGACACCCCTTGCTCTCACTGGTCTGTCCAGCGCAAATGGAAACAGAGCCGAGCCACTCGTGCCACACTGCTCTGAGCCCTGATCTCAGGGCCAGGGGCTTCGCAAGGGCTCAACCAGGGGTTAAGGCAAAGCAGAGACACGAGTTCACTCCATCTCCCTTCCCAGGAGGGCACAGAGAGCACAGGGGTCTGGGCTGCAGCTGCAAGGGCCACATCACGCCCCGACACTCAAGTCGCAGCCTCGTTTCACACTTGGCTGGTCAGGCTTGTCTCAGAGACAAGGTCTCCTACAGCATCTCCCCAGACCCCCACCCACCAGGTGTAAGAAACTCAACCAGGACAGAGGGAACTGCCCTTACCTGGAGCACTAGGGCATCAAGCGCTACTCGCTGAATCTCTGGCACAGGGTAGGGGGAAAAGGCATCGTAGTCAGACTCAGCATAGAGCCGGTAGCAGACACCAGGGCCTGTCCTGCCAGCACGCCCCTTCCGCTGCTCAGCACTAGCTCGGCTGATCCAGAACTCCTGCAGTCGCTGCAGCTTGCCCTGAGGGTCATAGCTCATCTCCTTCACCTTCCCTGGAAGGGCAGGAGGGAGGCAGAAGCTCAGGGCAGGGCACAAGGAACCACGCAACTTCCCATCCAGCAGAGAGGGGCACTGGGGGCTTCACCAGAATCCAGCACAAAGCGCACGCCATCGATCGTCACTGAGGTCTCTGCGATGTTGGTGGAGAGGATGCACTTCCGGACACCGGGAGGGGGCACATYGAACACCTAAGGAAGGGGAAAGAGCAGTCCTACATCGGTACCTCAACATGTCTGCCCACGTGGGGCCTCAGGACTGCAAGGGCCAGAGCAGAGCTGTCTTTCATGTCAGTGGCTGCCTACAGAGGAGCATAAGGGAGGCACAGATGCAGGCTGCCATTCACTGGCTGCACCCACTTGCAGCACCTGCGGTCAGGGTGTTGCCAGGACCGGGCCCAGGATTTTTGTTCTGTGATGGCAGACTCGCAGCATCCACCCAAACTCAGGGGCAGAGGCCCGGACCCACCTTGTCCTGCTCCGTGACAGAGAGGGTACTGTGCAGGGGCAGCACAATCCAGCGCTGGGTGTGCGTGGCGTACGTCTGGGCCGCCTCCAGCACCGCTCCGATCTCGGCCACCCCGCTCAGGAACACCAGCAGGTCCCCACGCTCCTCCGGTGGGTACTTGTGGTCGATGGCTTGCAGCACCCGCAGGTACGGGCGGGGATCCAGGCGCTCTGACTTCCCGCTCGTTGCGGCCTCCTCCTTGGGGATGGGTTGGTAGATGACCTGCAGGAGCAGACACAGAGCGCTGCACTGAGCAGACCTGAGAGGGAGCGCTGCCCTGAGGAGTTTGGGAACCTAGGGCTCTCTCCTGCCCGTGACCGAAAATGCAGCCCAGACAGCACAGCATAGCTCCTCTCCTCCCCTCAGCTCTCACCGTGATGGGGAAGATCCTTCCTGGCACTTGCAGCACAGGGGCGCCGCCAAAATATCCTGAGAAGAGGCGGATGTTGATGGTAGCAGACATGAGCACCAGCTTAAGGTCTGGCCGAGCGGGGAGCAGTCGCCTTAGGACCCCCAAGAGGAAGTCGCTGTGCAGGTGCCGCTCGTGAACCTCATCTGCGATCAGCACGTGGTACCCCGGCAGCATTGGCTCCCGCTGCACTTGCCGCAACAGCAGCCCCTCTGTCAGGAACACGATCTTCGTGGCAGGCGAGCGGGTGCTCTCAAAGCGGATCTGGTAGCCCACCTGGAGCAGGAAGTGGAGGAGCACGATGAGAAGAAGCCTGCAACGGGCAAAGGCCTTTGCCATCCTGCCAGTTAACCTCACCCCACTCAGCCAAGCGCAGTGACCTGCCCGTGTGCACAGCCCCAGCTACGCTGCCCTCCCCAAACTAGAGCTCACCTGGTCCCCATACTGGTGCAGGCTCTCAAAGCCCACACGCTTGGCCAGCGAGATGCAGGCGATGCGGCGTGGCTGAGTGCAGGCCACGTGGCTGTACCCAGCCGCCAGCAAGAACTGGGGCACCTGTGTGGATTTTCCGCACCCCGTGTCACCGGCCACCACCACCACCTGGTTCTGGGCCACCGCCCGCAGGAGCCGGTCCCGGTACTGCGCGATGGGCAGTGCCGCCCGCTCCCGGTGCAGCTTGGCCAGCTTGGCGAAGCTCTGCTTCTGGGTGAAGTCCAGGTAGTGCAGCAAGGCCATGCGAAACTCGGAGAGCTGCTCCCGGGGCGGGCCGGGGTCCAGCCGCCGGCCCCGCGCCAGCCCCTCCACATCGGCGCTCAGCACCGACAGGTTGATGCGGTAGCGTGCATCGTACTCTCGGGGCAGGTCGAGGAGCCGGGAGGCAGCGGGCGGCTCTGCCGGGCCACGGCTCACGGCTGGCTCGCACTCGCGCTCGCTCCTCCGGCTCTGGAAGCGCCGAAGCCGCTCGAAGAAGGCCCAGAAGTTGCGGCTGTCCTCAGAGCCTGCCCGGATGTAATCCTGCTCGCGGAAATACAGCTCCTCCAGCCGGCGCCGCGTCGCGGGGCAGTCCCAGTCCCACTGGGCCGGCGAGGGCTCCCGCCCCGGTCTCCTGGGCCTGCTCTCCTTCTCCGACGGCATCTCCCAGCCTCCGCGCGGCAGCCGAGGAGCCACCAGCCCCTCGGATGGGCAGAAGGGAGCCGGGCGTCACGGGGCCGGCATCCTGGCACACATCCAGGCAGGGCTGAGCCGGAGCAGCCCTCCAACCTGCGCCCGGCTCAGCAGGTCCTGGGGGCAGGGGGCGTTCAGGGAGCGGGGGGGCCCACCACATCCCTCCACACCGGAGATCCCCCTACCACGGCCTCGGGAGCCTCCTGCTGCCCCCAGCTGGGATCCCCGGGACCCCCCCATACCCTGAGACCCCCCCGCGCACCCTGTCCCTGCTCCCCGGGACCCCCCTCGCACCCTGGGACCCCCACAGCCCAAGGACCCCCCACAGCCCGTCCCCAATCCCCAGGAGCCCCCAATCCCCGGGACACCCCGCTCCCCAGGCCCCTCCC